>NC_084508.1:5685833-6024166 GCF_024500385.1 Phyllopteryx taeniolatus
CTTCGATTGCAACCGGTCTCCCTGTCCCTGCAGCTGAAAAACTCCCCCACAGCATGATGCTGCCACCACCACCACGCTTCACTGTTGGGACTGTATTGGACAGGTGATGAGCAGGGCCTGGTTTTCTCCACACATGCCGCTTAGAATTAAGGCCAAAAAGTTCTATCTTGGTCTCATCAGACCAGAGAATCTTATTTCTCACCATCTTGGAGTCGTTCAGGTGTTTTTTTTGTTTTTTTGTTTTTTTTTTAAATAAGCAAACTCCATGCGGGCTTTCATGTGTCTTGCACTGAAGAGAGGCTTCCGTCGGGCCACTCTGTCATAAAGCCCCGACTGGTGGAGGGCTGCAGTGATGATTGACTTTCTAGAACTTTCTCCCACCTCTCGAACTCAGCCACAGTGATCTTTGGGTTCTTCTTGACGTCTCTCCCAATTGCTCAGTTTGGCCGGATGGCCAGCTCGAGGAAGGGTTCTGATGGTCCCAAACGTCTTCCATTTCAGGATTACGGAGGCCACTGTGCTCTTAGGATCTTTAAGTGCAGCAGAATCTTTGTTGTAACCTTGGCCAGATCTGTGCCTTGCCACAATTGTGTCTCTGAGCTCTTCACGCAGTTCCTTTGACCTCATGATTCTCATTTGCTCTGACAAGCACTGCGAGCTGTAAGGTCTTATATAGACGGGGGTGTGGCTTTCCTAGTCAAGTGCAATTAGCATAATCAAACACAGCTGGACTCCAATGAAAGTGTAGAACCATCTCAAGGATGATCAGAAGAAATGGACAGCGCCCGAGTTAAATATATGAGTGTCACAGCAAAGGGTCTGAATACTTATGGCTTTGTGATATTTCAGTTTTTCTTTTTGAATAAATCAGCATAGATTTTATTATATTTATAATTGTTTTTTTTCTGTCAATATGGGGTGTTGTGTGTACATTGAGGAGGGAAATGAACTTAAATGATTTTCACAAATTTAAGGGGGTCTGAAAACGTTCCGTACCCATTGTGTGTGTGTGTGTATATATATATATATATATATATATATATATATTTTTTTTTCTGTGCTTCTATTTGTTAAAGAACACATTTCAAAAATATATTTGATCCTAATTAAAAAAAAGGTGCTCTTTTAAATATTATTTATGTGCTTCTATTTTTCAAAGTAACAAATCCGAGTTTAGAAACGGCAGTTGGTTTTTATCCTTAAATTGCGTTTGAGAATTGCGGAACGAGGCTACAAAGGGCTAATCAGCCGATGTCGTCATTAACCCTCACGTGACACCGCTATGAAATCAAACCCTTGTTCTTCTTTCCCCACGTACAAAACTGTCTCATTGAGTGGCCTAAATCTTTCATTAACACACCAGCCAACCAGCCGTGTCTTTCTTCCGCCCGTTTAGCGGCGTACAAGCTTGTCAAAATTACCATCGGCGCCGTTTGTTTTGGACTAAGTGCTCTCCCGTGTTTGTTCATATTTAAGTTTGAAAGTGGAGTCAAGCTGTTTGAGATAATAAGTTCTACTCCAAAGACCCGGAATGGTAAGGCGCCTCGGAGGTGAGGACCTTGCACTCTGAGAGACTGCCACTAAGCAGGGATTTTGACAATGTGATTTAGTAAAAAAAATAAATAAAAAAAAAAAAAAATCAAGTCTAGAATGAAACCCATCCATCCATCTATTTTCTGAGCCGCTTCTCCTCACAAGGGTCGCGGGAGTGCTGGAGCCAATCCCAGCTATCATCGGGCAGGAGGCGGGGTACACCCTGAACTGGTTGCCAGCCAATCGCAAGGGCACACATAAACAAACAACCATTCACACTCACAGTCACACCTACGGGCAATTTAGAGTCTTCAATTCATGCATGTTTTTGGGATGTGGGAGGAAACCGGAGTGGCCGGAGAAAACCCACGCAGGCACGGGGAGAACGTGCAAACTCCACACAGGGGGATTGAACCCCGGTCCTCCGAACTGTGAGGCACAACGCTGTAACCAGTCGGTCACCGTGCCGCCCAGAATGAAACCCATTTTACCCAAATGGTATGATTCGATCCAGTAAATAGGGATTTAAAACTTAGTTTTCATGGGTTTCAATTGGCCAGTAGTGGCCTCAATAGAGCCAAAAGGTTTCAAGACAGGGTTATAGTTTCAAATTAACATTTTAAGACAGAGTTTCAAATTAGGGTTCTAAGATGATTAGGGGTCACAAATTAAGGTTTTAAGCCTGGATTAGGGTTTAAAATTAACATTTCAAGACAGGGTTACAAGTTAGGGTTCCAAATAGTGTCCCAAATTATTTAAGACAACATTACAGTTTTAAGTAAGGGTTTCATATTGGGTTTGAGGCTTTGCTTTCAAGCCTAGGTTAAGGTTTCAAATTTGTGTTTCAAGCCAGGGCTAGGGTTTCAAGTTACTACGACATAAGAATTTCTTGCCAATGATTTTGCTGACCCCAGTTTCTATGCACTCTGGAGCGAGCATGCAGACGGTGGATCACGTTGCCGTGTTGTGACATCCCGCGACGGAAGACGCTTTGACGGACGCGCTGTGACGCACAGACCCCCGGGGCACCTCGCGGAAGCCATCCGGCGTCTCGCCGCCATTTCCAGTACTCGGCTTCTGTCAGCATGTCACGCTCCCAACATGACATTAGCTCTGCATCGGGCTTTCTGACCCAAACTATAAATATAGCGTGTAAGGTAACTGAGTGGATTGTGATAGTGATGCACAAAGACAACTGGACTTCTTCATTGTGTGGTCACTTTCACTTCAGTGCACTTGACCGATTTTAAAACAACCTCACAGCTTTGCTTTCTGTCATCTTAATGCTAACACCCATGCAAAACACCATAGCGGACTAGCATATAGCATCGAAAAGTTGCTTTGCTTTTTATGTTTAAGCAACATGTTTGAACATGAATTGTGCGTGAAAACAGACAGTTACTTTAACAATATTCACAGGCATATTTTCCTTATCGTCTGCAAAGAACGACTAATATTACGCCGGCTTACCGGGAAGTTGTGACCATCTCCATACAATTGTATGTCTGTAGTATACTGCGAGTGAGCGTGAGAGTGGAAATAAACCAACTTTTTTAGAGTGTAATTTAGGTATAATTACTATGCGTACTGCAGTACAGTGAACTCCTTTATATCCATGGTTCGTCATTCGTAAATTTTGCAGGTATTTTTTATTTTATTTTTTTTTTTGGGGGGGGGGGGGGGGGGGGAGCTATTGTCCGTTGCATTTGGCACCATCTGGTGGCATCTTGGTGCAAAGGAACTGTTGGAGTGAGTTGAGATGCTTCATGTAGATAGTAGTCCTTTGCCCCCATCTTGTGGCACCTATAGGTAATTACGTCAATTTACGCACAGATTTTCACTATTTGCAGGCAGGGCTCGGTCCAAATGTCATTCATGTTTGATGTGTTCCTTTAAAGGGCGTGGCCTACGGAGTCGGATTGGTCACTTAGTCTCTGTGTAAGTGTCTGGCTGTGAGTTGTGGCCCACAGCAGCAGCTTCTCATTTCGTATGTGTGTTTTGTTTTTCACGTTCAATACATGGCTAAAAGTGCATCGGTGACTGTGGCTCTCCTTGCCCACTTGTGACACAAAACAAAAACTGGACCAAGCGACGGCTCGTAACTGGAAAAACAAAAGTTGGGGCACTCGTAAGTTGAAGTACCGCATAGTTGACAACTGTAGATTTAGTGACATGCGTGAAGTAACAAAGTACAACATAGGACGTATTACTCACAGTGTCACTGTCATCACAGTTTGTTTGTGTGTGTCATAACGCACAATGACTGCAGTTGACATCCAGCCTGTTAGCGTTGTTTCTAGGACTTTAGGTTTCGTTTATTTTGTGTTTTTTGTTGCCCCCCCCCCCTCATTTGTCATTGGCCCGGCCTGTTTATCAAAGACAAAAAGACGGTGACTAACAAACGTTGACGGAACAATGCGTAGCCCCCCTCCCCGCTCCTCCTCGTCTGTCATCTTGAGGCTACGCTACGCTAGCCTGCAGTGGGCCACCCCTGTCAAAGCTCTGAACCTGCTGCCGGATTGACCTTCCAGTCAATGGCCGCCACCGGCCAGCAACAATCAAAGGCAAAATACAGAATGTTACACCGGCGAGGACATTAGTGCCATTATTCTGCTGTACCGCATCAGTACATGGTCCACTTCATGCAACATAGTGGCGCAGTAATGCCAGCATTAAGTAGTCAAGTCCATTGTAGCAACTCAGACATTGACGATATAAATTGAGAATGCTTCACATCCGTGTTGCATAATCGACTCCATGCAACACAGTAGCTCAGTAATTTCTGTAAAAAGATTTCCATTGTAACAATGAGCTGAAAATGCGTCATATCTGTGTTGCATTGTCATTTCCAGTAGCTAAGTAATGCTCATTTAAATAACAATGAATCAAGTTGACTCCATGGACCAAGCGACGGCTCGTAACTGGAAAAACCCAAGTTGGGGCACTCGTAAGTTGAAGTACCGCATAGTTGACATCTTGTATGAAGTAACAAAAGTTGGTTGACTCCATGCAACACAGTAGCGCAGGGATTTCATTAGTAACGACTCTTGTGAGGATAAAGCGGTACAGAAGATGGATGAGGCAAGTCTATTGTTTCACCTCAAACATTGACTTTATCAACTGAAAAATGCTTCACATCTGTGTTGCATGGCTCAGTAATAAGAAGTCAAGTCCATTGTAACACGTAAAATATTGTATTAAATGAAAATGCTTCCCATCCATGGTGGACAGAGTCGCACATGCAACACAGATGTAAGCCAACTCTCAGCCCGGCTCTCTGAGTTCGCAGCGACTTCTTCCCCACAACTTGAGCGTGAAATTTGTCAGAAAGTCTCCAGAAAGCCATTTTCGACACGTGAGGCGAAGATTAGGAGCGACTCCAGCAGCCTTTGGGGGGTATTCGCTAAAAACTGTTAACTTTGCATTTCAAATCACCAGGGTGGAGGAATGGTCTTTTTCTTTTTTATTCTTTCTTTTTTTAAGCTTTAGGAAAAGCCCCAGAGTCATGGAAGGAAGCTCTGCATCTTTTTTTTTTTTTTTTTTTATAGACGCATCACAAAACCTTCTCCTTTACTCACACAATGCACGGATGCTTTGCACTGTTGGCTCCAAATGTCCGTCCGAGCGTTAGCCGCTGGAGCCATGTCTAAACAGTGTGGTGCCTGGGAGGCCGGTCTCTTCACTCAAACACAGCTGACTTTGCGACCGACTAAGCCGAAGCCAAAGTAAAAGCAAAATATACTTGTGGCGCTCTTGTAGCTGTTACTGAGCTGAAGAGTGCTTATTTTTTTAAAAAAGAACATTTGTTCAAATTGGAGAATCTGACGTGGTCGCCCAACAATGTTGCGCGCAACCGTGTTTCTGTTCCGCGCAGCTACGTGACTCCTTAGCCTTGCACGGTCTGCCTCACTTCTTGACCTTTCAATGCATTTTTCTGCAATAGTCCATTTAAGTCAGTAAAGTAACCCATTCATTTTTTATTTTGTAACCCTCTGGAGTGACTTCTTTTTCTAATATTGCTAATACTACAGCATTTTTTTTTTTTTACAGCCAGCAGGGGTAGCTTCCAATTATTTAACTAAAATGAAATGATTCTCCATGGTGAGCAGAGGATATCTCCACTTCTTCAAATCAAAATTGCATCATTCATTTCCTCCATTGTAGTGCAGTAAGCCATTGGAAACTAAAAATATGACTTTATTGCTTTCTTGTCTAAAAATTTGAGAAATTATGTAATCTGTAGAAAATTTATATAAATGAACCCATTTTATGCAAATAGTGCGATTCAATTCTGTAGTTAGCAATAACTTTTTTTTTTTTTTTTTAAACTTGTTTTTTTATTTTTTAGATGGAGTATTTTGGGGTTCCGATTGTCCAAAAGTGTCCACTACGAAGCCAAAATGTGTAATTTGACATAAACTGTATAATATTGAAACATTTAAAGAGCTGAAGTTGGAAATGACAAGATTTCCCACCGTTGGAAAAGTGCTATTACATTTGTATTAACAGCTCAAAGGGGCCAAAAAAGGAAGTGAGGTGGGCACCAATTGTCAGCATGGATTAATTCCACCCAGGTTCCAAATTATCCAACTTTATTTAACTAGGGACACTTTATCAAACGAACTCAAGAAACCCGATAGCGCGTTTTGTCTTTTTTGGGCACGATTGTGGGATCTTTGTGTCAGAATGGCCGCTTGGGCAGACGCACTATCTGCGTGGGCGAATCCCAAAAACCTAGCCCGCTCGGCAGACTGACTGATGGTGCGCATTTGATTAGTTTCATCACATTCCACCGGCATAATTGGTAGAAAATGTACCGTGGCGGCGTAATTATTTCAGAGGGGGGCCCCTCGATTTGCATTAGCCGTGGACGCGCTAACTTAAACGCTAGCTCTGGAGGCCTGAAGAGATGAATGAATAATCAGCACAATTTAAAAGCCATGAAACATTTAAATAAAGTAATGTCTCTTCCTAAAGGGCACAGTGGAGATATCTCTCCATACATATGCAGAAAGATACTTGAATATTCTTTTTTTTTTTTTTAAACAAACATCAGCGCTAATCAGCCAGACAAAAATAAGAGTGGAAGCACGTCATGTTTTTTTGGGGGGAGCTTTTAACGCTTCCTGAGGGGCTGCCCCTCCAACGTGGATTAGATGGGATTTAGACAAACTTGCTGCATGTAGCTCAGACGCTAACAAACGGCTTTACACTAAGGTTGTCGCTAGCTTCCTCTTAGCGATGGAGACGCTTTCCGCCCAAAAGTGGCAGGCATACACCGTCATTATGAAACAGGTCGTAAGTGTAATTACCTCAAACGTTATCGTTACAACGCAAACATTTTAAGAGTTGACTGTTTTCTTCCAGTAGACTTTGACATGGTCGTTCCACAATGTTCTGTTCGTCCATGTTTATGTTCCAAAGAGCTACGGAATTTATTAGTTCCACCTAGTCTGCTTCATTCCTTGCTGTTTTGCTGCATTCCTCCGTAATAATATTTTATTCTAAATAGTCTGTGACGCTGTCACTCCGCAATGTTGTGTTTGTGTCATTGTTTATGTTGCAGAGAGCTACGGGATTTATTATTTCCACCCAGTCTTCGACGGATCTTTCTGTTTTGCTGTATTTCTCCATCATAGTGAATTATTTCCCGATACAGTGATGTGTGATTGCGGTCGCTCCACAATGTTATGTGGTTCCGTGTTAATGTTTCTGGGGCGCTACGCCACTTATTTGATCCTCCCAGTCTACTTGGTTTCTTGAGGTTATGTGGAGTTATGTGTCTTTGACCATTGGTGTTCTAATAGACTTAGCATGTGGTTGCTCCACAACTTTGTGTGCCCATGTTTACGTCCCAAAAAGCAATGCAATTTATTATTTCCGTCCAGTCTGCTTTTACTGCATTATTTCATAAAGGTACATTCCCAATAGACACTAATATGTGGTCACTGCACAATGTTGTGTGCTGTTATGTGCTTATGTTCCAGGGAGCTGGGGTCCTTATTAGTTCTATCCAGTTTTTTTATTCCTGCAGTTTCAAGGGACTATTATTGATAAATTCAGCGAAACATAAAGAACTGAAGCAGACTGGATTGAAATATGTCACATGAGCTGCATGACTATGAAAACGGACGCACACAACATTGTGGACTCGCAGCGAGACGTGTTTTCGCTGAGATGGACTGCAGCGAGTCAACGGAGTAAATTCCAAAGCACCTTGACAGCAGCCACACATTGTAGAGCTAATAGCAGAAGGCGGGGAGGGGAAGGACGGAGTATGGGATAAACGGTTGCTCAGGCTGGAAACGCCACATTACACTTGTGCTGACTCGGGCGGGAAAAGACGCTAAATCACGGAGATTTGCGACGCTCTGCGCGTTTCCTGGGCAGAGTTGCGGCGATCGAGCCGCTCAGCCGGGCGCCGGCCGGCTCTCAAGGCCGCGGAAATAACATCTCAATCACGGGGCGTCGGGGCTAAAGCATCTGTGGTGTCAGTCTTAATTGTTTTCCGCCCAACGTCACATATCGGTGTCAGACACAGCCTGTCTAAAAAGGGTCTGTCATTAACCTTGGACGGCCTTATTAGGTTAGCGCCTAAAGACACAAAAAAACTCAATTACTAAAAGTTACTGCACAAGGGGAACAAAATGACAAGCTACGCATCAAGACCTTTGCGACTCCACCAGACGTCTGCTGAACCAGGGCAATCGTTGCAACGTGTTGCACTCGACAGGGAAATGTCAAATGTAAACACAACATTATGGAGCGAGTCGGAGTCTACTGGGAAAACAAGGATTATTATGTATAAATGAAGAGAAAAGTCAAGAAACAAAGCAGATTTGGCAGAAGTAATAAGTGGCATAGCTCCATGGATCAGAAAGATGGACACACAACATTGTAGAGGTACGACATGTCAGACTAATGGGGGGACAATTTTTACTACAATAAGAACAGAAGCAGACTGATCTGGATTAAAAAGTTTTCTAGCGCCACCGAATTGAAACATGGATGCACACAACATGGAATGACCATACTAAAGGGAAAAACCAAGGCCTGAGGCAGACTGCGCTGAACAAATAAGTCGATAGCATACTGTAACATAAACATGCACGCACACAGCAGACTGACATTTTATGGCTCCACAATGTTGTGTCTATTCATGTTTACGTTCCACAAAGCTTTAAAAGTTACCAGTTCTTCATGTTGCGCAGGATTTCTCGAAAAAAGTAGTTTTTTCCCCCCCTGGACGTCTGATATGATAGCTCCACAATGTTATGTCTGTCCCTGTTCCCTGGAGCTACAAGATTTACTACTTCTACTCAGTTGGCCTCAGTTCTTGAAGTTTGCTACATTTCTTTATAATACTCCCTTGTTATGCCAGTATATGCATACATATAGCATATGTGGTCGTGCCACAATGCTGTGTATGGTCATGTTTATGTTCCAGGCAGCTGCCTGACTTACTAGTTCTGCCCAGTGTTCCTCAGTTCTTGATGTTTCACTGTATTTCACCATAGTAGTCCTGCATTTTTTTTGTGTGTCCGAAAACGTACATTTAGTCGCTCCACAATGTTGTGTGTCCACGTTTATGTTCCAGGGAGCTGCATGACTCAGTTCTGCCCAGTCGGTCTTAGTTCTTGATGTTGCACAGCATTTCTTTGTAGTAGTCCCTTGTTTTTTTCCCAGCTGACTGTCCCGTGTGTGTTTACGTCCATGTTTATAGTCTGTGGAAGTTACGTGACATACTAATTCCACCCAGTTTGTGTCGGTTCTTGAACTTTTGCTGCCTTTCTTCGTGGTAGTCATTTTCTTCATGGTCGCTCCACAATGTTGTTGTATTTATGCTCTGATGGACATTTAGTTCGTTTTTAGTTCTGCCCAGTTACTTGCCATTTCTGTCCATTTTTCCAGGAATTATTTATTTCCCCAGTAGACTTGCACATGTGATTGCTCCACAATGTTGTGTGTGTCTGTTCATTAACAATTAAGGCAACAATTTATTATTTGTCATTTTCTGTGTCCAGACCCTTGGCCCTTCTTCGGTGTCCACCCCAAGTGCTCCAGTGACTGGTTACAAACGCATGGTCATCCCTAATCAGCCGCCACTGACCGCCACCAAGAAGTCCACGCCCAAAGCCCAAGTCCCGAGCAGCGGCTCGTCGACGCTGCCGGCGAAGCTCCAGCCCGTGGCGGCGTCCTACACCACCGCCTCCACGCCCAGCCAGCCCACATTCAATGTCCAGGTACGGTCCGCCCAGCCCAGCCCCCAGCACCCAACAAGCGGCGGGCAGCACTTTGGTGGAGGCCAGCAGCCGGCTCGCAGCCCCACCCAGGTCCAGTACATGCCGGCCCAGCCCAAAGGGCCCGACTTCGCCTACGGGCCGCCTCAGCCAGGGTTCTCCCCGGTTGGCCCGGGCGCTTATCAGGACCAGCAGGCCTACAGGAGAACCGAGCCTCAACCCTACCAGGCGGCGGGCCCCAAGAAGACCTATATCACTGACGTGCCGCAGAGCTTGGACCCCTACACTTCTGGACCAACCATCCCACCAAAGGTAGAAACAGTCCCTAACCATGAATTGGCTTACTCTGTTGCTAACCAAAACAGAAGCATCTACCGAGGCGCGTAAACAGTCTCTAAGATGAATTAAAAATATGGAGTCTTAACTCATGTTGTACAAATGTTCCCCGTGCAGTAGTAAAGATGATATTGCTATTAGTAGTGTTCCAGTAAGCTCTTTACATGTGGTCCCTCCACAATGTTGTGTGCATTCACGTTAATGGTTGAGGCAGCAACTTGAGGCAGCTGTCTAGTCTGCCTTATTTCTTGATGGATTGCTGCATTTCTCTTTTATAGTAATGTTTTTCAATAGATTTGGACACAAGGTTTCTCCACAATGTTGTGTGGGTCCATTTTTATGTCCCAGGTAAGTTACGTTACTTACGAGTTCATCTCAGTCAACCTTAATTTCTGACTTTTCACTGCATTTCTTTTTTTTTTTTATTGCCTCTTGTTTTTCGAGTAGACTCACGTGGTCGCTCCACACTGTTGTGCGCATCTATGTTTATGTTCCCAGCAGCTACTCGAAGAATTTCTTCTGCCCAGGCTACCTTGGTTTCTCTCTCTCTCTCTCTCTCTCTCTCTCTCTATCTATCTGTCTATCACTGTAGATTGAATGTGGGGTTATCTATCTATCACTGTAGATTGTGGGGTCTTCGCAATGTTGTGTGCGTCCATGTTTATCTTCTTGGGACACTTCCAGTATGTGACTTATTAATTCCACTGTCTTCCTTGTTTCTTTCAATTTCCCTTCATTTCTCCATTATAGTCCCTCTTTCTACCATAGACCCAACATGTGGTCACTCCACAATGTTGTGTGCATCCTTGTTGCTGTTGTATGTATGTTCATGTAATATGCAACTGAGTAGTTCTGCCAGGCTGTGTCTGTATCTGCCATTTCGTTATATGTCGCCATAATACTGTAGTCCCATATTTTCCCAGTAGACGCTGACATGTGGTCGTTCCACAATGTTGTGTGTATCTGTGTGTATGTTTAGGAGTGTGTGTTTCAACCTCGTGTTCACACACTTTTTGTGTGCGTGTTTGCATATACGATATTTACTTGCACGGTAATGCGGCAGGGGACGTGCTTGCGATGCATAGAATAAACTGTTGTTTTAACCTTTATGAATTTTTCAAAGATGACCTCCATTGGGGCTATGCGCCATCTGAATCAATTTGTCTCGCAAGCACAAAAAAAAAAAAAAAAAAGTTACCAGCCGCGGCGCCTTCTTCATCTCTGCCTCCTATGATTGTTTGTCACGTTCGTGCAGAGATGAAAAGGTTGACACTTTATTTTGTGTCAGGTGGAAATGTGTTTGTCTTTGGTGTTACAGCACATCCAAATGGAAAAGCTTTGTTGAGCTTTTAAACTCAATTCGTTTGTAATAAACTGCAAAATATGTTGCAGTCAACAAAAGGTTTAACACATTTGCAGGGGAAGGATGGAGTTTACTGCGCAATATCACTGTTAAAGACATTTTTTTATTACATTTTCTTCATTTTTTTAAATGATTAAATTAAACCAAAACGTATTTCTTTGGTTAGACAGCCACACAAGTGAAAGGTTCGCCCAAATATGTATTAAAGTTGGATAATGATATTTGATATAATTATTTAAGACAAAATAATAAAGAAAATAAGAACTTATTTTTTGTTGGTTAATCATTTTGTAGTAATTTTTTTTTAACATGAGTATTTTATCTAAGCAAAGTAAAGGTTGTTAAATTGTGAAGCCATGAAAAATAAGTGCCATCAAATAATTAAGAAACAAAAGTTAATCCCTTTTGTATTTGATTTTTTTTCTATTTTCTATTCAATTTTATTCATGTAATACATTAATTATTTGAATACCTTTTTGGTATTAAATTGACCAAAATGAAAATGAAACCTTTGACAAAGTTGTTTGTCCCCTTTAATTCAATTTGTACGCTGTTACATTCTTTAAAATGGTTGAAACAAGTGCATCCATACCATAGACGTGATTCTTTCGCCCAAGTGTGGCATTTCCCATTATGTGTTAGCATTAAAGCACGTGTACTTTGAGTGACAAAGGGAGAAAGGTTTTCCCTATTGATACAGTTGCAACTCATTAAAAAAAAAAAAAACGCCTTCTCACTGATTTGCAAATGTTAGATATTTTTAAATAAAGAAAAACATGTTCTTTTTCATTTATTTATTTATTTTTCATTTCAAAAAGCATCTTGTCTGCAGCGTGCCGCCCGGTGCCAACAGAGCTTTTAATAGTACAGCAAGTCTGTGTGATGAGAATTGTAAAGAATAGTCGGATGCCGCGGAGACAAAATAGTTGTAATGTGAACAACAGCTCTGGAAAGTGGAAGGCCCTGGAGTTCTCCTTTAATTCAAGGATTCTCGTTCACGTACGGGCGCCTCCGCCGTCCTGCGGGAGACGTTCATCAAGGACCGTACGTGTTTTACTAAACACAAATTAGACGTGCGAGCCTAATTATATTTGTTCAAAAACAAGAAAATCTACATTTTTTTTTTTTTACTTGAAAGCTCGCTCACCCGACGTCCCAGTTTGGCGCCAAAACACAAAAGGTGACATTTAGTACGTTCGTTTGCCTTTGATGCCACATAAAAGAAAAAGAAAGAATTAATTAAATGCAATAAAAGCAAATGAGCGTGTTGTATATATTTAGACTTTACTCTCTGAGGTCTTTCTGTTTTGTGTTTGTTACCTCCGCCAAGGAAGCTCGGTTATAAAACCGTAAAGAATCCACTAAAGCATTACACAAATTGCACGAAATAATACAATAATAAACATTAGAAAATAATACTAATGATACAACACAAAAGTAAAAGGGAAAAATACCTAACATTTAGAAATATATGGGAAAAAATACAATAACTATTACAGAAAAAATAATTACAAAAATATTAGAAAATAATCATTTCTAGTAAAATAATACACAATTTGAAAAAATGGCAAAAATATTAAATTGTACAAAAATCCACAAAATACAAAAATACTAGGGAAATATGATTTATACTAATCAAACTAGACAAAATATTCTGTTACAAATTCACAAATGTAAGACAAATTCACGAACCCTAGCAAAAATACAAAAATAAGATGACAAAAATGCAAAACTATGAAGACAATAATTTTAAACTTTTGGTGTTTTCCATAATAGTTTCAAATTTGGGTATTCAATTAATTTCCAATGATGTATTCAATGAAAAATACTTAATTAGAAAAAAAGAGCAAACATTTTCGTACTACACAAAAATGTTTGAACATATTACCTAAAAATATTAGACATTAGGGAAAATACCAAAATATGACCCAAAAATATTAGTTTAGTTTTTTTTAATTAAAAAAAAATTTTATACGAAAAAATACAAACATAATCGATAGGTGAAAAATACTCAAATCAGATTAGCAAAAAAAAAAAACACATTTCAAAATTTGTAAATATTACACAAATAACCAAATATTAAACAAGAAAAGCAAATAATGGAAAATTGTAAAAAAAAAAAAAAAAAAAAGGAAAAAGCCTTCCACCGTTTTCCTCTTCATCAGTGCACTCTCTTTTTCTTTCTAAATATGGTAGTGCCTATAATTAAAATTGGAAACGTTATGAAAGCCTTTCCTCCCTAATCGTGTCGTGACTTGTCTGTAACCTTGGCAAACGCTGTTATGAATTGAACGCTGCTGTCTCTTTAAATGCCGTTTTAGATTAAAGCAACACTAAAGAAGTACATCCATTAACTTGATTGATTGACAGGATATGGCGATGCTCTTTGATGATGTCTTCATTAAAGGATCACTATGCAAGTATTCATAGAAGGTCATGACAAGTTCAATGCCAACTCGTGCGACCCAAATCCTAGCATTTATTGAGTTATATATTTTTTATTCACCATGTCAAAAATAAATGACCAATTTCTACGAATCCCGCTCGGAATGGGAACGCAAAGGCTCAGCGGGATGACGGACTCGTGTTATTGCCGGCTGAGCTTGAGTGACGGCGGTTTTGACAGCGGCGGATTATTATTATTTCACAATCCCGACCGGCGGCTAATGTCCGCCAGAAGGTCGGTCATGTTGGCCGGCGGCTGTCAGAAGTAGACTTGCGAAGGGGTGGAAAATCTCCGGAAGGTTTTCGGTAAATTTCCGTGTGGAATTTTGGAAACGGCAAGCATGAATTTGTTTTGTCATCATCAGCGGACAAAATGATACAATTCAAAAGCCTGACATTATTAACAGATTTATTTTATTGAACAATAAATTGCGCCACTGAGAACTAGAGTGAGTTAACTACGTCGCCGTCATTTTGTAGCAGGAGACTGATTGTAAAGTATTATGTCTGCAGTCAAATCTGGGATTTATATGGCATTACGTCTTCGCGATACTCCTTTTTACAGAAATGATGGTTTTCCTTGAAATCATATTTTTATCCACAGCTTGAGGTAATCTCATCATCTCCAGTTTCATTAATTGGATCCTGGTCAGTATGAACTAAGTTGCCTGAAAGAAAAGAAAAAGCAAACTAGGTTTAGAACAAAGTTAGTGGTCTAAGTCCCAAAATTCGTCAAAACTATCAATATTCCATGAAAGATGAGAAATAACGTTCAGTTATACTAGTATGCAGGTGCACTTTGTGAACCTTCAATCAATCTCTGAACCGCACTTTCTAGGATGTATTCGCTGGGTGGTCACTCCACAATGTTGTGTGTGTCCGTGTTTATGTTCCAGGGAGCTACGCGACTTACTAGTTCTTCCTCGTCTTCCTCTGTTCTCGCCATTTTGCTACGTGTCTCAACAAGAGTCCCTTTCCCCCCCCCCCCCAATAGACTCCGCTTTGTGGTAGTTCCACAGTGTTGTGTGCGTGCATCTCTGCCACAGGGAGTCATGCGACTTGTTAGTTCTGTGAAGTCTACCTCGTTTCTTGCCATTTTGTGGCTTTGTTGCAGCCCACTTAGACATGTGGTTGCTCCATAATGTTGCGTAGGTCCAGATTTATGTTCTGGGAAGCTGCGCTGTTTATTAGTTCCACCCGGTCGGCTTTAATTCTTCCAGTTGTAGCATTTCTCCTCAGTAGTCCTTTTTTTTTTTTTTTTTTTTTCAGTAGACTCTGATATGTGGTCGCTCCACAATGTTGTGTCTGTCAATGTTGATGCTCCAAGGAGCTATGCGAATAACAGGTTGCATCCAATCCTCCTCGTTTCTTGCTTTCTCTGTATCGCTCCACAATGTTCCCCCCCCCCCCCCCACCCCCAGGAGATTCTGACATGTTGTCGCACCACAATGTTGTGTGCATCCATTTTTCCACAATAGTCATTATTTTGCATTCCATGTGAAGTAAAGTACCGAGTTGGGTCGGTCACGGTCAGCACGCGCGCTCGTAAATAAGCGACGGCTCGATCCCAGACAAACGGGGCGGCCGCTAAATAACGACCTCAATCGATAGCTGCCGTCGGGAAAGCAGCTCGATGGAAAATGTTTTCCGCTCCCTTCTGCAAGCCGCATACACGCACCCTACAGTGCTACTACCTCATACCGATACTGTACTGCGTATGTTACTGTTCTGACTAGACTTTACGCCGACCTGATCGGTGTTATCGGTATCGGCCGATAATTGGCATTTTATTGGCTCGCTACTTTTATTGATCAATTATTGCTTAGTTATCAACTATTTCGTGTGCGACCTATCTGTTTAGACCACGACTTCGACTTCCGCATTGGGCGCTGCTTGCTCCAATCCAATTTAAGCGCTAGTGTCGTTTAATTCTAGTTCACCAATCAAATGGCACGATGACGTCACAAGACCGCACACGTCGTCTTCTATTGGGCTTCCCGGGCATAGGTAGTCACACCAGATAAGCTAGCCCGGCTAATCGACGGGCCTACGTGACGACCAAGTTGAGAAGGTCGTCGTTACTATTGAAGGCAACGGCACGCGACTCGTGTTTACTTTTAGATGAAGAAAAACAACAGCTTTCATGTATTGTAGTATTTGTCTGGCATTGTCTGCCCAAACGTGGATATTTCAGCCCACTTCTAACTTGAGAAAACACCTTGCGGTAAATTCCAGATGTTTTCTTGTTGTTTTGGCTGTGCATATTAGCCCACATTAGCGCAGTTTTTATCACAAGTAACTGTATATTGTACACACACACACGCACACACAGCAATATTAGAATTTGCACATTCACATTTTATTTTTATTTTATTGATGTTCATGCTCTGATTTAAATAATAATAATAATAATAATAATATGAAGTTACTCACCATTTACTCAGTACTTGAGTAATTTTTCACTGTGTGTTTTTACTCTTAAGTCATTTTCTGGAGGACTACTTTTATTTTAACTTGAGTCACATTATTGTCAAGTAACAGTACTCTTACTGGAGTACAATATTTGGCTACTCTAGTCACCTCTGGTTAGTAGTTCATTTGGGGCAGTCCTGGCTGCTGGGTCTCATCACTTGACAGCAGAAACAGCGGCCCCTGCTGGCTCGTTTCAAGTCAAGCGTAAAAAAGAAGTTAAGTGCTGTCAATAGCCAAACCACAGCAACACAGAATTGATTGGAATATTTGGATTCCATGACATGAGGTCGAATTATTAGAAGGACAGTGGGGGATGCGGTACAGTGGATAAAAGTTCAACGAAACTGCATTGGCCAAGTAAGTAAAACAAAAACAAAAATATATATATATACATAAGTTTAAGTTAACACATTTGTTAAAAATGCATTTATTTCATACAGCTCATGTGTTACTACTTTTACTGTTATTGTTTCTTGAGAATATTCTACATTTCATCAGTTTATGTTCTAGAAAGCATTGGATTGATTCATAATCTTTAAAACATTAATAAATTAGAAATTGTATTAAATCAATATATTAGTAGTAAAGAATACATGACATTTCTGACACAGCCAAATAGACCAACATTATTTCAAAATATTATTAAATTGAAAAATCCTGAAATCAATATATTTGTATTAAAAATATATCAATAAATTTAATATAGCAACAGATTTTTTGGCTACAGCTCTCATATTGACTTTCATTGACATTCTGAATATTTACCATTTCTTTATTTCTTACATAATTTGTACATTATTGTTTGAACATTCATTTATCAAGTGTTATAATGTGTGATTATAATACATTCTAACCTAATATAACGTGCCACCATCAGCGTCACGATATGCCACACCTGAGCTAACACGGATTTAGAAAAATTGAAGCACAAACAAAAGTGTTTATCCAAAAGTATTGCTAAAGTAATATATTTCGACTTTCAAAATAATATAAAGTCAGAATTTTTGATCCAGCTCGTGCATTACTAGAAAGGTGCGAGAATGTCCACTTAAAAATAAAAATATATTGAGTGGATACATTAGTATTAAAAAAAAAAAAAAAAAAAAAAAAAAGGTCATTAACTCTCCACGCTAAAGATGCGTCAAATAAGTTCACCTCTGTCCCGACAACCAACCCGTCAGTTGTTGTTATGTTGTTTGCCTTTTTAATTCTTTTTTTTCCCGTCCCTCCAGATTGCTGGTGGCGGCCCCTCTCTGCACTCAACAGATTTTCAAATATCTGTTTGCAGGCGCATGTGTCACTTCCAAACACATGACCTACTTTTGTACTCACGCACAATCTTACAAACGTAAAAAGGAAAAGAAAGCCGCTCGCTGGCTCGCATACAGTACATTGCACGTTGTCTCTTTGCGGGAATCCCGTCTGCACGGGAACACGCGTCCGTTATGGCTCCAACCTTAATTTTTAATTACGGCACACAGCTGCTCTAGAGTTATATTTCTATATCCCCCCCCCCCCCCCCCCCAAAAAAAAAAAAAAAAAAAAACACTCCACCCCTCAGCATTTAATTGGAGCTGAAAGAGAATGACCTATTTTGTTTGGAGAACATTTAGACTAATGTGCTCCTCCTCACGAGGCAGAAGGTGGCCTTGGGCTTGCAAGAAAGAAAAAAAAAAATAATAAAATGATCATCATAATACATCGTATTGATGATCAGCACGTGCGTCAAACTGGATTTGGTAAGTATGTGTTAGTTGGTACAAAAATAAAGGTTTAACATGCAGTTGGCAGGAATCATGACGAAGCAAATTTCCCCCAAAACATAAACGTGGACGAACACTACATCGTGGAGCAACCGTCTCCGAAGCAGATTGCGTGACACCAAGGAGTAGCGTAGCTGCCCCAGTTATGCTATTTAAGAGGGAAATTGACATACACAACATTATAGAGCCACGACATGTCAGTAAAACACAGACTGTCATGGTGATGAAATTCAGAGAAATGTCAAAACAGACTGGCTCCAACTAATTAGTCACGTACCTCTGTGGGAACATAAACATGGATGCACACAACACTGTGGAGCGACGGGAACGTGGAGCGTCATTCAAGATGCCGTCACGGGTCAACTGCATAACGTCAAGAAACGAAGCAGACTGTGGAGTGCTCACTTGTCAGAGAGTCTACTGGAAAATAATCTTGATCACGGATAAAAGCAGTGAAATGTCAAGAACCAAGGCAGACGAATTAGTTGAGGAACTCCCTCGACGCACACAACTTTGTGGAGCAACCGCATGTCCAAGTTTACGGAAACCCTAATGCCATTTCCTAATCCCGTAACGTCTCAAATATGAGGCAAACCGGATGGGAAAAAGAAGTTGGCTATCTGCCCAGAACATAAATCGGGACGCAAACAACATTGTGGAGTGACCACATCAGGTGGCAACATCGACATTTTTGACCGACTGCCTCATCTGCCGTTGACTCACTGTCCACTGTGGCGCCGGCACGGTGATGGTGTGAAAGGCGGCCGATTCGCCGGATCCTGTCACCTGTCTAGAGTCAACCGTTTGACTTGGCAGCAGCCATTTTGGCTGAATACATCCTGGAGATTTAGTGTGACTGCTACCGAATTTGAATTATATATCCTCGATGTAGAAAATTCAGCCCCTGAAGCCAGTTCAATTTAGCAAGATGGAATTTGGTAGACGTGTCTATACTGAGAGGACCTGCAAAAAAGTCTCAAGAAAAGTACACAGGCAGTCCGCCGTTTAAGGGTCATTTTGGCCATTTTTAGGGGTTCCTTCAAAGATGAACTTGTCCTCGAGTTTTTATTCGATCTCTACCGAAATTCGAACACGTACTGGACAGTTTCCAAGATTTTGAGCTTTCGCCGTTGTGTGTGGGTGTAGCAATAACGTCCCAATTTGGAATATTTAGCCCCTAAAGCCACTTCAACTTAGCGATGACGTGAAATTTGGGAGACATGCTTTCCATGAGTGGGCCCACCGAAAAGTCTCAAGAAGCCATGCTTGAGAAGAACCAAGAGAAGCAGCAGCCATTTTAGGGTTGATTTGGCTATTTTCTGGGGTCCTTCAAAAGCAAACTTTTCCCAGAAATGTTGTCGAAGTGCTTCAAAATTTGAACCACATACTGTATACTAGACAAATAAACAAGGCAATAAGCAGGAATTTAGCTTGATGATGTCATTTCTGCTGAGTCATGGAGCTCACTTTTTTTTTCTCTTTCTCTCGATGGCAAAAAAATGGTTTTAGTAACATATATTGGGGAGAGGCAATTTTTAAGTAGTCTTTAGGATTCCCTTTTTCCGACAGCCACTGGTACATTTTCTCACAGGGCAGCTGTTATTTACACAATAAGTGCATGTTTCTGTATTTTGTGGGTGGATATTTTGAAATTTCATGCGGGGGGGGGGGGGGGACAGAAAATGTCCTCCAATTCTGGAATGACCCTCATCTAAAGCCATGATAAATCCAATCGTTGGAAGCTACGGAAGTGCCGCGATGGCGGGCGGGACATGGGTAGGTCGTGTCACGCTCCCGTCAGCGGCGCTTCGTGCCACTTGACAGACGTCGTCAGTCGCCGGCTGACATTTGAGAGCCGTCGTCTTCAATGTCAGTCAAGCGGCGGCTTGCAAAAGGCACGAGTTTGTCGCCCCGAACGAAAACAAAGCAAACGTCTCATGTTGGAGATCACACGCACGCACGCGCGCGCGCGGAGCCACACAGCTGTGTTTGTTTCTTTCAGTTTCACAGCAACCTGCTTGGCTAATAACAAGCAATTTAGGTTTCATTTTGCCATTTTCTAGTGTGCTTTGAAGGGGAGCTTGTCTTAGAGATCTTGTCCAATTGGTTCCAAATATGAACCACCTTGACATGACAGATTGACTTTGAATTAAGAAATATTTGAATTTTTGTTATTGCATATTGAAAAAAAAAAAATAATAATCAGCCCTTAGAGCCAGTTTGAGTTAACATGAAATTTGATAGGGATGCCCATCATGAGTAGCCCCACCAAAAACTCAAGAAGCCATGCCTGGAGAGACACACCAAGTCTACCATTGAGTGTTTTTAGTTTTTTGTACACGAGACAGATTATTTGCGAAATATTTGAGTTTTTGTCATTGCGTATTTTGAAAATTCAGCCCCCTGAGTCGGTTTGAGTTAACAACGTGACATTTTGGTACCCATGTCCCATGAGTACCGTGATTACTGCCTCGTGTAATGTATGACTGTGTAATGTAATGTAAGGAGCTGCTTTTCATTTCTTTTTTTTTCCCCACACGAGGCTGACAATGGAATTATCTGAAATGGCAGCAGAGAGGCTTATTTTTAGCGTAGCGGCGTTGCGTTTGTTCGTTGGGATTCATGTGGGAAGGGAATGTTTTATTGGATTGGAGTGACTTTACAAAAATAATAGTCATTTGTTGTGGTGTGGCAGTGCTAAACGAGTGATTACGGCGGCTTAGGCGACTCGCTTTCACCCAAACAATGAAAGGATTGCTGGGATCAGTCACACTATCCTTTCACTCACTTTGTGTGTGTGTTGGGGGTGTTGATCAGTCTGTGGTGTGTGTGTGTGTAGGATTAAACATAACACTTAAAGTTTGTTGTTAAATGTGCGCATAGGAAGTCTGCCGTTTTGGCCATTTCCTGGGGTGCCGAGAAGGCAAACTTGTCCCAGAGATTTGTTTTCCTATTGGAGATTGGTGACACGAAGTTACAAATCATTTGAGTTTCCGTCATTGCTTTGCTGTGAAATTTGATGACTCGTCGTCAATCTTGAAACGCCACAATTTTTCTACAATTCAGCCCCCGTGATGGAAAAGATACGGAAAGTCTTCCATTTTGGTTTGAAATGGCCATTTTAGGGTCAATTTGGCTATTTTAGGGTAATTTCGGTTGTGTTCAAAGGCGAAATTGTCCTAGAGATTTTGTCCAATTGCTCCTAAATTTGAACCACGTCTACAGAAAACTATTAATTAACTCAATATTTTAGTTTTCGTCATTGCGTTTGTGTGAAGCACGGTGGCAAAGTTTGGGTATCTGGCTGCCCGGCATCCATTGTGTTGCATTGTGCACACAAGAGGAAAGAATGTCTGCTGCTTTTAAAGCATAAACCTAAATGAAAGCGAGCGTCCCGAGGGGCCGAGCCAAACAAATGATTGCATTGAGACAGATGGAAGTCAAAGGCAAAAAAAAAAAAAAAAGCTTCGATGATTTCTATTGTCGTCGGTAGAGGGGGGTGGGGGAAACGCTCGTCGGGAAGTGCCGTGGCATCACAAAAGCATGCGGCGGCAAAGCAATTTCTTTCTTATTCAAGTGGAAAAAGTCTGGGGTGCTGTCACAAAAGAGAAGCCTAACAAGGCGCTTTAAACTCTGCCACTGCATCGCTGCGGGCTGTCAAACGAGCAGATCAGGTATATAAACCCGGCTTCAAGTCAAAAAGTCTGTTTGGGGTAATCATTGCGTTTCTCCGCCGCACGTTTGATGTGCAGCTCAGATTAACGCCGTCAAATCTCGCTCTGCCTTTAAAAACCCAAGACCAAAGGCCTTAATGGGCCCCGACATCCACTTCCTTTGAGGTTAAGTTAACGTACTCCATTTAACCTGCCTTCAACTTTGTATTATTCACAAAATGCTACACTTTGCCTTCCTCAAACGCTATTCCTTGAGATGACTATGCTGTTGTTAGTTAAGATGCTAACATCACGCTTTCTAGTGCTAGTTGCTATCCATGACACTCGGCCAAAGATGAACTATCCGAGACTTTGACAAGTAAAACAAGAGAGCGTTAAGCACGTCTTTGTCATTAGAACCGCAAAAGACTTTCCGCTCGATCCGCATCGACTGGTCTGATCTGTGATTGAAACAACTCGGAACCTTCCTGCCGCTCCCAAACGTCTCAATTAGGAGGAGCAACTCAAAGGTCAGGATAAACGTCAACCCGGGGTGCATTATTGGAAATCAAAGCCGGCGTCAAGATCTGCGCAGCGAAGGTCAGAAATGCAAAAAAAAAAAAAAAAAAGTCCAGTTTAGAACGCCTCACAAAGGACACCTGTGATAAGCATGGGTGTGATGATTTGGTGGAAGTGTCAGATGAAATCGGGGCTTTTTTTTCCATTATGGATTATTTCTAGTTTGTTTATGTCTATCATGCAATGTGGCGGTTATCATGGATACAGTGAAACCTCTGTTTTCCTATGGCCAAATTTTCGGATGATTTGATTTTCGATTGATTATTATTTTCTTTTTTCTGGTTTCGATTTTGTCTCAGTTTTTTGATATACACTGAGTTGTTGTACAAAAAAACAACAAAAAAAAAACCAATGCATGACTAGGCCATTCATGTTCTGGAATCGATGCACGTTCATCTGAAGCATTCCGTAAATTGACTATAAAGACTTCAACGTATGAAATGCGCTATATAAATACATTTGCTTTGCTTTACATTGTAGCTTATTAATTAAGTAGTCACACTCAATAAACAAGCACGAGACAGTTTGAATATGACTGCTAAATGAGCCACCATGCAGCCAAAGAAAGTATGGGAAAACTGTTACTGTACTGCCGTGCTTTGACTTTCAAGACCTGACTTTTGACAGGATCTGTTACACCAACGTTGCCCCAACTTGCCTTAGTGGTGCCGAGCAGAGCGGGAGGTTTTTTTTTTTAGTGCCGTGCGTTAATAGAAGCTTGCATTGTGGAATTCCCCTTGCCATCTGTTGGACCCTTTTTACACAATCCGACGGATTGTTCGGAATGTCAGCTACCTGACAAAGATGAGAAACACAATGGAATTGGAGAAAGAGAGTGCGGGAAATGGCTCTCTCCTCATCGCCATCTTCCATCCGCCATTGAGTCCTTTCTATTGTTAAATGTACGTTTATCTGCTTCAGTAGTCATTTATATTTATTTCAAACAGTTTTCTGTATGTAAAACTATAGTAATTCTTGATCAAATGTATTTTTTTTCTTAATATTTATGGGTGTCGGGGACAGACTAAATGGATTTACATTATTTCCTATGGGAAGTGTTGCTTTGGTTTTCGTGGGATTCGGTTTTAGTTAGACTTTCTGGAACAGATTAATCACGAAAACAGAGCTTCCACTCTAAATGGCAAGAGACAAACCTATTACAGTAATTATATGCTAGATATATTTTTGGGGACTGTAGCTTATTTGTCGTGCTGTTTTATTTCTTATCGCGCAAGGTGGCAGTACGTGCCAAGCTCTAGCAGCGCATAGATTGCCTCGCGTGAGTACGTCATTACACAAATGAACAGATTAAGAGTTTTTATTATTGTATATTTTTTTTTTTATTTCTTGTATATTCTTGTTTTTTTGGCCCAACACAAGGATGAGTCAGGGTCGTCCTTTGTTCCTCGGCGGGACGTGTGCGACCTCCTTGTTGCGCACCGCCGGGGCCTGAGCCAGGGTCAGTTCTCTCACGGGGGTGAGACGCCCCAACACCAGCATGCATGCATGCATGCAAATCGCACTCGCTGACTTTGACCTTCAGGCAGCGCTTCATTAACGTTGTGTGCGTGAGCGAGTCTGTTAATTCAAGCCTTTCAAAGCATATGCTCGTTTACTCTCGGCAAGCCTCAAACAGGCCACAGGTGATGCTCAGGAGCCAGGTGGAAATCCACGCACATCCGGACTGTTGTTCTTATTTCATGACTCGGCCCTGTTTTTGTGTGCGTGTGTTTTTGCAACTTCCTATTTCTTTGTGTTTCCTTTAGAGCGGCGGCGGCGGCCCCCCCGCAGCCCACCCGGAGGACGAGCTGGAGCGCCTGACCAAAAAGATGCTCTTTGACATGGACCACCCTCCATCCGAGGAATACTTTGGTAAGCGTTTAATTGGTTTTTGACTGGATTATTTTGAGTCGTTCCATTTCTTTCTGTTGTGCAAGATGGTTGATATCATGACTAATTGGGAAAGAACTGTCGCATTTTACTAATTATATGACACGAGGGCATGCGCCTGAGCGTGATGTGGACTTCTTTTTTTTTTTTTTTTACCCTGTGAATTAGTTTTAGTCATTTTGTTGATTTCTATTGTGCAAGGTGGCGGTTATCATAAATAACAGGCAAGGAACAATTGCATTACCCTAATCATGTGACACGAAAATGGGCCCGACCGTGCCATGCACTTTTTTTTTTTTTTACTCTGTGGATTAGTTCTAGTCATTCTATTTCTATTGTGCAAGGTGACTGTTATCATGACAAACTGGCAAGAAACGGTCGTATTACAGCAATTCTAAGACACAAGTACATACGCCTGAGCATGACGTGGCCTTTTTTTTTTTTTTAACTCTTTAGATTATTTTTAGTTGGTTTCTTGATTTCGGTTTTGCAGGGTGGGGGTTATCATGAATAATTGACAAGGAACAATTGAATTACAGTAATTTTAAAGTACAAGCACATGATAGTGTGTTGTGGGCTTTTTTTTTAAATTTTTTTTTTACTCTGTACATTATTTCCAGTCAAGCTGCTAATTTGTATTGTACCAGGTGTCCGTTATCATGGAAGCAAGAAGCGCATAATTGCGTTGCAGACATTCAATGACACGTCTCCGTGCTACATGAAAACAATTTCTTGACTCTGTAGATTTCTAGTCATTCGGTTAATTTCGATTGTGCAAGATCATGAATGTACTGACGAAAAAAACAATCCGCTGTAATTATACGTAGGATCTAAGCTTATTTGCCCATGCAAGTCATGGACTTTCTTTTTTACTTGGTGGAATATTTCTAGTAGACTTTACACGATCAGGACTTTTGGGGCCGATCAGCGAGTTGCAAAAAAACGATAACCGATCACAAGATGGAGGAATGTGTCTATTTAAATGACCTGTTTATTTACTGTATATACTTGTGTACTTAATTGCCCCAAAAAATATATTTACAATAGATGAACAAAGATACATTATTTATTTATGCCAGTGAGGCATAGTGACAGACAGAACAAATGATAAATGGTCTTCTATTAGATGGCAGGTGGTACATACAGTAATTTCCACTTTTTGTGCCATTTTTGTTTGTTGGTGTTCCGTGAGATTTTTCAATTGTAAAATAGGTTCCTTGGCTCCATAAAGGTTGGAAATCACTGCTGTCGTCAGATCGTGGATTCTAATCAGTCAGGTCAAACCAACATTACATGACAGAAATAATGGGTGCTAACTTACTGTAATTCAATGACTTTATTTTGAATGAAATGACTTGACCCACACGGAAACTTTAGAGCATGATTCGACAGAACGGCGGCATGTTTCTGTTCATGCTACCACTGGCTTGCTAGGCTACATAACGTTTTGTTGCCTGCTTGTGAGCCGTATCGTATTAAAAGTACGTGAACATACCTCAAGCGAGCCTGAAACGAACGTCCTCTCCTGTCCTGAGCACACGTTTTCCCCCATTTTGTCCTGATAATACAAAGTCGGCGCGCTCCACTCCTGTTGTCGTCGCCACGGTAACGAGTGTATCCGGTCGCATTTGAGTTGACAAGATAAAGCCCAATGATCGTAAATACAGGATGCGGTGCTATCGGAATACAAGATTTGATTGCAGTAGTCTGACAGAGCAATCGTGAAAGAGCAAATTTGTCTTTTAGTCTGAGGCGTGTTGTCTGTTCCACGCCGCTGACGTTTTTTTTTTTTTTTTTTTAAATAACTTTATTAGCCGTCAGATATTTCCAATACTACATCAAAATACACCCGACAAGGCTAAAAATAAACTAGTTTTGGATTCAAATATACTATGCACGATGGCGACGCGGAGTAAATGTCTTTTGCGGGTCATTGATTGGATCGGCGAATTATGACATTCAAGCCAATCAGCATAAAATGCTAAAAATACGATCAGCCCGATAAAATTGGGGTAAAGTCTAATTTGTAGTGGTTCTGTTCTTTTCTTTTGAGTACACTTAATTTTTTTAAGGTGGGGGATTTTTTTTTCCTACATTTTCCTCTGAGGTGTTTGATAATTAATTTAGCTCTTGCTTGCATAAATAAAAATATAACTGCCAGGATTAAACGTTAATACTCTTTCGGGGATTGAACGAGGATTCTGCGCATTTATACGTGGCTGATATTTTCCCGCCCTCTCTCCCCTCTAGAGCCTTTAATCCCCTTCGGGGGTTGTGGGGCGGGTAGGCTGGCGTCGCCTCACGTGCCCATTAGATGGCTGGCTGCGGCGGTGGCATGTAGGTGTATTATGATATTAGTGCTGCCGGGGACGTGTATTTAAACTGCTTCTGCTTAGAGAAGCCATGATCATGAAGACCGTAATTGCCTGCCTAGCTTAAGCACAGCAGAAAAATGACCCTCAAAGACCCTCAAAGCCTCGCTGCCCTCAATTTTTTATTTATTTTTTATTTTTTTGGGGAGGGGTGGGGGGTGACGTGCGGACATGTGAGTTGATGGATGGGTTGCATGTCAGCCGAGGTAGCCAGTTAGAATTGCCTGCTACAGGAAGTACTGTTCACCGATGTTGTGTTTCAGGGGGAAAAACGGGTTGGAAACACAAGGAGTCTGTTATTTCTCATTTGCCAGGGTCCAAAAAACAGGAAGCTCTAATGCCAGAATTTTTAAAATTCAGCCCCTGAAGCCAGTTTTTTCTCTTAGCAACTTGAAATTTGGTAGCCATGTTTATCATGAGTAGAGTACCACAGATGCATTATTTGCCTTGAGGATGTTGATGGAAAAGTACAGAGAAGGTCAGAAGGAGCTACATTGTGTCTTTGTAGATCTAGAGAAAGCCTATGACAGAGTACCCAGAGAGGAACTGTGGTACTGCATGCGGAAGTCTGGAGTGGCAGCGAAGTATGCTAGAATAATACAGGACATGTACGAGGGCAGCAGAACAGCGGTGAGGTGTGCTGTGGGTGTGACAGAAGAATTTAAGGTGGACGTGGGACTGCATCAGGGATCAGCCCTGAGCCCCTTCCTTTTTGCAGTGGTGATGGATAGGCTGACAGATGAGGTTAGACTGGAATCCCCGTGGACCGTGATGTTTGCAGATGATATTGTGATCTGCAGTGAAAGCAGGGAGCAGCTGGAGGAACAGTTAGAAAGATGGAGGCATGCACTGGAAAGAAGAGGAATGAAGATTAGCCAAAGTAAGACAGAATATATGTGCATGAATGAGACGGGTGGTGGGGGGAAGAGTGAGGCTACAGGGAAGAAGAGATAGCAAGGGTGGAGGACTTGAAATACTTGGGGTCAACCGTCCAGAGCAATGGGGAGTGTGGTCAGGAAGTGAAGAAGCAGGTTGGAACGGGTGGAGGAAGGTGTCAGGTGTGTTATGTGACAGAAGAGTCTCTGCTAGGATGAAGGGCAAAGTTGATAAAACAGTGGTGAGGCCAGCCATGATGGACGGATTCGAGACAGCAGGAAGCAGAGCTGGAGGTGGCGGAAATGAAGATGTTGAGGTTCGCTCTCGGAGTGACCAGGTTGGATCAAATTAGAAATGAGCTCATCAGAGGGACAGCCGAGGTTCGATGTTTTGGAGACAAAGTTAGAGAGAGCAGACTTCGATGGTTTGGACACGTCCAGAGGAGAAATAGTCAGTATATTGGTAGAAGGATGATGAAGATGGAGCTGCCAGGCAAGAGAGCTAGAGGAAGACCAAGGAGAAGGTTGATGGATGCCGTGAGGGAAGACAGGAGGGCAGTTGGTGTTCGAGAGGACGATGCAGGAGATAGGCTCTCATGGAAAAGGATGACGCGCTGTGGCGACCCCTAACGGGACAAGCCCAAAGGAAAAGAAGAAGACTCACAAAAGTCTCAAGAAGTCATACCCAGAAAGACACAGGAAGTCTACCATTTTTAGTTTGAAGTGTCAGTTTTAGGCTTATTTCCAGAGGCCTGTATAAAAAAACCAAAAAAAACCTAGGAAATAATGCCACACTTTTGAAAATTCAGCCCCCAAAGCCAGTTTCTCTGAGTAGCAATGAATTGAGTAGCCATGTCCATCATCAAGATAGCCCCCCCAAAAAAAAGTCTCAAAAAGCCATGTCCGAAAAAAACAACACATGGAGTCTGCCATTGTTGGTCAGTGACAAACTGGAAGCTCAAACTCCCCAATTTTGAAAATTCAGCCCCTGAAGACCGTTTCGCTGAGCAGTATACAATTTAGTAGCCGTGTCTATCACCAGGAGGCCCATAAAAAAGTGTGAAGGAGCCATGCCCAAAATGACACAAGGGAGTCTGCCATCTTGGTTTGAAGCGGCTAAAATAGGAAACACTAACTCCACAATTTAGAAAATTCAGCCCCCAAGGCAGTAAGTTTCATTTCGCAACATGAAATTTGGTAGCCATTTTTATCATGAGAACCACAGCCATGTCAGAAAAGACACAAGAAGGCTGGGTGTTTGTTTGTTTTGTTTCATTTGAAGGGGTTCATTCAGACTCATTTCCAAGGGTAAGTCAAAAACGAGAAGCACTAAATCCACAATTTTGGAAATTCAGCCCCCGAAGACCGTGTGTGTCCCTGAGCACCATGACATTTTGAGAGCTATATTTATCAGGAGTAGACACACAATAAAAGTGTCAAGAAGCATTGCTCAAAAAGACCCAGGAAGTCTGCTGCTTTGGTCCTAAGGTCTGAAGAAAACTCTTAACAAAATAATTTTGAAAATTGAGCTCCTGATACTGGACACATTTTTGGTGATGCTAAATGACAAAGGATTTGTGTTTTTGTCATTGGCTGTGGTGAAGTTTGATATCTCGCCTACCACACTCCATCTCATGCTTAATGAACCCCAGTGATCCAGGATCGTGAAAAGATTAAGGCCTGGCTGAGGTAAGTGCAGGAACTCATTAGCAGAGTCGGTTGGCCGTCCACAGAGAGCCCCCTGCTCACAACCCCCCCCAAACCCTCTTCCCTTCACACACACACGATCGCCACGACAACCTTAAGATCCATCACTTGCGTCCACCGTGTTTTCCAGAGCCAGTCCCAGAGCGTGAGACTTTTGTAATTACAAAGAATGTAATAGCACATAAGCCTCTGCACACTTTTCTTTAGGAGTGGGAAGAGGGGGGGTTCTGAAGTGGGGGCTCGCGGTCGCGCAGACCCTGGGGCGAGTAATTAATGAGATTAATCAAAGTGGGCCCGTGATCTGGACTGAATCGTTGGCTTTCCTGAGCAAAGTTCCACGGCTATCGCCGGGGTCTTTGATGAAGTTGAAACGGCGACGTCTCATTGGTCCACCGGGGCTTCATTGAATTGAATTAATGTTACGGTCCTTCTATGAGACTTCCTCAAGTCAGAGTTAAAAGCCCTGCTCACTATATTCTATAACTGTGCAAAAAACTATACACGAGTTGCATCCAGGAGCTCGCCTGGTTAGCTTAGCCTACTATCTACTTACGTATTTTGGGTCATAACAGCATATCATTATTTTCCAGATAATACAGTGGTGGTGCCTTGGGATACAGGTGACCCGCGATATGAGCCGTCGTTCCACCGATGTATTATATTTTAAAATGTATTTATTTATTCATTCATTTATTTCGCTTTGACTTGCAAGCAAAAATTCAAGATGCGAGCATTGTGTGGGCAGTGAATTCAACTCACTTGACAACAAGTCTTCTTCGTTTGTGTCTTCTTGACCGTATTATAGCGCCCGAATTAATCATGACGCACTGAACTGTTTAAAATCCTTACATTCTATTGAATTATTACTCTTGTTTTCATAAAGTACAATATTATAGAGGGCTAAAAAACAAGATTTTAGTTGTTTGGCGGGGAGGCTGGAAGGGATTAATTACGAGCGTGGTCACAGAACGAATTTATCACGTATCTCAAGGCAACACTTAGCTTTTTGACGCATTCAAATCCAGAGCTTTATTTAGCGTTTCGAGCTAACATCAGGACATTAAACAACACAATAAATAAATAGATGAATACAACTAATGGCTATTGGGAAATTGTTGGACCGCTGCCCTGTGCTCCGCTGTGATTGGCCCATTTGACTTGCAGCAGCGTGGTCAATTGCTCATCTTGAGCTGGAAAAAAAACCTGAAAATGAACGCAGATGGGGGAAAAATTAATATGTTAGCGTCTTTGATTTAGAGTCTTAGATTAGATTGGAGTAATCTGAAGGAGCCTCTTGTGCAAATGTCATCATCCGTCATGTTTAATCCATTTAGGTGCCGCGTAGGTGTGGTGTAGTGTGTGTGTGTGTGCGTGCGTGCGTGCGCGCAGCAGCGACTGTACAAATTCCCTGGCATTTGTATGTAATTTTGTCATCGCTACACGGCTGTCAAGTAAAAACCAGGGCATAAAGCTGAATAATTGAAAAGGATGAGCGGCTCTGCATTATTTACAATTAGTGATGATGGCGTTTTTTTTCTTTTGCTTTGTGTTTTGTTTTAATGCGGAAATGACAAGTCCTTTGTCTTCTCTCTGACTTCTTCTTACGGTACGGAATATCACGACGTCTGAAATTTTCATCGCCTACTTGATGCCGGTAGAGAGGTTTGTTTGTTAGGTAGTTAGGTAGTTTCTTGATTGGTTGTTGGGTTACTGAGTTGGTTAGTTAAGTAGTCGGGTGTTTAGTTGGTTGGATATTTAAATAGTTGGTCGATTTGTTATGTAGTTAGGTAGTTCCTTTATTGGGTGTTTGGTTACTCGGTTGGTTGTTTTATCTTTTTGGTAGGGTTGTTGGTTGCTTGTCGTAGTATAGTAGTTGACTTGGTAGTTGGTGATAGTGGAGTACTTGGTTTTTAGTTAATAGTTTGATTTGTTGGCTAGTTAGTAAGTTGATTGGTTGGCCAGTTAGTTAGTTAGTTTTTTGGCTGTCTTGTTGGCTTGGTGGTTAGACAGTTAGCTAATTTCTTGATTAGGTGTTTATTTGTTTGGTTGGATTTTTGGTTTGTTGGTATGGGTGCTTAGCTAGTTGACTTGTTAGTTGGTCCTCCAGATATTTAGTTGTTTGGTGGTTACTTGATTCGGTGTTTGGCTACTTGGTTGTTTTTAAGGTCAATTTGTTGGTTGGTTAGTTTACTGACTTGGAACATAGTGCTCCAGGTAATTGCTTGGTAATAAGTGAGTTAGTAACTTGGTTAGTTAGCTGGTTCGGTGGGTAGTTTGGGTGACTTGTTAGTTAGTTGGGTAGATGGGTGTTTGATTGGCTTGTTAGGTATGGTTAAGTAATTAGGTGGTCTGTTGGTTAATTGGTTGGTTAAAAGCAGGACAAAGCTGCAAATAATTGAAAAGATCAGAGGATCTGCATTATGTACAATTAGCGATCATGTCCTTTTTCCTTTTCCCTTTGTATTGTTTCAATATGGATGTAAAAGGTCTTCATGTCTACTTCTTACTGTGTGGAATTGAATATCATTTTAATCGTCCCCAACCAATATTTATACAAAGTTAATCTCCGCTGAGGTTGGTGAGCTATCGTGTGACTTTTTCGTTTTGTTTTGTTTAATTATTGGAGTTCAATACAAGCTATGCAAAAAGCGGGAAACCTTTTGCCGTTTTTCCGGGAAATGTCAGGCGGAAGAGGCGTCATCATTCATGAGACACCTCGCATGAAATGTTGATGAGGAATCTTGGAAGACTCCGGACGGAGGATCAGCTGAGGTAATTGGGTCAGGCGGAAGTTTTTCTTTTTCTTCATCTTTGGCGAAGGTATTAATAGACCCCGTCTTTAGACAGCAGCTCGTTTGACGCAGGTCGCCCTCAGCAGCCTCTCGGGAGTTTGCTTTTAGGTGTTGCCTAGCTTGTCAGAACAAGGAGATTGGATGTCAGAGGAGGCTTAAAAGCTCAACCCTGCGCACCCCCATCACCACACCACCTTCTCTATGAATGGATGGATGGATAGAAATTTGCTTGACTTTTGTCATTGGTATGCCACCTAAATCACAATTTTCAGGAATTTCCCATACTCGCACTCTAAAAATAAGCTCGTCCTTGGAGTTTTTCTTCTCAGTCCCCGAAGGCAGTTTAGTTTGACTTGAGCAACATAAAATTTGGTATGCATTGCAAATCATGAGTAGACCCCCCCCAAACAAACAGCTAAGAACCCATTCCCCAAAGGTCACAAGAAGTCTGCTATTTTGGATCAAACTGGCCATTTGAGGCTCATTTTGGCCGTTTGGAGGGGTCCTTCCAAGGTAAACTCGGAATAGAGATTTTGTGATTGCGACCAAATTTGATCCACATATATAGTATAGTATTATACAGACGCTAAATTGCTAAAATGTTGAGTCTTCGCCATGGCGTCTGGTCGCAGCATGCCGGTGAAGTGGAATGACTCCGATCATTTTGAAAATTCAACCCCCAAAGCCAGTTTCTCTTAGCAATGTGGAATTTGGTGGCCATGTCTATCATGAGTAAACGCACAAAAATGTCTCAAAAAGCCAAGCCCCAAAAGACAAAGGAAGTTTGGCATTTTTGTTCAAACCGGCACTTTTAGGCCATTTCAAGGGGTCCTTCAAACAGGTCGAGATTTTCTCTGATTAGTACCAAAGTTGAGTTAACGTTTTCACAGTTTAGCATCCCCCAATCGTCTCGTGTACACGTTTTACGTTTGGTAGCAATCAAGCATGGCTTGTTGAGATTTTTTGGTTTGTTAAGTGAAACTGACACTAAGGAGTGAATTTTCAAAATTGTGAAGGTGTCTCCTGTTTTATGGCGAGGTTTTTTTTTTTATTGATTGATTTATTTGGCTAAGCTGTGCCGCTCTTAATAATCAAAACAAAAAGAGTTCACAGTTTAGTGTTGTCCAACTGATGGATACGTTTGAAGTTTGGTCCCAATTGAACCAAATCCTTAGGACAAGTCCATCTTTGAAGGACTACTGGACACGGCCACCTTGAACCAAAATGGTAGACGGGCATGGCTTCTTGAGACTTTTTTGTGGGTCTCCTCGTGACAGACGGGGCTACCAAATTTCACATTCAAATGTGAAACTGGCTACAGGGGCTGAATTTAAAATAAAAAAGTATGATCCTAATCCTACTAAACATACATTTTCATGAGGATGAACACACTTCCAAAAGCCAAGTACAGTAGACCAAAATACAGATGTATTCAGACATAAAAACACAAGAGATAATAAATCATAAGTTGCTGTCAAATGTAGTCGCTTCAATGTTTTGTTTTTTTTCCTCCGTGAGATCATTTTTAGCTTTTTGCCTCCAAATCTTCCCCCCGCCTTTAATCTGCTTACAGGCCCTTTAGTTGTTTCCTCTTTTACTCGTATTTAAGGATTTCCTCAATCACAGCATTGCCTCTTTGTCACGCTGTGCGTGCGTGCGTGTGTGTATGATATGCAAGTGTGTGTGTGTGTGTGTGTGTGTGTGCATTATTATGATGGGGCTGGAAGGAGGTCACCCAGCAGCCGGGGGGGGCATGAGGGACCATCAGTCTGGTGACATGGCAGCTCTCCTCTTAAACCCGGCATCAGTGTCCTACCACCTACACTGGATTAGCATGCAGCGTGTGTGTGTGTGTTTGTTTGTGTGTGACAAAGAGAGAGCGTGAGTGCGTTTGTGTCTGTGTGTGTGTGACTGCAAAAAGGCCACACACTGTCTACTTAGTAAGTGACTTGGTTAGGTAGGTTGTTGGTTGGTTGGTGAGTTTAGTAAACAGTCATTTACATAGTTCATGAGTTAGCTTGTTAGTTTTACTCATTAAATTTAGGGGCGGAGCCATTAATTTCCAGTTTTGCCGTCACTGTGGCGAGCAGCAGCCCTCATCAAAAAAGTACAAATGTTTTTTGTTTTTTTTTTCTGTTCATTGAACAAAAATAATCAACAAAATGTGATTTTCTATGTTTTGATGTGGGGGGGGGGATTGCCCCCGCCCACTTTGCGGCTCCCTGGTCCTGACGACGTACTCCGCGGTATCAGCGCTGCTTTCTAGTTTCGAGTTCCTCCACCGCCGTGTGCCAACGCTTCTCCTCTCTTCTGTTGGCGACCGACAGAAGCCCGCTCTTCTTCCCCCCCACCTCATTCTCTCTCTTTCTCTTTCTCTCTGGCAGCGGTTCACACGAGGTGACCGCCCCCACTTCCCCCTCCCCGTCCCCCCGTCGTCTCCCCCCTCGGGCCGGGGCGCTCGCCGGCGCTCCTGCCTCGTTGAGACAGCTCCAGTCAGGCTTGCAAGATCAGCTGGCGTGCGAGCGCATGCCAGGCTGCCGGGCGCTCACGTTGTTGCTAGATTTCATTTGTGAGCGAGTGTTTGACCTCGGGAGTGTGCAGACATCTGCATGCTCACGCACGCAAGCACACACAGAAAAACAGCCGCTCAACACACGCACACACACACACGCACACACACACACACACACACACACAGTCACCTGTTCCCCGCCTTGACTCCAAGCCGACCTGCTTCTCAAACATGTAAGCTACACTGGCCGCCCGACCGCGAGCCCGCGACGGGGCCAGCGCTAATGTTGAGCGGGACGGGTCGAGCTGCTGTTTGCTGACATTGGGAATGAGATTAAAAGCAGGGTTACAGAGAGCGCGCAGAGGCGGCCATGACGGGCTGTCACCGGCCACGCCGCTGTAGGGCAACTGCGCGAACCAACGTGAACGCCAAACAGGAAATGAAAGCTGAGTTTTGTCGGGAATGCGATGCGTTGTTTTAATAGCACAGTGATGAATACCCACCTGTCGTAAAGAGAGGTACGTTTAATTTGCTGGTTGGTTTGTTAGTTAGGCTATTGGTTAGGTGGTTAGTTATGTCATTGATTATGCTGTTGTTTAATTAGGTGGCTAGTTAGGTATTTGTTTTGGTGGTTAGGATAACTCAAATACTTGGTTAGGTGTTTGGCTTGTTAGTGAGTAGGGTGACAGGTGGTTCTTTTGGTTTGGTGGTTGATTAGTTAGTTGATTAGGGGATTGCTTTGGTAGGTTAGGTAGTTGCTTTGGTGGTTAGTAGATACTTTGTTTCCTAGTGGTTTGGTTGGTTAGTTGTATGAGGAGTTAGTTTTTTGATGTGGTTGTTTGGTTAGTTGAATAGGTAGTTGGTTAGGTAGGTAGGTAGTTAGGTCTTTGTTTCAGTGGCTGGTTACTTCATTAGTTATGTTGTTGGTTACATTATTGGTAGATTGGTTAGTGGTGGTTGGTTTGGCAGTTGTTTCGTTGGTGAGTTAGGTGCTTGGTTTGTTGGTGGTTGGGTGTTTGGTTAGTAAGCTGTTGGTTAGGTAATTTGTTGGTTATGTGGTTACAGTCGTTGGTTGGTTGTTTACTTTTCTGGTCAAGCACGCCTCTGCGATTACCAGAGCAGAGGTCCTTTTATAAAAGGTGTTTTTTTTTTTTTTTTTTTTTTTTTACTTCCACATGAAATAAATGTCTCAGTCCGAGCACGAATAGTCATATTCATATTCCGCCGGCTTTTTCCTTAGTTTGGCTGCAGACGTCGTCGGCGCGGCCTCCGGGGGCCTCGCAACGGTTGCGCCAGCGAGAACGGCGTTCTTCATTTTCACACAAGTGGCGGGAAATAAAGTTTTTCCTCTCCCACAAGGAAAAGTTGCGTGCGTGCAAGTTCCTTTTTTTCTTTACATGCCGCGTCTTTGATTTGCGAGGATGTAAGATCAAATTGAGGCGCGCGTGTGCGCTCCCCCGCTGCCTTGATGGCACCGTGTGTGTGTGTGCGTGCGTGCGTGCGTGCGTGTGTAAAACACACACAAAAAAACAAAAGAAAGCTTTCCTGCCACTCAACAGCCCTCCACGCCCGTCCCCAAACAACGCTGCCATCTCCCTGTCACCGCCGATACATTAGAAATCAATTATTAACGGCCCAGAGTCAGGGGCTCTTTAATCTTTGCCTTTTATCCAATTAAATTGTCTAAGCATCGCCAGGCGGCTCGCAGGGAACGTGCGCAAAAGAAAAAGAAAAGGTTTTCTCCGCTTCCTCTTTTTCTTCTTTTTTGACTTTGGCACAGAAGAGACACTTCTGAGGCGGCGAGAATGAAAGCAAAGAAAGCGAGTCAAGTGTAAATGAAGCTCCCGCCCTCCCCGTCACACTTGCATTGCTTGTACAGGAAGCATTTGAAGTGGAGACATTAAGGCTTCCATTCGATTCGGCGGGACGCTCGGGAGAGCCCGGTCCTTCGTTCATGACGGCGTGATGCGCCCGCCGACAATGGTTGGAAGGTGTTCGAGATGGTCCGCGTCCGTCGGGGTAAATAATCGTGTCGCACGGCGTTCTGTTATGCAGGGAAAACATTCACGTCGCGTCTCGTGGCTGCAAATTATTGATGTGAAATACATCTTCACGTGCAACGATTTGTTTCGTGATCATACGGAGCGTTGGAAAAGTTACACGCTCACGACAAAAGTCTTACTTTAGCCGGCAAAAACATGGTGCCACTCGGGGGGCCAAAATTGGGGGATTGTCCCAATTTGAAGAATCCAAAATTTGGGAGTTCAAAAAAAAACAAAAAAAGAAAAGAAAATTGAAAGGAAATTCTTCATTTACTGTAGAGCTCGTTTGTGCAATTTTGCCACAAGTGAGAGAGAGAAATCTGGAATTTTTTTTTTCGCTTAAAATTGTCAGTCACAAAAAAAAGATGGGAATTTGCCACTTGAAAAAAAAGTGTTTTTATTTTTCCACTTGTGAGGGCAAAACTATGAAATTGTGTCAATTTTAAGGGGGAAAAAATCTGAATTTTCAAACACCAAAAAAAAACCGGGAATCAAGGAGATGAATTTTCAGTATTTTTCACCTGCGAGCACAAGCATTCGGAAATGTCAAAAATCTGTTTTGGTTTTTTTCCCCCCAAATCAATACAATTCAGTTGTTTATTTCAAACATGAACACTTAAATGTGAAAATCAAAAAATCTAGCTACAACAACAACTGTGTAACAACTTATGATAGTATCTTATAAATTTTGATACTCGTGAGAAAAAAAATCTGCAAAAACATTGGGTCACTAATCAAGTTTTACAGTTTTACTTTAATTTGAAGGCGAGTTTTGAGCATTTTCTAACGATGATCTCGCACAAAAATATTTGCTCCAAGAGTCATTTTTTTCTGACCCAAAAAAGTCAATTTCTCCGGAACCCATCATCCGATGTTGAAGATTCTTGGTGCGTTGTACTCTGATTGAAGCGTCCCTTCCAATCAAGACTCGGCATTTTGACACACTGTCATTTTTGGCAAATTTGTCACGTTGCTACTCGGCGTGAGGAAACATGCCATTTAGCTCCCGCTATTTGGGATCTTGCTAAATCGGGCGCTAAGTGTCTGTTGACTCGCGCTCGTCGTGATGTGTGTGCTCAGGGCTCCCGAGGGAGCGAGAGGATTTCCACGAGGTTTCCTGCTCCCTGTTTAAAAGCGGGGAGCCCCGCGGGACACGTTCGGCAATCCCATCCGCTCGCCGCAGCTGGCCTGTGATCCCCGGCCGCTACCAGGCTCCGTCTACACGCGCGCGTGCACTGCGTGAAGTGATTACCCCTCTCGTGATTCCGCCCACGCCCACGTGTTCCCCCGAGACAAGCCTTCCCTCCTTTGTTTAACGCGCATCCCGTTCCGTACGATAGGTAGCGGTGGCATAATTGAGGCGCAGAGGGAGCCCGTGATAGTGGGAATCATTCTACAAGGACGGATGAAAATATCCTCAAGTTTCCCTTGATCACATGGGCGCTTTGCGTCATCTTTCAGTGATCGCATCTGTTGTTGTAAAGGCGTCCTTTGATGTCCTTTTGGAAAGACGAGCGTGTAGAAAACGTTTTTTAACAGTATTCCAAAGCACCTCCATGTGTGTTTCCAAAAAAATAATAATAATCTTTGCTGATCACACTTTATAAAATTGTGTCACGTGGAAGCCCAAATTTTGGGAGGAATAATGTCACGTGTGTCCACAATCTCGCTGCTTGTGTGAGAGGTACAAAATATGTATATGATAGATTTGTGTGAGTTTTCACCTGGAATGATTGGAAGTAGTGTTTGTTCATCATGACATTTGGGAGAGAACAAAGAAATGTGACTTGGGAACAAAACAAAACCAAAAAATCTAATTGCCACTTAGTAACCAAAGAAAAATTGGAAAGTTGACACGAGAAAACAAAAATATGAATTGTCATTTGGATTCTTTTGTGAAAATAAAAACAAATATTATTTCATGAGATTTCTCCCCCAGAGCAATTTCTCCCCTTATATTTTGTCATGATTTCAATTTTATCGCAACTGCGCCACTTGACAACAAAAAATGAATCAACAAAAAGAATCAATCCCATGGGATGAAAACAATACATAATAATAAAACGAGTCGCTATCTGTCTGCTTTGTGAAGTAACGTCAAAGCAGAAACAAACTGATGTTAGCCACGCTGGTTAACTAGTTATCTGCCTCGGTGGCGAGTCTAGAGTATTTCTTTCACCAACTGTAGACAAACTAACTCTTATTGCTGGTTTCAAATGTTTATTTCAAGACTATAATATATTATCATGAACCTGAATTTGTCAGAGTGTGCGAGTGAGCGTCCTCGTAAATGAGGTGATATTGTATTGCAACTATTGCGTCCTCCAGCAGCCACTCTTTGTAAGCACGTTTTGCGTATCCTTCCTTGACGGAGATTTTTTTTTTGTTTTAATTAAAAAAAATTTAAGTATCCGAGTAACCAAATACCTGGGGGAAAAAAACAAACATTAAAAAAGGAGTGTGCCTTAACACGGTTAACCTGCCCATGCCTAATCAATGACTTGATTGAGATGAGAACGCATAAGAGCGCCACCTGCCAAATTTGAATACGGGCAAACATCAGATAGTGCTACAAACGCTAACGCGCTCGCGGGCTGCCGATCGTCCGTCAAATCATCCCAAAATGAAAAGGAAGCGTAATTAATGAAATGTGCGGTCGGAGATGGCATCGCTCGTCAGATGTGTCAAAAAATAACCCATTCTCTGATATCTCTTTCAAGGCTATTATTGTAAGATAGCGCTAATGAAATTGACAGTGGCATTAATTGGGCGCGCAGATAAGTGCCATTGAGTGGAGGACATCTTAAACCCAATTAAAGATATCGCCGGCGCAATTAAAGATATCCAAATGCCACACCAGTGCGCAATCGGGCTCTTTCCCCAGCAATCATATCACTCGTGACCCCTTTCAAAAGTTTGGTTTTATCGCGCTGACACTTTATTCTCTTTTGTAGGATTACGTTGAAGTCGCGCACACGCAGAAAGTCGGCTTCACCCAAAACGGGAAGCGGTGAAGTGCTAGTCTTGAAAGTAGCAGTCATTTTACCTATTTCAAAGAGAAGCTGTAGAAAACTTTTTGGGGCTTGGTAATGTAGGATTGTTCTTGTAAGATCTTTTTTTTTTCCCCCGCCCCCCCTTCAAAAAGTTTTTTTCAAAATGCCCTTAAATGTTTTCTTTTCTGTGAAATATCCAACAGCTTATATATAATATCTATAAAATATATATCAGCTTTCCAAGAGAATGAGTTTTCCTATAAGATTTCAGCTTTTATTCTGAGAAATATTGTTTTCCCCTGAAAATATGACCTTTTTTACTTGGAAATATACAATTATTTCGTGTAAAATTCAGATATTTTTCTGGAAAAAATACACAACTTTTTCTTGAAAACACATTACCTCTTTTCTCAGTACTATACTTTTTTGAATGCATTTTTTTTTCCTAAAATCGTATACCATACAATAGATATACATTTGTTTTACATGAAAATATTTTTCCTTGACTGTATACAACCTTTTTCAAAAATGAATCATTTCAAAAATACACAGCCATGTCTCAAATATTTATAACATGAACCTTTTTAAAAAAAAAAAAATAGCCTCTTTTTTTCCCTGTAAGATTCAAACTTTTTTTCAAGAATATACTTTTAAACAAAATTACTTGAAAATATTTCTCTAGTAAGATTCAGACATTTTTTCTGAAAAGTATACATTTCTAAAAAAAATCCTGACTTTTTTTCCAAGCTGGTTTTGTCATTCATACTACTTTAAAAAAAAAATTACTGACTTTTTCCTTTAAAATGTACAACTTTTTTCAAAAACATTTTTACATGAAAACATATTTATCTTGAACATATTCAACTATTGTCTAAAATATTTTTAGAATCACACAAATTACACAGCTTTTTATAGATTTAAAGATACACAACTTTTATTTCTTAAAAATATTATATATATATTAATTTTTTTTCCCTCTCGCAGTCACTTTTTTCTCTAAACTTTTTTTTTTTTTTTTTTAAATGACTTTTTTTTTCTCAAAAATCTCTTTTTTTGGGGGGAATCACAGTATAATTTTTTCCAAAATATTACTTTTTTACATGAAAACAAGTTTACAAAAGTAGCACACTACTTTATTCAAAAATGTAAACAAGATTTTTTGAAAAGAGACAACTTTTTGTCTCAAATATATAAAAGAAATAATAAACCACTTTTTGCTTTCAACACAAAACGATTTGGAGAAGTGAGTGCCGGGTGTTAAACTTCCCACTCCTGTTCCGTTGTCAGCATCCCACCTCCTTTGCCAGAAAAGTTCCCGCTCGACATCCTGTTTATTCGGCGAGCTGCCACTCTGTGCGTGACTCTTCTCTCTTCCCCTAGGGCGCTGCGCCAGCTGCGGGGAGAACGTGGTGGGCGAGGGCACCGGCTGCACGGCCATGGACCAGGTCTTCCACGTTGACTGTTTCGTGTGCATGACCTGCAGCGGCAAGCTGCGCGGCAAACCCTTCTACGCGGTGGACAAGAAGGCCTACTGCGAGCCCTGCTACGTGGTGAGTACGGCGCCGGTTGACGTCACACGTCGGCCGCTGCTGCTTTTAATAACCAGAGTGGAGCTTTTACAGGAGCAAAATCACACGGCGCGCCACCAAAAATGTCAAACTTTTTCAAAGATTAATGTGACCTTTAACCTGTACAACGCGATTGGCGGGGGGGGGGGGAATGAAATCTTTAAAAAGAAAATAAACAACTGCGATCATGTGGTTGCACATGTGTGAACACCCTCTCATAAGTGGGCACGTGGCTGTGTTCAGAATGATCTTGGTCACATTCTTAACTTGTGTTCAACGAGACACAGCACCCACCTGCCACCATTGAAAGTGCCTCTGATTGGTTGTTTTTATATCACAAAAAAACTGGAATTTGAACCGGGCGTGTAGAAATTTCCACTGTACCCAACTTTCTTTCTTGTAAGATTAAAGTTTTTCAAATTTATATACATTTTCCACTTCTGGGGAAAAAAAAGCGTTTTACCTCAAGATATATATATTTTTGTGAACATATACAACTTTCTTAAAAAGGTGTTTTTTTCTTTTTCCCACAAAATATGTACTTCTTTTTTAACATACACTTTAACACGGCAAGTTATTTCTCAAAATTCTACTTTTAAAAAAAATTTTGCTTTTTAAAAAATATATTTCCATAATTAAAATGTAAATTTTTTCCCCAACACTTTTTTTTCTTGAACCTAAACAACAAGCAGGGAGCTGCTGTCGACCACAACTCACGCCAGATGCTCACATGCTGAGTGAGCCAACCAACCCGACCCCAACTTCTGACATCGCTCACTAGGCCACGCCCCTTAAAGGCACATTCATAATGCAGCTATTATAGTACATGTTTGTTGTGCATGTTTTTTTAAGGGCATTCTGACATTATTTTGAATGAGTAATATAAACTATTTTTATACGTACTTGTCTTGCTACATGTCGAAAAACAAAGTTGTGACAACTTGACTAATGAGCTCAGCTTCCGTCTTTGACTTGATTTCTTTTTTTCTTCTTGTTCATGTTTTGAGTGAGCCGACGCTATCTGCAGTCGATAGAGGCGATGCGCCGATAAGCCAGTGTTGCACGGCTCTTTGTGTATTTAATAAATGTCAAAAGCATGTCGGGATGTTTTTTTTTTAATTAGTTTTGCTGAGCTGATAAAAGAGAAGAAGAAGAAGAAGGAAAATAAGTTTGAATTCTTCTGATGGCTTCCACGGTGGAAATGTTTGATTCGCATTGTGCCATCTTCTGCATCAACGCTGATGCGATTTATAAGCACCGATGTGACACGCCGCTAATTACCGGAATCAAGAAGTCAGTCACTTTTGGATTTTACTTCAAAGACCTCCACTCAGGCCCCAGAGGTGGGCAGAGTAGACAAATATTGGTACTTTAGAATAATATGACTCAAGTACAAAGTCGTCCTCAAAATATTGACTTGAGTAAGAGTACAATAAATGAAGAAAGCAGAGCATGAACGTCAAATAAAATTCCCAAAATAAGACACCATTTTCAATTTTGAACTGCCCATAAACCAAGAACACGTGCATTGGGCCCTACAGAAACATTATTTGCTTTATTCACGTGAAAGGTTGAATGACGAAGCCATTTGCTGAACAGCCTTATTGAGTGTGCGCGCGTGCGAGACAACAGCATGATGCATGTTTCACAGTGTTTTATGACCATAAAATAGGGCTAATGTTGCCACATGCACTGCCAAAACAACAACAGAAACATCTGCAACTTACCACGAGGTCTTTTTTCTCAAGTTAGAAATATCCAAGTTTGGGCAGTCACAATTTAAGGCTACACTGCATGACAAGGCTGTTTTTCAGAGTCTGTAAGTAAACACTCACGCGGCTGCCCCCCCACCCCCCCCCCCCCTCACCCCCACCCTCCAAAATGAGTCACTTGGATGAGCGCCTTGTGCCGTCCCATTGGCGAATTGGAGTCAAATGACACTCGTGAACACGTTGGATAGGCGCAAAGGCGCCTTGTGCGGAAGTCGAAGATGAAGTCTAAAAATAGATTGCGCATGCAATAATTGATAAATAAAAGTAGCGAGAAGCACGTCGATCATTGTTACGAAGTGAAAGTATCGATTCGTCACATACTCAAGTACTCAAATACTCTTAAAAAGGTTAGTGGATGGTTTAAAATGGGGGAGTAAATACTATAGATAGACTGATATTGTTTTTTCAGTGCCGATATTCATTTGCTGTAAAAAAGGGAAATATTGCTGTCAAAAGTTTGAATAATGCAAACTCCAACACTTTGTTTAAATGGCTTTCAGCATACTGTCTCTTTATTAAACAGCTTTTTTCAAATTTGCAGCATGTTAAAAGTTTTTTTTTAATGTTAGATAATAGACATTTGGACTTTGTATTAAAAAGTGCAAACAGCTCCCAAGTTCAGCAAAATCTCTTCTAAAGTTAAATGAAACCTTAAACACATTTTCTACAGTAAATCCAGTTTTCCAAAATGTAATTTGAATGTCACTGAAATGTCCCTCGTCACTTATCTTTGTTTTAGGTTCAAATAAAAAACAAAGTGCAGCATCTTATAAAGTCACCTGAAATATATGAACAAACAAAAGGCTGATGCTGATATGTGTCAAAAGTGGTTAAGCTAGGATTAGGGGTTTGGGTCTAATAGTAAAATTAGGGCTCGCTGACTGGAGGTCCTGAGTGATATCACGGATGAAAATGTGTGTGTCTCACAAAAGCCAAAGAAAAAGCCAAACACAATGAGTTGATCCTTTTATGCGCAGCAGCTGTCGAATGTGTACAAAATGGAGGAAAGCGGGAGAGGTGGCGTCTCTCTTAAATCTTGCCGTTTGCGAGGCACTCACCGCGATTGTGCCCGTCTCGTCTGGAACTGCTCCAAACGGGATCATTGAACAACTTTATTTATGAATTTCATCAGCATAAATGTTCTTCTGGCGCGGGATCAAAAGCGCGCCGTGGAAAATCGGAATTCCTTAATGGAAGTCGTTCCTCCTCCTCTTATTTCCATCCCGCGGGGGGCTCCAGTAGTGTCGCTTCGCCGTGAGGAAGGAAGAGGAAAGGTTTGCGTCCGACCGAGTCGGTCGGTCGGTCGGTCGGTCGGTCGAGGAGTATCCCGACAGGCGCGCCACCCGGGCCTCTTCGGCCCTGGGACGAAGTTCGCGACGCGGTCCCGGCGGCTGCCATTCGCCTTCGCACGGCCGCGATCTGCCTCGAGAATTCCGTGTCGGTGCCCTTTGGGCTGTACAGCGGTCGACGTGTTTTTGTTAAATCTACATTTTTAAATCGAAATGTACCATTGGCAAAATTAAAACTGATAAATGTGGCAGGAAAAAGTCAAAACTTAAAATATTTGTGAAGCCACAACAAAATGTAGGGGAAAAAAATCTATTAATATACAAGAATATGACAAATATTTGTAAAATAAAAACATGCAAACTGCTACAATAGATTTATATGCACATTAACAAAATGTTTAAAATATTAACATCTAAAACATAAAAATATAGAAATATGTAAAGAAAAATACTAAAATAATGAAAAACTATATTTTAAAAAAATAGGGAATGCAGTTAAATATTTGTAAAATTAAAAAGAATACAGAATATTCATTCATTTAAAATATCAAAATATATTTAAAAATTGAAAAACAATTTTAAAAACAGAAATAGCAATTTGTGAAAAACAATATATATATATATATATTTATAAAACAAAAATGTACACAGATATTACTGTTTGAAAAATATTTATGAAATCCAAATAAGCATAGAAAATAATAATGCAAAAATGTATACAAACTGTAAAAGAAACTTTTGTGTAAAAATATAGAAAAACAAACCAAATATGAACATATTTTTGCAAAATACAAAGATTTACAAAATAGTAATATTTCTGAAATTCTATTTCTTTTTTTTTTGTTTTTTTTCTTTGTCTAAAAAATACTTTTTTCCCGAGGGGGGGGGGGGGGGGACATTTTGCCAAGGTTGTCTGACTTGAATTCTTGCAAAAAAATAAACGTTTCTTCTTGAAAAACAAAACAAAGAAAAAACCCCACCTTTTCTCTGTCAAGATGTCCGTTTTTTGCTATGAACAAAGAAACAACATTGCGCTTTTGAATATGGTCTATTTGGCTTGGATTTGGGAAAAACAAAAAACAGAACCGCGCGGGACGTTCACTCCATTTACCGCCGGCAACAACGGTGGTGACGGTCTGCGGAAAAGACATTTGTCCCTTTCACATCCCCCCTACGCATGTCCACGAAGGCGTACGTACGTACGTACGTACGTCTTAATGCGCTCCGAGAAACAAGGTCACACTGAAAGAAGCGTAGCGAAGAGATAAAAAATACTATTTAAAGAAAAGAAAACCTAATCTGTCCTCCGCCTCTTTTTGCCAGGATTTTTTTTTTCCACGAGCATCCCGGAGGTCACGGACACCGAGTGGCCTGAATGTAATTAGGGCGATTATCTGGCACCGTACAAAAGCGAGCTTATTGCAAAGAAATGACGGCGGCCGTATCGCTGCCTCGACCTGTCAGTCAAACGTGGATGACGGATGAAGGCTCACCCTCGCGCTACTTTTTATTGTCGTTTCTTCCGACTGAAAATGTCACCATGGTGATTGTGGAGCTAGGGAATGAGCCAATGATGCGTTCGGAATTATTCACTCGTTCCCTCCTCCCTAATCACTATATTACAATGTTTATGTCGTGAACTACATGCACAAGTGTGCACACCCTCTTCTTACTGAGGATCTGGCTGTGTCGAATCTACCAATCACGTTCAAAGTCGGCCAGCATTTAAAGTGCTCCTGATTACATTTGTTTTATTATATCACCAGAACCTGGCAATTTCAACAGGGGTGTGTAGACTTTTTATATCCACTGTATATAATGCACTCTGTGGTTTTGTGATTAGAGAAAAGTGAATGAGTGCATGATTCGGAACACAGCCATTATGGTAATTGCAAGTGAGGTCATTTTAACACAAGTTTGAAGTAGGATTTCATAAGCTTCCACGTCTTTTCGCAACCGACAATTTGACAGCAGAATCCCGCTTCAGTTTCTATTCATAGTCTCCTTTTCATTTGCAAAATTTACATGAAAATCTCTCACAACACACACGCAGACAAATGTCGAGGATGGTTTTTATGTGCGTGATTTAAAATGCATACAGTATTAAATGATAAGGGTTAATAAGTTGTGCTTTCGTCATACTTTAATTGATTGCCTTGGATTTGTAGTGTTTAAGCTCTATAGCTACTGTGGAGATTTTTAGCATTTAAAAAATATTGATAAATGTTGAAAAAAAAAAAATACATATGTACAAATAAAAACAATATTTGAAAAATATAAATAATAGAATGTAAGATAAGTATTGGAAAATGTTTTTAGACATAAAACAGTATAATAATATCTATAATGTTTAAATCTGCAAAATGCAAAGAAATATTTGTTAGAAATGATATCAAAATGGAATGAATGTAATTTCAAAAATAAAATGTAGAAAAAACCAACTTTTTTGACTGATATACACGAGAAAACGTTTATGAAAAAATTTATAAAATACTAGCTTTTTAAAAAAAATATTAAATGCTGAAAAATATACTGGGGGGGGGGTTGAATTTTCTCAGGTAAAAATCTAAAATCATACAAACTGAAACCTTCCTCTCACAAATGCAATACACTACAAAACAACATATATATCATTTTTTTTAAATAAAATACTAGATTAAAAAAATCAGTTTTATTAAAAACCGCTAAAACTATATGTACTTGGAAAAATCTTGATTTTCTAACCGGTAAAAATCTGAATTCTTTTTTTACTCAAACACGAAATCCCGCTTGAAGATTTCAACGCCTTACCGCCATTACACTTGAAATCCGGCGCACCCCCTGGAGAGTGACGCTAAACTCCGCAGTTTGGGAATCCCTGCTGTCATCGTGCTTTTTATCCCAATAAGTGCTCGAATGCACGAGCCAATCCCCAAGACGTCAGAATGGATACATTGCGATCGTCTACGAATGGATCTGAAAAATAAAGACAAATCTTGACATACAATGCTCACATTTTATCTTTTTATTTTGTGGAAACAACAAGCACATTGCATGGGGTAAGAATGTGAATATGTAATTATTATAGTAGGGTGCCCTTACATTTTTAATCCGGCGCACCCCCTGGAAAGCACTCACACTGTGGTTTGGCAATACTTGCTCTCGTTGTGCTTGTTATCCGAATGAGTGCTTGAACGCACGACGCAATCCACACCATACATTAAAAATAAAAGATTTCATTCGGAAAAAAATAGCCCATTTCATGAGTGCAAATATTTCTATTTGAATGAGTGCTTGAATGCACGAGGGAATCCAGGCGATACATAAAAAAAAAAAGCAAAATAAAACAAATTCAAATGTGCAAAATAAATATATTTAATCCTGAAAATACTCGTATTTAAATGTTTTTTTAAGTCACATTTAATGGGGGGGGGGGGGAATGTAAACATATTTTTATCCGAACAACTGCTCAAATGCACGAGGCGATCCAGATGATACATAAAAACAAATACATGGAAAATTTAAACATTAGAAATAACAACATTCATTACTGAAAATATTATTAATATATTTACCCTCATTTTCTTTCATGGGGGAAAAATGTAAAATATTTTATCAGATTGAGTGCTTGATTCCACGTGGCAATCCAGGTGACACATTAAGAAATAAAAATAAATACATTTAAAAATTTAAATAAAAAAAAATTATGCTGAAAATACTTTTTTTTGGGGGGGGGGGGGGGGTAGGTAACATTTCTTGAGGGGAAAAAATGTCAAGATCATTTTAGCCGAATTGGTGCGCAAATCCAGACGATATCGCCGTTGTCTACCGCCATGCTTGACTGGATATATACAATTTGTTTTACATTTTAAAATGGCCTTTTATTGTGGGCAGCCTAAGACACACCTGTGCAATAATCATGCTGTCTCATCAGCATCTTGATATGCCACACCTGTGAGCTGCAAGGATTATCTCGTCAAAGGAGAACTGCTCACTAACGCAGACTGATACATATTTGTGAGGGGGAAAAAAACCTTTTGTGCACGTAGAAGTCTTCAATCTTTGAGTTCAGCTCATGAAAAATGGGAGCAAAAGCAAAGTGTTTGCGTTCATATTTTTCAGCATTTCTAAGAAATTGACACTATTACAAGTGTGGGAGAATATTATTATGTAGTATATACGTGACAAATGACCGTAGTCGTGCGCGCGCAGTGTAGTTGTGTGTGTAATGGTAATCCTGTCATCTTGTTGTAGTGCACTTAATCAACTAGTGACAACACATTGAGCTGCTTAAAGGCCTTTGCGAGCTCGCGTCGCGCTGCTCAAATGGAGGCGCAATCCGCATTAGCCCCAATCCCGCAGATTAACACCGTTTAAACTTGATGCCACCATTATTCAACGGTGAGACCTTTTATCCCGTACTGTCACACTTTTAGCCCCCCCCCCCCCCAAAAAAGAAATCCTCTTTTTCATCTTTTTTTTTTTTTTTTTTTTAAACATTGCAGTCAAATATCCATTCTTGCTTTTAATACCCTTGCAGACTGGTGGTGTCCCACCTCTTACTACCCCCAAAATTGGGAAATTGCATTCGACCGCTCCCTCAATCTATTTTGGGGCCGTTTATATACATGTTTTTTTTAAAAGTCTTACAAAGGTCAAATAAGAAATATTACAAAAATGAATACAATTGAAAATAGAAAAATAATAAAAATGTTTGAAAAAAATACAAATAATTTTTCAAATAAGTTTAAAAACATCATTTAAAGCTATGTGACTATTAATGCGTTTAATATGTAAAAATGTGCAAAAATAAAACAAGTAGAAATTAAAAATATATATATATATAAATAAATGAAAAAATATCAATATGTAAAATCACAAATCTAAAAATAGTTAGGAAATGCAAAATATAAAAAATATAATTATGCAAGTTTAAAAATTACAAATACTTTTATAAATATAAAAAGACAAAATTGAAAGTACAATATAAACACACACTATACAAGTAAAATACCTAAAACTATTTATGCAAGTGAAAAATATTTAATAGCAAAAATAAGAAAATGTTAAAAACAAAGGTAAATATTCCAAATATAAATATTTACACAAGTACAAATAAGAAAACATTTCAAATGTGTACAAATAAAATTAGAAAAATAATAGTAATAAAGTTTTTAAAAAATCATTTAAAATGTAAAAATATTTATACGAGTTCAAATAAAAACCACATCTAAAAATATAGAAAATATTTATAAAAGTGAAATAAGAACAAATAAGGGGCTAGTAAGACTAAAAACAAATCACATCAGTGTTTTAACGCAATTTTGTAAATCGGCGGATTATCTAATTTAATGGCAAATTTCACCCCATCGCTGTATTCTGATGTCAAAATATCGTCAATGGGCGAATGGGTCCGAAATTAGCATGTAGCGTTAACAGCCACACAAACACGCTAATTGGCTTGGCAAGTGTGGCGACGCGGCGGCATGAATGGGATGGCACGTGGCGTGGCTGTCTAATTGCTGGGCTCCTTTGAGGAATTAACACCGACTTAATCACGTGTGGAAAATACACAAGTTAATTACCAAACACGCGCACACATGAATATTTGATGACTCAACACAACCCTCTTTGTGAGGTGTGTGTGTGTGTGTGTGTGTGGGGAGGGGGGGGAGGGGGTCTACAGTTTACAGTCTCCGTAAGAGGGCCCTGAACGCACCGCCGCGTCTGCATGTGACGACCCGCATATCCGTCACAGGGAGTGGTGACAGGTGTGTGGGCGGGAAGAAGTCAGCTCAAATTAAAGTCACATCGCTGACAACGAGACGCCGCCATGATCCTCGTCGTCTCGTCTGCCATTGTACCGGAACACGGAAGACCCGCTGTCAATAAATACCCTTTTATATTTCTACACAATCCCACGTATATCCTTTGGACACTCAAAAGATGTACAGGGCATTGATAACATCTCTTAACAAGTCCACAAATTTATGACAAAAGCAAATGAATAGAGATATGAGGAGCGATATCGTAACCTGATGGGCGAAAACGCTGAGGCAGAGCGATAAGGATTTTTTATGACACATTGTGTCATGTGATCAAGTGGCTCGAATGCTGCCATGCTAATGGTCGGAATGCTAACGTATTGCAAGAGAGCAGTCCCAATATATGCAACATGACATCAAAATCATACAGCATTGTCCAGTCAAGTCATGTTTTGCCTGGGCTCCGGCCGTCGAGGTACGCCAGCGTGCCAGGCGAATGTCATCGCAGTATCCCGATCCGACAGGCTTCGACGCCTTCCCCGGGCATCCTTTTGGCTCCGCACCTCTGAGCTACACAAACAAATCGCTAAGATGGCGTCTTCTCTGCCAATTGACTTGAGGTGTGCGTAGGTGCGAGCGCGTCACCCGGATGGAGAGTGATCCTCTTAATGGGGAGCTCGCTCTCAGCCTCGGTGACCTCGAAAACCGTATATTCCGAGGGAGTGTTTGTGACATCCTCGGTCCAAATGTTTGTGACGGCTCCTTGAAGGAATGTTCATTTGGGTGTCGGCGAAGCTGAAGTTTCCACTCAGTGGACCTGACCAAGTTTTCACCACCTGAGCTTGGCCGGAAAGAGTTAAGTTCATGGCGAAGGCCCGCGCATCAGACCTGGATCAAGGTGTCGGCGGGCGGTGCCACTGTCACATTCCGGCTAGGAGACCGTGGCCCCGCAGCGCCTCTCCGTCTTAAATGTCACTCGGCAGCAGAACGTGAACGACGCCGCGTTTCGTTCAATGTGACGGGCGACACAGAGGCTCGGATCCGGCAGGAGCGCTGCCTTAAATTCCGTTCAGGAGCAGAAATTGAACCGCGTCTCGCAGACTTGTGACAGGCCACCAAGCGGGCCTTCCTGCGTAGAATAAAAGGCGGCAGCAGTACCGCCACTCCAATCCGGTCCGGCCTGCTTCTCTGCCTTAAAGCCCCTTTCACACTGAACTTAGCAAAGTCGCCGAACCCATACGTTGTGTGTGTGCTGCGATGACGGAAGGTCACCTGTGTTGCAAGGTGGGCATTTGCGATCGCAGCACGTCGCCTCGCATTGAAAAATGTTCACCTCGTCACTGTGACGGCAGACGGCGCCCCCCCCCCCCCCCCCCCCCCCCCCCCTGTAGGAGAAGGGGCTGGCAGAGTGATGACAGCAAAAGATTTTGGAGGACAAAAGGCGGTGAATGCAGTGCTGCGATCACGCTCGGACCCAAACAACGCGGCCCTGCCTCTGCGCCTAAAATGCCGCTTGGCAGTAGAAAGTGAGCCTTCTGTATGGTATGGACAGCTGGCGGGCCCAGAAACACCCTCCTGGTGGAGGGTCTGGCCCGGCAGCATTTCTTTTTTTTCTTTTTATACACTTTTCCTGACCTTGGCACTACTTGGTCACAGATTCTCACTCGGCTTACTCGACAACTTTTGATAAGACCGGCTCGAGGAGACCAAGTTCGGTTCAGGTGGCAGCAGTGGAATGGGTTTCACCGCCACGGGCCAGACCAGTCTCTCCCAAACGTGGCACTTTGCACGCTGAGGTCTGGAAGACGTTGGGAAGCTCTGGCCCCACGCCATCCCGTTCCTGGACCCGGCAGTTTTGCCAAACTGCACCGAGGCCATGCTTCAGGAGCGTGAGGCAGCGCCGGGCCATGTTGTACGAGCTGGAGCGAGATCGCATCACCGCTGCCACCTTTTATTCTGCGCAGTCAGGCCTGATTCTGGTTTGATGCGTGCCCGGTCATATTCAACGAAACTCTGTGTAGTAGCTAGCCCCCACCCTATCTTTTATTGCTTTTCCTGACCTTGGCACTCTGCGCTACCTCACTGCAGCTACTTACCAGACACATTTTGACAAACCTGTCTGGACCATGCAGAGTTTAGTTGAACGTGACAGGCCACACATCAAGCCTTGCTGCGTAGAATAAAAGGTGTCAGGGGTACCGTGATCTCACTCCAACTCGGACATCGTAGCCCGGCACTGCCGCCTTAAATCCCACTCGGGAGTTGAAATTGAACCCCGTCTCACCGACTTGGACTTTCCTTCGACGTGACGCGCCTCACTTCAGGCCTCCCTAGCAGAACAAAAGGTGGCAGTGGTGCCGCCGGAGGTCCCGCTCTGGCCCGGCACTGCCTCTCCGCCTTAAATTCCGCCATGCGGCAGAAAGTGACCCCTCTGGACTTTAGGCAACAACTCCTCCTGCGCTTGCCGAGAGAAAGTGACAAAGAGCCCGGCGGTAGTCGGCCGATGTCATGAGTCGGAGTGACATTGCGGCGGGTCAGCAGTGGGTCGCCGATATTTTCCTTCCCGCTCGCTTCCCCCGGGCGAGGAAATGTGCTTAGACAAAAAACATGAGGGAGCTCCTGTAACTCTTGTCCAAACAATGGAGTCTAATAGCAACCCTTTTGGGCCAGGGGCAGGACAAACTATCGGCGTATATCGTATCGTTATCTCTCACGGTGCAGGATACATACAGACAGTGACAATTGCTCTCAACATATCAGGGCGGGAGACGCGAGTGTGTTAAACATCACACCACCGATCGACACTGTTGCGGGGGTCTTGTCTCACGACCATCTCTCCTTTCTTGGTCTGTCATTGGCTATAAATAAGCTGGTAACAAGACATTTCGCATCTCTGGTCCATACCTGCCATGTTTTGGAATATCTCTCCTCTCTTTGTGAGTCACTGCTGTTCTTGATTTCCCTCACTCGTGTCGCTAAATTAGCTAATAAGATTAAGTTCGGTTTGTTTGATCTGTCCCCACCTTGTATTTATTTTTATTTTTTTATTCGATTAAAAAGAAATGCGGTCTCGTCTTGATAGCATCTCTCCTCTCTTTGTCAGTCATCGTCATTGGAGCTAAATAAGCTATTATCGCTAAGTTTAGCAGGTTAGATCCATCTCCGCCATGTTTGACAAAACCCTTGATGTTCTTTTTTTTTCACTCCCCCTAGCATATTTCCTCCCTTTTTTGTGAGTCATTGTCGTCAACTTCATTTTCATGTGTCACTAAATAAGCCAAAAAAAGCTGAAATTTAGCAAGTCAGAACTGTCTCCACAAAAACATTCGCCTGACACACTACGTTGGATGTTATTTTCACCATTTGTATTTTATTTTTTTGTCTCGTCTAGCATCTCTCCTCTCGAAGATAATTGCGCGAATGTGGCATGTCCGATGTGTCGCCACCATGTTTTCTTTCTTTTGTCTCGCTAGCATCGCTTGTCTCTCTGTGAGTCATTGTCTTTGGCGCTACATCATGTCGCGCTAACTATGCTAATTTTCGCATGTTCAATCTGTCGCCGCCATGTTTGAAGAAACATTTGATGTTATTTTGGTTAGTTTTATTTCTTTCTCCTCGCTACCATATCTCCTCTCCTTGTCAGTCATTGTCTTTGGAACTTAATAAGTTAATAACGCAAAGTTTAGCTTGTCCCATCCATGGCCGCCGCCGTGTTTGAAGAAACGTTTGTTGTTTCCGTTGAACCACTTTTCATTTTTTCATCTCGTCTCGCCAGCATCTCTCATGTGGCTCAATGAGCTAATAAAGCTAACTTTAGCATGTCCGAGCCATCGCCGCCATGTTCCAAGAAACCTTTGATGTTATTTTCGTCGAACCGCGTTTCTTTTTTCGTCTCGCCTCTCTAGCATCTCTCCTCTCTTTGTGAGTCATCATCGTCCGCTCTTCTTCATTTCATCTCCTACAACTTCCTCCTTGTAAATGGCACAAGAGGCTCGTTTGTCAAGCTTCGTTAAGTCACCTTCTCTCCCCCCCCCCCCCCCCCTTTTTTTTTTTTCTTTTTTTTTTTGCAGAGGTGACTCATCCATCCGGCATTATGTCCCGTCTTTCCTCCGGTCGCTCATTCGCCGGTCCCACAGCAGTAACGCCAGGCACCGAGCAGACGCGGCACTGAATCAGCTCGGCAGTAAATTTAGCGGCGGCAAGTTCATCCTGCCAGGTCATAAATCGCGTGCAAAGCGCAGCCTGCCTCCCGTCAGCCCCATTCGACCTCGCAGAAAACACGACGGGGAAAGAAAAAAAAATATATACTAGGTGTAAAATGTGTGTCAAAAGCGGAGAGATGAAGTTATTCCCCCGGTTTGGAACACTGCTGTGTTATTATATGCGGGAAATCGGTGATGCAATCGTGAGCGGTTTTCACATCATTCGGGGACTGGAGATGCAGATGTCAGGATGTTTGAATCACAGTGAATAAGCAGATGTAGGCTGCCGGGGTTCCTTCAATCATGGCTAGCATTTTAAGCACTCTCATTGGACGCCTTCACGTGTCAATCATTATAGTCGCACCACTGGTCAAAGCAGAAAGAAGAAGAAGAAAAAAATAAATAAATAAAAGTTTGGAGACGTGAGGCAGTTTGAATGCCAGGATTTAATTTCACAAGGCCTGATTTTTCTTTTTTTAATTCTAAATCTATATTTAAATATGATTTTTTTTTTTATTTAAATGTATTTTTAAATGTATTTTTAAATGTATTTTTATGAAATTTGAATCAAATTTTTTCTTTTTTAAACAATGCATATAATAATAAACTTAATAAAAATAAAGCCACCTACTTTTGTGTACAATTTTCATCAGTGATCAGGCCTAAAAGGTTTTCAATTTTATTTAATTTTTTTAACTGGAATTAAAAATATATATATACATATTTAAATAAAATAAACGTGAAAGCATGTATACGGTACACTTTTTTTTAATGTAAATTAGGGTTTAGTTTTACTTTTTTGTAGTTTGTATTTTTTAATTTTTTTTTTTTAAAAGGTATATAATAATAAAACTAAAATAAACACATACTTTAGTGTAACATTTCAGTGATCAGGCCTAAAAAATAAACCATTCTTGGATTTAATTTATTAAATATATTTGACATCATTTAAAGTAACAAAAAAAGTTGAATTTGTCCCAACAAGCTATAAAGCCTTTAGATTTTTTTAAATTCAATTTATATAATTTGATGTAATTTATTGAATCTTAACATCAAAATTGACTACAGAGATAAGGCCTGAAAATCAAACAAATTTGATTCAAAATAGAATAATTAGTTTTTGATTGATAAAATAATTGCTTGAAATCATTTTAATGTCAAGATTTATGAATCACAGGATTACATATTCTCAAGATGCATCGTTTGATTAAGAAAAGTGTCAGATAAATAGCAAACTTGTGATCTGCCAACACTCCAGGCACTGCATTGGACGCTCTTACCTGTCAGTCATTACAATAACACCGAAGATCTTTTTTTTTTTTTTGTGTCAAAAAGCAAACACCGGGTTCTTCTTCTCGTGTTTTTAATGTGAGTATTTTACTGCGGGAAATTGGTGATGCAAGTTTTAACGCGTTATGCAATCGCCAGCGGTTTTAACATCACAGCGCCAGTGAGGGGAGGGGAAAAAAAGAAAGAAAAAGAGGACAAGAAAGAGAGAGAGCTTGAACGTCGGGGATGTATGAATCACAGAGGAGTCGAGCAATAATTCCAAACGTTTGGCGGGCGGGTGCAGCAGCAGCGTCTCGCACGGAGCAACATTGAATGCCTTTTATTTTGGTAACATTGTTAGGCAGCCTCATTAAGACGTCGTCATTATGTCCAAGTGCATTTATTTTGAGTCTTCTTCTAATGCAGTGAGCAAGTGAAACATGAAGCGGGATGGAAATGAGCCCAGTGACCTTGGAAACGGCCACAGATTTTGGGCCTTTCTTTACCACTTCCTCGTTTTGAAGTGTCTAGAAAAGGATTTGATTTACTAATGTTATTTCTAGCCGCATTGTAAAATGGTGCCTCGTGGTGTCATTTTGTTTTTCTAAATACAAGCGGTCACTCGGGCCGATTTTTGGTGGCAGTTAAATCGCTTCACAACACGCGGCAGTCGGCGAACAATTCTTCAAAACAGACTTCAAGCTTTTTATTGCCAATCCCAGTTGAGATTTACTGTCAAACTAAACAAAACGTTTTGGATTTTAAGCAACCACATCACTGTCAGCTTAATGCTAACACACAAAGCTAACAAATAGCATTTATGTGGCAAAGGATAAATAAACACAACTGGTGCAAGTACACATGTAGACAGTACTCATAGGCATACTGTATAATCTTTATCGTCTCCAAAAACAACTAATATTACTGCATCTTTCTGATACGTTGTAAAACGCTTCTTCTTTTGTGTCTGTATGACCATATTATACCGCCCCCTGGTGGCCAACACACAGCTCAATGTCCATTTGAAATAAAGACAAAGTGGCAAAAAATGGTTGGGGGTGGTGGCTGGAACAGATGAAGAGTGTTTCCATTCATTTCAATGGGGAAAGATGATTTGAGATACAAGTTTTCAAGCGTAGTCACAGTACAAATTCAACTCGTATAGTGAGTCGGAAACGAGCGTACGATTCCGCTATTATTAGACCACAAATTATGCATCCATCCATCCATCCATTTTCCTCACACGGGTCGCGGGAGTGCTGGAGCCTATCCCAGGTATCTTCGGGCGGGAGCCGGGGTACACTTTGAACCGGTCCGTCGCCACCCAATCACAGGGCACATAGAAACAAGCAACAATTCGCACTCACATTCACACCTACGGGCAATTTAGAGTCTTCAATGAATCTACCATGCATGTTTTTGGGAGTGGGAGGAAACCGGAGTACCCGGAGAAAACCTAAAGCAGGCACGGGGAGAACATGCAAACGCCACACAGACGAGCCCGGAGTTGAACCCGGGTTCCTCAGAACTGTGAGGCAGATATGATAACCAGTTGTCCATGGTGCCGCCTAGAATAAATTGAAAAACTAAAAATGTAAAAAAGAGTGAAAGAAATTGGAACAGTTAATTTTTTTTAAAATTATCCATATAAAAAAACATTTGTGAGAATGAATGAAAAATATAGGCATGCTGTTGCTGACCAAAACAGCAGCACCTACCCAACTAGTTACCTGTACAGCCTTGTGTAAATAACGGTCCCCACACCATTGTGAAACTGTTCCAAGTCGACTCGAAGCGTGTGTGGCCTAGTCGGGCCTGAGTGTCACCAGAACACGGTTAGATCTTTTGTTTTTTGTTTTCCTTTTTCTTTCTTTAACTCCCCGCTACAAGCTTTGCTTTGCCAACACGACTCCTCGTGTCGGCCAAAAGCTGTCAGACGTCGTTTAGCCATCCGGACAGAGTCTTAGCGGACACTACGGGCTTTGCAGGAAGTGTCTATCTGTGTGTGTGTGTGTGTGTGTGCGCGTGTGCATGTGTTGGGGGGGGGGGGCTCTACATACAATTGACTTAAAGTGTGCGTCTGCGCCTGTGTGACCTACATTCACTTTCCTGCCGAGACGTTTGTTTAGCCTTGTGGGCAAACGCATGTGAGAGAGGAAACGCATACAGTCAGTCAGTATGCTTCAATACATCAGTGCCATGCACCAGTGCACGTGTGGTGCCCTCTAGTGGAGGAGGGCATACGCACCCCCGCACCAGATGCCATCCCAGGCCTCAACATCAAAGGGAAGGGCTAGCAACTGGTGGCCCGCGGGCTCAAAAGGGAACCCCGACGGGAGGGGGTTGAGGACAGCAAAGGCAAAATATTTTGGAAGTTTTATTTTGGAATTCACGGTATTTCCTGCGCCAGCATTTCAAAATGAAAGCGCCAAGACCATCAGCTTTGAAACATCACGCTTTTCGGAAACTCACTATTGCCAGTGAAAATAATTTTCTGAAGCTGATGGTGTTGGGAGTTTTATTTAGAAAAGTAAGTATTGCCTGTGCCAGCATTTGCAAATAAAAGTCCCAACACAGTCAGGCTTTTGAAATGCTGGCACTAGCAATATTTATTTTTATGGTACTTGCCTTTCAAAATCAAGTTAGTGTTGGGACCTTTATGTTGAAAATCATCAACTATGGATGTCATCTTTTTTGAATTGTGGGCTGAATGGTCGGGCTCCCAATATTTAAGTGAACTACAGCGGATGCAGATAATTAAAAAAAATATATCTTATTTTGACATGCTATGCCCTAGTATTTGTCATGGTGGGTAGTAGAAAGCGTGTGTTGCCATTATGAGAAAAGATGCAGTTCATGGAGTGAATGGTGAACGCCATTTAAAAAAACACGAGCTATGCGGTTTCTTAGTTGTAGATCTGTAAATAGATGATTATTTTGACATCAAATGCCCTTTCGCCAACTTGTATTTTGAGGTGTCACAAAAGCAAAACAAATATTTGCGTCCAAGTCACTGTTCTGCTTTGACGTGGTTTTTTTTGTTTTGTTTTGTTTTGTTTTTTTCTCTGCTTGTTCGTCAGAAACCGGTGTTTTTGGTGAAACCAACCTATGTTCTACTGCTGATGACTAAAGAACAGAAAAAGCTAGAAAGATTTGTATTTTTTTTTCCAGGTGAAAGAAGAGCGTCTTCTCTTTCTTTTGGTAGGCTTACATTGTCATAGAAGGCAATATTCTGTGGGTCTTGAAAGATCAGACACAAAATGCTGCGAATGAGGTAACGTACGGATTTATTGCGCAAGCACAAAGAAAGAAGAACAAAATTACCCCGAGATGACACCGGCTTTATTTGTTTGTAAACTCTTTGGCGCAAAGACGTATGGGGACCGCCGCTTCAAAGCACTTCTCATCCGTCAAAAGTATCACAACGTCATCGGGGGGGAGTGGAGGTCGGAGTATTAGCGTCAGTTTATTTTTTTAGGTCTTGCGAGTACTGTACTCATTACGACGGGCCGCAGGAATTGAAATCACATGCTCCAGTTAAGTTAAACAAGGGCAAGGTATTCCCACAAGAAGCGAGCGAAGAGGCAGGGAAGGATGCGGATCAAGTACCGTTCTCACGTTGCAGATTTATTTTATCCCCCCCACTCCATCAAACTGCTTTGGTGCCTGCGAGGTAAATAAAGCTGGCGGGCTCGCAGCATCCAGCTCATTAAAAAGCTTTTTTATCCATTTCCAGCCAGCACGCGGCGAGACTGCGGCGTGGACATTGTTTACACACAAACGCCGCCCCGGGAGTCGTGTTGATTTCCACGAGCGTCTCGCTTTTCATGATTTCCTCAAGCCTCTCCAAGGAGCGCGCACACGCAAGCGACGCGACCACAACGCCGCCAGTCGAAAACATGAAAGTCTCACATCCAGCGGACCACCCAGGCCCAAAGATGGCGTGACCAGCCGGTCCAGTTTGACTCTAAAAATAGCATCCGGCTGGTAGGTATACGATTGGCAAGTGTAAAATTCAAATCTTTATTAAGCAATGAAATACATGTTTTTTTTCCCACTTATAAAGTACGAATTCTAGCTAAATAAAAACATCACAGTGGTGCCTTGAGATATCAGTTTAATTTGCACCCTGGCCACTCTGAATGCTCTGATCTGCTCTGATATAATGAGGGAAAATATCACTCTGTAATGTTCTGCTTTATAAAATCATACGGTAATAACAATTTAACAATTAAAAACAATTAAGCCGTTTTTGTCACATTTTTTGTGTGCTTCAATTCAATGGACATTGTGCTGCTCCTTCCGGTGCCTTGGCCACCTCGGGGCAGTATAATACATCCATTTTCTGAACTGCTTATCCTCACTTGGGTCGCGGGTGTGCCACAACCTAACCCAGCTGACTTCTGGAGGAATTTTTAATTACTCTTAGGGATTTGGCAAAAGATTTGAATTTGTCTTTTTTGTACCGTGTTGTTTTGGCATGGATGTCTATAACATCCACCCATTTTCTTTACCGCTTCTCCTCACTAGGGTCGCGGGCTACTGGAGCCTATCCCAGCTATCTTCGGGCGGGAGGCGGGGTCCAACCTGAACCGGTCGCTGGCCAATCACAGGGCACATAGAAACAAACAACCATTCACGCACACATTTACACCTAAGGGCAATTTAGAGTCTCCTATCAACCTACCACGCATGTTTTTGGGATGCGGGGAGAAAACCCACCCAGGCACGGGGAGAACATGCAGACTCCACACAGGTGGGGCCGAGATTTGAACCCCAGAACTGTGAGGCAGATGTGCTAACCGGTCGGTCACCGTGCCGGCTGTCTTTAACATATTCAAGGTAAAACAAATGTCCTGTCCTCAAAAGTGACGGTGACCTCGGTAAAGAGTCTAGGTGTGACACCATGTGACCTGACATGCTAGCCTCGGCCCGTGTGCGGGCTACACTAGGGCGCTCATTCGCACGCAGACGCGGAATGTCAGCACACACGCCGACAACCGCTCCGCGCCATTTGCATCGGCCCGGCACTCGGGGCCCCGCGGCGCGTGACTCTGTGCCGTGTTGGCCACACACCCACGACTGTGTTTGGAAACATTGGGGCGGCGGGATGGGGGCTGGCGGGATTCGGAGCCAGATGAAGCGTTTTAGCCCAGCCGAGCGCGCTAAACAGCCGTGGCGGAGAGCAGATCCAGGAAATGCGCAGAAGTGTATACCTGTACAGTGGTACCTTGACGTTTGTGTATAATTTGTTCCGTGACCATGGTTGTAACTCAAAACACTTCCATCTCAAATCATCTTTTCCCTTTGAAAAAGCCATTTATCCTTTTCAACTCCCCCAAAAATCTTTGTGTCTAATAAGAACAATAGCACTCTACAATATTGTACTGGATAAAAACGTACAGTAATAACATAAATGAATAGAATGTAAAGAATGAAACTTTTTGTATCATGATTTCATGCTTTCAATGGGCCTTGTGTGTGCACCTTGGCCACTATTGGGCAGTATAATACATACATAATGCATTCACCAAGACGGTCACAACTCAACTCAGTAAGCTGCAGTAATATTTGTTGTTTTTCGCACAGGGTAAAGAATATACTTACTTTATGCCTGTGAGTATTGTGATATACTCTGTCTGCATGTGTTGCTGAATTGTGTCCAAATATCTGTTTTTTTGTAAAGGTTTATAGCTATCACAACATCGAGGCCAGTTGTTAGTCTGTCTGTGGCGTTTGCATTGTGTGTTAGCGTTAAGCTAGCGGACTTTAGTTAGGCAAAGTTATGGATATAGCTAGTGCGTAAACCATCTGTAGAGGCATCTATTATTCACAAATGTTTACAATTTGTGGTGTGTCTTGGTCCTTAACCCCCACGAATAACCAGGGTTGACTGTAAGGGGATAACAAAAGGAAGCGATGCCACTGAAGCGACAGAAGCAAAGCCCCTCAGATTCCCCCCACCCCCGCTTCCACCATGGGCCACCTGCCCAAGTGTCCTGGCAGCAGAAAGGCTGCAGTCATCACAAAGTGGAAATATTTACCACCACTCTGGCATTCCAGTGTGGCTGTGAGGGCATCGGTAGGCAATGTGACAACACACAAGCCCAAAAAGCAGCCTATTTAGAAATAATTATAATTTGAAAGGCTGCCAGCCCACTGCTGTTGGTGGGTCGCCGACAGTGAGTCAAAAATCAATTGGGAAAAAAATGACTTGTTTTGAAAGGAGCACACCGTCCAAAAATCCATTTTAAAAAGTGACTTTTATTTTGAAAATCACGGTTTAGTAATGCAGACTGCTAACTTCCAGTCAAGATGCTTGCCTTTCAAAATAAATGTTGGATGTTGGATTTTTATTATTGATATTTTATTTTTAAATGCTGGCACCCCACCCACTTGGGTCTCAGATGCAATGTTTAAAAAAAAAAAAAAAAATTACTGAAAAAGTCACTTTTATTATGACATGCTGGCACCCTTCCTGTGTATGGTCTTCTCTTATCGATGCCACTCCTTCTTTATGGAAAAGCTTTTTTTGACTCCAAAGAAAAAGCAAAGCCCGGGCTAACGTGTGCGTGTGTTGATGTGTGTTTGCAGAACACGCTGGAGACGTGCAGCATGTGCAGCAAGCCCATCATGGAGCGCATCTTGAGGGCCACGGGCAAGGCCTACCACCCTCACTGCTTCACCTGCGTGGTCTGCAAACGCAGTCTGGACGGCGTGCCCTTCACCGTCGACGCCTCCAACCACATCCACTGCATACACGACTTCCACAAGTGAGGACGGCACTCACAAAACGTATCCCAATAGTACAAGCACTAGTGGAACTAATGATTGTAGAAGAAGAACTCATTATAGTAGAACTAATAGTAGTAGTAGTAATAGAACTAATGGTAGTAGGACTCGTCTTTGACACATAATTTCTATGCCAGATTGTGTTTGCTTTGCACATTGACTACAGTTCTGTTTTTCAGTTGTCGTAGGACTAGTCGTAGTAGTGATATGATACTAATGATGTTTATGTTGTTGCGAAACAGAAAGTTTGCGCCGCGCTGCTGCGTGTGTTCTGAACCCATCATGCCCGCTCCCGGTCAGGAGGAGACGGTTCGCATCGTGGCTCTGGACAGAGACTTCCACGTCCACTGTTACCGCTGTGAGGTACGGACAGTACCGTACATCATACTCACTCACATCAGTAGACCTCCATGATAAGCTAGGCTAATCAGGAAAAAGCTGCAGAATGTTCTTATTGGAAACTCAAATTAGAGAATTACCCCAAATGTAGCCTAGAACATGTCAGACCAGTTAGCCTAGCCAAGCATAAAGACTGGTAACGGCGAGAAAGTTATCTTTTGACTACACAGTTTGCAACACGCTAGCAGATTCATAACACTTACTTGCTGTATGATAACTTCGGCTTAACAGAAATGTACCTTTGAAAGTCAGAGATGTATCTCAGATGCTACAAGTAGCCTAGCTGTATGCCAAGCTAGGATAACTGTAGCGTCTATCATGAGCTTGGGTTATTGTACACTTACAGTCCCACTTTGTTGCAGTTAGCTGTCTTTGTGCTGAAATAAGCTAACTGTCGCTAGGCATGAGGTACATTTTAGGTCATTTGAGTTTAGCTAGTTAGCTTAGCTGTATGAAAAGTCAGGTTGACTGTAGATTAGAACATTTTGAAAAATTTCACCTTAGAATAAGGTGTTAGACAACACGTTTAGCCTAGGTTAGCATAAAGCCTAAACTATGGGTGAGTTACCATGCTAACGTTATGGTTGTGTGTTTTGTGTACAGGACTGCGGCTGTCTGCTGTCTGAGGGTGACAACCAGGGCTGCTACCCTCTGGATGGACACGTCCTGTGCAAGAACTGTAACACGGGACGCATCCAGGCGCTCTCCGCCAAGGCCACCACTGACCTCTGAACAAGCGACCAATCGTTACACGTTCTTTTCGTGCTTGCTTAGCTCTTCTTCCTTCCGACTCGGTCACACGGACGCTTTTCCTTGCGCGCTTCGATAAACATTTATACTAACCGTGTTGTTGTACGATTAGCATCACAGGATATTATGGTTAGCCTAGCTTTGCATGAAGATTGCTGACTGTGAAATAAATTAAATTTTGCTCACCAAGCTAGCTACCCAATATTTTCTCACTAGAAACTCAAATTATAGTATTACACTAAATATACCTGAGAGCGTGTTACCCTCGTAACAGTTAGCCTAGCTTAGCATAAAGACAGCTAACTGATAAACCTGGGACTCCCAGGTGTATGACAACCCAAGATCATGATAGAAGCTACAGTAAGCCTAGCTAAGCATAAAGAAAGGATGCCATCTTACTATGGAAGCATTTTGCTGGAATAATCTTTCTAGTCTTTATCGCCTTATGCTAAAATGGTTAATCCGTGACTAGCTGTGGGTATTTTCATAGATCGGGATTGAAGCTATCATTATTCTATTTTAGCATCAAAACAACTTAACTGGGATAAAGCGCTCGTAGTGACTCCCAAGTTAGCGCTGTATGCTCAACCTAGGCTAATCAGAAATGTACCTTAGATATATGTTCAAAGCTACAGTTAGACTACCTTAGCATAAAGACAACTAACTGGGAGGAAGATGTTGTTTGACTCCCAATTGTACTACACACTAGCGAATTCTTAGCATTCTCGCCTTCATGATAAGCTAGGCTAATCAGAAAGGTACCTTCGTGATGTGTTTGAAGCTACAGTTGGCCTAAATTCACATGCAGATTGTTAACTGGGAGAGCATTAGATTATGACTCCCTTGTGTACAACATGCTAGGAAATCATCATTCCCCATCTTTATGCTAAACTAGGCTAATCAGCCACTAGCCATCCACATTTTAGCCATTTGTGACCAAACATTTTCTTTATAGCTTTTACCGATCAAAATCATGCTTACATTCCGCGAACATAGCCTTGTGTTTTAGCGTTAGCGCCTCTTTAGGAACTATTATTACTCCTATGCAGAAAAACATATGCAACTTTATCTATGTATTTTCAGAAATTCCGCTACTAACATGGCTCATGTCAAACGCATGGACACTTTATCAGAATTTCTATGGGTTAAGGATTTATTTTTTTTCGTGTAAAGAGCAGAGCATCCTCATCGCAATCTTTGCGTCAGGCTAATGCCGTCGGTACGCCACCTCTTTGTGCGACCAACCACATGTGCTTTTATCTGTATTTTGCCCGACTTATCGTCTCCAGCCTTGATGGTAAACAAGTCTAATCAGAGGGCAATTTCTTACATAGTGATAGAAGCTATAAGTAGCCTAACTTAGCATGAAAATAGCTTACCGAGAGATAGTTCTAGTTTGATTCCCAAGTGTACGACACGCTTGCAGATTCTTAGCCCCATTAGGCTAAGCTAGGCTAACATGCAAATAGCTGCAGAAATTTCACGTGTACGACACACTTGCAGAATGTAATTTAAAGCAATTTTGAAGCTGCAGTTAATAAAAACATTCACCTGAGCAAGTTCCCAAGTGAACGACACATTTACTCATTGTTTCTCGCCGTTTTGCTTAGCAAGGCATATCAGCACCTTACAGTGGACATTTTCGTGATTGTAATAGATGCTAAAGTTAGCCTAGCTTAGAGTAAAAAAAAAAATGAGAGTTTTAGTTTGGGGAAAAAAAATATAATTTTTGATTCTCAAGTGTACGACACGCTCGCAGATTATCATTTCCCGCTATTATGCTATGCTACTCCAAACATACGACGCTAGCACTAAATGGTTAGCAAATAATAAACGACGTAAAGCCATTTTATTTTTTAAAAAAATAACAAATGATGTTATTTTAATGTGTTGTGCTGTTTAGCTTGCTGTCTTTTTGTTTACAAAATGTGCCTTTGCCCCTTTGTGATCTATGTAAACAAACAAGATGGTCGGCTGACACGCAAGCATAATGTTTTTGATTTTTTTTTTTTCTTTCTTTAATAAAAAAAATTCCAACTGCATCAACTCTTTTGTTGTTGTTGATCATTATGCATGTTATTCATTGCCCGCTGTGAGTGAGCATGTTAGCTTGTCTTTGGCATGTTAGCTTTATCCTATTCTTCTATTGGGTTATTCCATGTATCTGTGTTTTAGTAGCTGTTGCCGTGCCAGCGTTACAGGAGATTTCCTGGTCATTTTTCTTTTCATTTTTTCCCCTCATTCCTCGGCTCGGCAGGCTGGAGGCCAAAAAGCGCTGAGCTCGTTGTGCATGCGTTCGCGTGCAGCGCTAAAGTCGCCGGCGGCCCTCCGCTCGCTTTAGTGCGCATAAATCTGTTGTTTACAAACAAATTGATGAGTGATGCGCCCCCCGGCCAACATGGCGCACGCCCCTCCCATACAGTCCCCTCCTCTGTATAAATACCCCGCCGTGACTCCACTTTATCCTGTTCTATACTGTTTTTTTGTTTGGTTTTTTTCTTTCTCCTGTTGAAATATCTCCTAGTACATTGAATTATTCCTCAAAATGCGGTGGGGAAATTAAGGGGGGTGAAAGGGGCAAAAGGGGGGTTGTAGGGGTTAGAAGGTGGGCCACAAGGAGGTGATGGTGGGGGCAAAGTGGGTTTAAGGATGTAAGGAAGTGAAATTTGGGTGTGAGAGAGGCGAAAAGAGGTGTTTGGGGGGCTGCTAGGAAGGCGAAAGGGGAGCCAGCCGCAAGCAGGGTGAAAGTGGGGTCAAAAGGCACCCAAGGGGTTGAATGTTTGGCTGGAAGGGGTGAAACGATGTCCGCAAGGGGGTTGAATGGCGGGTTGCAAATGGCAGATAGAAAGGGGTTGCAAAGGGGCCCACAAGGGGGTGAAAGGAAAGATGGTGACGATGGGGGGCAAGAGGCGGTTTCACTGGTGTAAGGAAGCAAAATGGGGGTGTAAGAGAGGCTAAGGGGAGTCAATTGGGGGGCTGCAAGGAGGCAAAAGGGCAAGGCGTTGAAACAAGACAACAGGGTCCGCGCAGGAGCTGAAATCCGGGTCCCAACAAGTAGGCCGCAAGGGGGGCCGGGCCGCAAGGGGCCAAAGGGGACCCACAAGAGGTTGAAAGGTGGGTCGCAACAGGCAGGCTACAAGGGGGGCGAAGGGGGGGATGATGGGGAACGAAAGTGTGTGAAAGCAGGGACGGCAAAGGGACAAAAATGTGTTCGTTTGTAGAATGAGTCATTGTCCAGTGGTGCTGTGGAGTGGCAGCAACCTGCTAAGCAGCTAGTCAAGCACAATTAACGTCACACGAACACATTTCGCCCCAAGTCATCCACTTGTTTTGATGTTCACACACACACAATTACAGAATGGTTCCTTCATATCAGCTCGATATAGCTTTTTCAGCTAGATCACAGTAAGCACTTTAGTTTACCCTCTTGTTAGTGAGTGTTTTTTTCAATGAGATCTTAGTTAGCATTCAAGCTTGTCTTCTGTTAGCATGTTAGCCTTTTTTAGTTGAATCTCTGTATATTACCTTTTCATCTGTGAGTATGTTAGTACATCTCAATACGTTAGCACAAATACATTCTAATTTAGTGCAATGTAGCCGCTTCACTTGCATGTTAGCTACTCTTCTGTTAGCATGTGTATTTACTGTTGATCACACATTAGCCGCTTTGTAAACTGCTACCATAGCAATTTTATTATCATTCGCGTAAGGATTCTCTTTTAGATCTTATTTGAAATGTTAGTTTTTCGCTTGTGTCCATGGCTAAAATTTTGTCTAATGTAGCAGCTAAGTGAGTATAGTATGAGTGTAAGCTCTGTGACTAGTTGTCACGGAAACGATCATGCTGCTTCATTGCGAGAATTCGTTGATGTTCTTCGTCCACTGTATGTTTGGCTAATATACAGTGTTACGGTGCTAATTTACTCTGTTAGTTCTATTACTAGACTGCATGTTAGCTGCTGTATTAGCCATTATTTTAGTCAAGTATATGCTCTGTGACTATCAAGGAAACCAAATTGCCGTTTTATTTTTTGTATTCCATTCATTCCGGTTTGTTCTTTCTTTCCGCACGAGAATGAAAAGGTTGAAAAGTGAAAGTGTTTTTTTTTTTTCTTAGCCTCAAGGTCGCAAGGTGCCGTCTCAAAAGAGCTCCTTAAATCATGAGAACCGCGTTACCTTTCCGTAGTGCTCCCGCCCGTAAGTCGCTAAAGTCGGAGGACTTATCCCGGATCCTCACGACGCTCCCGCCATGAATATCAAGCAGACGCCGCTCGCTCCGCTAGCGCTGGGGTAGCACTACGAGGCTCACGCTCAACAAGAGAGTGCAGCGGGCCAGACAAAGGTCAGCTAGATAGCTAATTCTTACTCCAAAAATACATACTTAGATGTACTTTTTAGCCAATCAGCACACCATTTTAGCCACTGTTAGCTACTGTTTTAGCTAGTCTATTAACCCTTTTATTAGCCAATCACCACTATATTAGCCGGCATTGTAGCAACTCTGTTAACTCTTATATGGTCACACTATTATCTGCTATATTAGCCAGCATTTTGGCCACTCTAAATTAGCTGCTATTTACACCACTCTATTAACTGCAGTTAATTCACTCATTTAGACACTGTGTATTAGCTGCTATGTTAGCCACCATTTTAGCCACTCTGTTAACTCCTATAATAGCCAGTTAGTTCACCGCTGTAATAGGCACCATTTTAGCGACTAGCTGCTGTATTACCCACTCTGTTAGATGCTTCATTAGCCACCATTCTAGCCCCTGTATCAGCTGTTACGTTAGCCACTTTGTTAATGCCAATATTAGCCACAGTTTCTTCTGCTGGGCTAGTCACTATATTAGCAACAAGGTATGTACGGGGATGTGAAAAAGTATTGGCCTCACTTCTCAAATTCTTATATTTTTGCATAGTTTCCCCACTTTAATGTTTAAGATCACCAAACAAATGTAATTATCAGAAATATAGAACCAAAGTGAAATTAAAATGCTGTTTAACTTTAAAACTGTTCAAAGTTACCTTGCCCCGTGTGAAAAATTAATTACTCCCTTGTTAAATCATTGTGGCTAATCACAATATTTGGTTAATTTTCACTGATTACGACCAAGCCCGATTACCTCCAGACCAGTTCAATCACGAAATCACTTGAACAGAATATGTCCCGACAAAATCAACTTGGAGAAAAGATCTAAAAAAACCTGCAACAAAATGACACGATCCAAAGAAATTCCAGAACAGTCGAGAAATAAAGTCATTGAAGTCAGTCTGGAAAGGGTTACGAAAGCCATTTCTTAAGCTTTCAGATTCCAGCAAACCATAGGGAGAGCCATTATCATCACATGGAGAAAACATGGAACAGTGGTGACCCTTCCCAGGAGTGGCCGGCCTACAAAGATTACCCCAAGAGAACAGCAACGACTCATCCAGGAGGCCACAAACGAACTCAGGACAACTTCGAAAGAACTGCAGGCCTCCCTTGCCTCAGTTGAGGTCAGTGTTCATGACACAACAATAAGGAAGACACTGGGCAGATATTGCATCCATGGCAGAGTTCCAAGGCCAAACCCACTGCTGACCAAAAAGAATATAAAGGCTCATCTTACCTTTGCCCAAAAAAAAAAAAAAAAAATCTTAATACGGAGCCCCAAAAGGGACATGGGGGGGGGGAACAACAAAAGAAATGTGTTTCTCATTTTAATGAGAAACAAGTTTCTTTTTTTCCCCCCCATGTCCCTTTAGGGGCTCTGTACCTTAATGACTCCCAAGACTTTTGGGAGAATATTATATGGACTGATGAGCTTTTTGGAAGGCGTGTGGCTTGTTACATCTGGAGTAAATGTAGCACAGCATTTCAGAAAATGAACATCATACCAACAGTCAAACATGGTGGTGATAGTGTGATGGTCTTGGGCTGCTTCATTCCTTCAGGACCTGGGAGACCGGCTGTGATTGATGGAACCATGAATTCTGCTTTTTAACATAAAACCTTGAAGAAGAATGTTCAGCCATCATTTTGTGACCTCAAGCTGAGCCCAGACTTGAATCCCAATGAAATCCAATGGCATGACCTTAAAAAGGCCGTTCATCCTCGAAAACCTTCAATTTTTGCTGAATTTGACCAATTCTGCAAGGAAGAGTGGGCCAAAATATATCCGCAGAGATGTAAAAGACTCATTGGCAGTTATAGAAAGTGCTTGAATTCAGTTGTTGTTGGTTCCGCTATTTTATTCACTGCTAGCCGCTATACTCGCCACTTTATTAGCTATGTGTTATATTCGACCCTCTCGTTAGCCAATATTTTAGCCACTCTCCTTGACACTATTTTTGCCTCCATATTGGCCCGTCTGCCATTTGGTGGACAACTCAAAATAGGACTGGCTTTGCCATTATATTTAATCATTAAAATTAATAATATTAACTTCGTATTATTATATCTATTTATTCAATACATTCTACAAGTCTGGTTTATTGTCAGAAAAGCACAGACCTTTTGTAACAGTATGAATGAGTATTTCATCTGAGAGGAGAGAAATATTAAAAACATTTTAATAATGTAAATAATAAAAAATTTCAGTCTCTCACCTGACTGACTGACTTAAAAAAAATAAAAATAAAATGCCATATGTCCAGCTATTGAAAAGCAGACATTTGCAAAGCCATTGAAATTAAGTCATACGCGGCTCATTTCTCAACCGATTTTCACGAGGTTTACTTTTTTGACAATGCCAAATCGTGTGCTATCACCACAGAACATAATAATAATAATAATAATAATATATTTTTTCTTCTTCAAGTTAATTTGAGGACAAATTCATAGGGTGCCTTAAAGCAAGTTGCCTGTCTAAGTTGCTGTTTTAGCCCTTTTTCTAACCACTCCCGTTAGCAGAGTATTAGCATGAACTTAATTTGCCGAGCGTGTCTGTGATTAATATAATTTTCTCCACGTGACAATAAGTAATGTTGAAAAGTGTTTTGAAAAGTTTCTTGATTTGCATTCAAATTCGCTGTTATCAACTTGTGTTATTGGTAATTGGGCTTGACTCCAACTCCACTGTTAGATGTGTTAAATGTAAATATGTGCACACTCAAGTCAATGAGTCCATTAGTGGTGCGTATATATTAATACAAGTCCCAGCATGAATAGCAATTTTCTTCACACGACGTTTAATTGACTGTTCTCGTCATTAATGTGGCTCGGTGATTTCATGAGGGCAAAGTCATTCAATTTAGACGTCTTTGTTTCTTGATATTACCAAAAGAGAGAAGTGTTAATTTTTTATTATTATTATTCCCTGTACGGACAATTATTTGATCACGATTGGAGCTCCAACTTTTTTTTTTAATTTATTTATTTTTATTTTTTTTAAAGTGAATCATTTGGACACACAACAAAGACCAGAGTGATGAATTATTCACAGCAAGTGTCCCTCGTCACTCTTTTGCTAACAAACCCGTCCAAGCCGAAAAACCCCCAAATGCACATGACTTTTGTTAGTTCTTAGCCACATGAGGAAGGAGTCTGCACTTATATATATATTTTTCTTTTTAATTAAAATTTTAGGTGGAAAAAATAAACATCTTTTTATATATATATATATATATTTTTTTTTTTAATTTTGTATTTTTTATTATTATTTTTTTAATTTCTTAAAAATATCTTAGATCCCACAAAATATATATATTTTTAAATGTCAATCTGTTTTTATATGACTTATTTTTTATTATTTTTAAATATAATAACAAATAATCAATATATTAATCCATTTATGGATTTACTTAATTTAAGGTGGCAGAAGCTACCAAGAATTAGTCAGTTCCACTTTTACTCGTACGAACTGTCAAGGTTGGGGAACCTCAGGGTTGATTTGTAGGTTCTAATTGTACCACTGCTGGTTTAGCAATAATACTATTTGTCCATTCACATTTTCAGGTGATAAACATTCGATGTATTCCTTTAAAAAAAATTTAAAAAAAAAAAGTGAAGAAAAACTAATAAACGGTGTTCCCCCTGCTCCTCACATCGTCTCACCCTGGCTGAGGTCTCGTCTTATCCACGGCTGATTTATGCGGGCTGTTTTTTTGTCGGGGATCAAGCGGCTGTGATTAAGGGGATTTGGGAGGGGAGGAAGTGTGTGCGTGTGTGTGTGTTTTGGGGGGGGATTTGCTGGATTAGCAGTGCAAGGTTTGGGTGTGTGTGTGTGTGTGTGTGTGTAGAAACAGCTGAATGTCACAGGTTGTGTGTACTATCATTGACGTTACTCTGTGCACTGGATTAAAGCAACATCAGCTACTGTCACATTGAGAACAAATGTTTTATCATCAACATGCTGCCGAAGTCAGGAAATAACGATACTGGTTTTATTTGCAAAAACAAATCGTACACGTGATAATAATTCAATTTGCACTCATTGTTCAAATATGACTCGAATGGGACAGAATGTGTAAATGATTATCATTATTTTAATGTCTATAATTTCTTTCAAGTTTCCATGTGCCATAGAATGATTATGCATTCTTATTATGCAACAGTTCCATACGCTGTGCATATTGGGTGAATTATAAATCATTATTATATCATTATGTATCACTGTCAGTGCTGTAGCGGTACTTCACACTAACTCTATTACTGTGGCATAGACGATCTATCCATCCATCTAATAACCGTCGCCTTGGAAACCAAAAAAAAGGCAAATTTGATTCAAGTGTAACCAGTGTATACACTGGCTGGTACTTTAATAGAAAAAGCATCTTTTTCTGTCTCTAGCAACAGTTTTTTTTTTTTTTTTTTTTTTTTTTTTACTCTAATGACTGTCAATGTGGCGCACCCGCTGTGTGATGAAAGTCCACTACAGACGTCAGGAAGTGCTCCAGAGCCACGTGAGGCAGACGCAAAGTGCTCCGGACTCACTCGAAGCCGGCAGCCAGCGCTTCCGAATTATATGACGCCGCCGAATGAATGCGCTGAGGAAGAATGAAATTGACAGGACGTGTTATGGAGCAATGTAAAGATGTCAGGAAGGGCTGCTTAAGTGCTGTGTGGCGTCGACACAAATTGCTTTGGAGTAGTGTAAAAGCAGACGTGAAGTGTGCAAAAGCAACAGGAAATAGATGGGAAAGGTGCAGGGGTGATGTAACATAGACAGGAAACGCTCAGGAGCAATGTAAAGTAGACAGGAAGTGCCTAGAAATAAACGCGCATCAAGAATAGTCTTACACAACAGTAGTAAGCGCAACATTACCATCCATACAGAAAGAAAAAATAAAAAACAGCTGTAAAATCTAATTATTATCAAATACAGAAACATGGGAGGGATAAAACTTTTTTTTTTTTTTTTTTATAAAAAGACTCACGCCTTCAATATTGGCCGTCGCTCGATGACGTCGGTCAGGAAAAGCGGAGTTGAATTGATTTGAAACGGCGCTGTCCTTTCCCACGTTCAAAAGGCAGCACCTTTTGATCTCTCCATGACCCGAGGGTTAGAATCAGCAGACAGGAAGTCCTCAGGAGCAACGTAAAGTAGATCAAGTGCTTAGAAGCAGCAGAAAGCATACAGGAAGTGCTTAGGAACGACGTAAAACCTACCAGGCGAGATTTAGAGTCATTTAAAGCAGACAGGAAGTGCGTAGGACCAATGTGAAATGGACAGGAAGTGATGGCACCACTACCTTTTGAGTTGGACTCGTTATCCTTGATTAAAGGCAAAACTCATCTCCTCTTAAAGTTTAATCGTCCCTTTTAAGGTGAACCGCACGCGCGCTGTTTTTAGCATTAGCCTCCTCGCCGCTCGTCAATGATTCACGACGTACACGCTGGAAGTCGTTTTGCAGATGGCGTCTGCGGTTCGGCTTTTTTTGCGCGGCACGCTCACTCTCACACACACACACACACACACGCGCGCGTGTAGCGCCGGCGGGAGCTTAAATCGCGGGTTAGCCTCGGATTTACATCTCGGAACGTTGCACCCGAGGCGGGAAAAAGTGTGAGTGATACCCGCTCGCATTTGAAGAAATCATGAAGAATTAAGAGCGTAAAGGACGACTCCGAGCCGGCACGGAAAGAGGCAAAGCAGACGGAAATAGTCACGCGTTGTGGCGTGGGGCTGTCACTTTTTCTTATGTGGAAGCCTTTGACTTGACACGGGAGCATGGCAACGCCACAAAACACTGATGGGAAGCAGGCAGGAAGTGTAGCGGAGTCGTGTGGGCAAGACAGGAAGTGTTTGGGGGTAACGTAAAGCAAACAGGAAGAGACTACGAGAGCAACGTGAAGCAGCATGTTGCTTGCAAGTAACATGCTGTACGCAGGAAGCGGTTAGGAGAAAGTGTTTAGGGGCAGCGTAAATCAGACAGGAAGTGCATGGGAGCAACGTGAAACCGACAGGAAGTGCTTAGGAGCAACGTCAACTTGACAGAAACAAGCGTAGGCGTAACCTGACGCACACAGGAAGTAGTTAGGGGAGATGTAAAACATACGAGTGGAGTTTTAGAACTACACTAATCCCTCGTTGCTCACAATATGGCGAATTATCCGTGATTTGAATACGCAAAACAAAAAAACAAAAAATCCAGAATGCATTGAACCCGTAATAGGTGAACCGCGATATCGCGAGGGAACACTGTACTAGGAGGCGGTATAGAAGGAGTAATGACATCACGGGTGTCAATCAAATCAAATCAAACGCGATCGAGTGAGTTGTTTGTTTTTGGCTGCGTGTGATCGAGCTTCAACCCCGCTGGCGGCCGTCCCAGAGGAGATCAAGGATGTCGAGTAGATGGACGAATAGGGTGACGGCGAGGTGGCATCCCAAGCTCTTTTTATTTTTACCTCGCCGCGTCTTGCCAGCCATCTGCTCCAACATTTCAAGAAAACCTCACTCGGGGAAGCGGGACCGGACAACCGAGACCACTGGACGCTGTTCACAAAATGACACTCGGCTGGACAACGTGGAAATAAACTTCTTGAAAGATCACATGACCACGCAGTTTGATTATTTACCGGGGATATACAAAGTCTACACACCCCTGGTCAAATGAACTGATGATTTATCTTTTTTTTTTTTATTTTATTTTCTTGTTTTAAATTTAAAAATTAGATTTACGGATGACCCCGGCCCATCCGTCCGTTTTGCTAATCAAATGTTTGCCCGCCCCTTGTTTCAGGGCTAAGTGTCAATCAAAGCACAAATATTATGAGAAGGATCCAACTTCTGGTCTGCACGTGCGCGAGTAACCTGCAAATTGACTTCCTGTCTTTGACTGCTCACTTCCTTTCAGCCGTGGTAATCAGCCGCTCTTCACAAAAGGTCGTTGACGTGCGTTGAGTGGAGTGTCCTGGTCTTATCTGCCTCATTCACAAGAGTTCATTTAGCCAACAATGTTATCACGCCCTCGTCTGTCTGCTCATAATTGGCTTTTTTGACGCTTTTCACACACAAAAAAAGACGGGTAAAAAAATAAATGACACTTCCCTGCGGACTTTTTCCTTTTGCTTTTTGGGGGGAGGAGGGCACAGCCCTCGAAAAAGATGCCGACGCGCCGTTATTGTTCTGCTGTTTATTTCTATTTACAGCGCTTAATAAAATGATTCCCAGGCACGACCTATTTAAGCGGAGCCTTTGGCAGTCAGCTACAAAGTTAGTGTGTTTGTGTGTGTGCGTGCGCGTAGGTGGAGGTTCAGAGGCCGCTTGTTTGTCTTCATTCAAGCGATGTTGCGTTGCCATAGATGCTTCCTTTCTCCCCCCCAAACAATTCTAAAAATGTTCATTATGTGTTTTTTAATGACAAAAAATATTGTCCTTCATAAAACATAGTAATAAACTATCCATCCATCCATCCATCCATCCATTGTCTCCTGCTTATTCGAGGTCGGGTCGCGGGACGCCCAGACTTCCCTCTCCCCAGCCACTTCACCCAGCTCTTCCGGGGGGAACCCAAGGCGTTCCCAAGCCAGCAGAGAGACGTAGTCTCTCTGGCGTGTCCTGGGTCGTCCCCAGGGTCTCCTCCCGGTGGGATGTGCCCGGTGTTCTGAATCAGATGCCCCAGCCACCTCATCTGGCTCCTCCCGATGTGGAGGAGCAGCGGCTCTACTCTGAGATCCTCCCGGATGACCGAGCTTTTCACCCTATCTCTAAGGGAGAGCCCGGACACCCTGCGGAGGAAACTCATTTCGGCCGCTTGTATCCGGGATCTCGTTCTTTCGGTCGCGACCCACAGCTCGTGACCATAGGTGAGGGTAGGAACATAGATCGACCGGTAAATCGAGAGCTTCGCCTTTCGGCTTAGCTCCTTCTTCACCACAACGGATCGATACAAAGTCCGCATCACTGCGGACGCCGCACCGATCCGCCTTTCGATCTCCCGTTCCATTCTTCCCTCACTCGTGAACAAGACCCCAAGATACTTGAACTCCTCCACTTGGTGCAGGAGCTCATCCCCGACCCGGCGAGGGCACGCCACCCTTTTCCGACTGAGGACCACGACCCCCTGAATAGACCTTACCAGGGAGGCTGAGCAGTGTGATCCCCCTGTAGTTGGAACACACCCTCCGGTCTGCCAATCCAGAGGCACTGTCCCCGATGTCCACGCGATGTTGCAGAGGTGTGTCAACCAGGACAGCCCCACAACAACCAGAGCCTTTAGGAACTCCGGGCGAATCTCATCCAGCCCCGGGACCTTGCCACAGAGGAGCTTTTTAACCACCTCGGAGACCTCAAACCCAGAGATAGGAGAGCCCGCCTCAGAGAACCCAGACTCTGCTTCCTCATGGCAAGGCGTGTCAGTGGCACTGAGGAGGTCTTCGAAGTATTCTCCCCACCGGATCACAATGTCCCGAGTCGAGGTCAGCAGCGCCTCATCCCCACTCTACACAGTGTTGATGGTGCACTGCTTTCCCCTCCTGAGACGTCGGATGGTGGACCAAAGGTCTTTCTCCATGGCCCCACGCCCGGGTTTTTGCCTCAGTGACCACCAAAGCCGCATTCCGCTTGGCCAGCCGGTACCCATCAGCTGCCTCAGGAGTCGGAAGGTGGATAATAAACTAATTTAATGTAAAAATATTCCAAAGTTTTTGCTTCAATTCAATGGACAATGTGCTGCTACTTCTGGTCTCTCGCCACCTGGGGGCAGTATAATACAAACATACGAATATATATTGCGGAGACGGTTTCAGCTCGTCATTAAGCCGCAGTAATATTAGTCGTTATTTGCAGAGTATAAAAGACTGTATGCCTGTAAGTATTATGTCTGTCTACATGTGTTGTGCCACAGGTTCTATTCAAATATCCGTCACTAAAAGGGTTGCACTGCGACACCGATGCTATTCGTTAGCCCGTCTATGGCAGATCCCATTATGTGTTAGTATTGAGCTAGAGCACTTTTAGGCAAAGCTGTTGTTTTAAATAAACAACATGTAAATGATCGTTTATGTTTAGTCTGACAATCAACTTCAGCTGGGAGTAACATCAACAGCTTGAAGCCTCTTTTTTGAAGCCCCTTCTTCTCTGACAAACTGCTGCTTGTTGTGAAGTTGAGTTCACTGCCACCACAGCGCTCGTATCTCAAATTCTTGCTCCCAAGTCAAAGCAAAAAAAAAAACTTGTAAGTCAGGTCACTCGTATCGCAAGGCACTAATGTACGATCGGTCATAAATGCGTGCAATGTACGAGTCCTATGTTTAATGAGACCGCTCGTGATTCATAATAGAAATTAGCGTAACGACGAGAAATAATCCGCCATAAATCTACGACATGCCGCCTGTCGTGGAGTTACGGTGACGTGATCGTTCCTCGCCGGTTATTCACAATCTCCGCCACCTTGCACAATAGAAATAGACAGAACGACTAGAAATAATACACAGTCAACAAAGTCTACTTGCACAGTCTGCTGTGATCTCTCCTTTTGCACAATAACACTCAGCCCAACTGAGAAAGTGGGTCAGCCGAGCTATTCTTAGTGGCCGCCGAACATCCTGCTTTCTCCCCCCCAAACAAGCTACGCTAACGCTAGCGAATCAACACTCAGGTGAAATTCACTTTTTTTTTTTTTTTAATATGGATGCTCACTTAACTTTGGGAAGGAAGGAAAGCGTGTGTGTTTTTTGTTTTTGGGACATTTTCCTTCAGGCCTTGACTCATTCCTTCACCAAGCTACCTCAAATTAACTTTCATTCCCCGCAAAAGAGACGAGTTGATGGGGGAACGCTTGGAAGAGACACTGTGGGCGTATCAGAGGCATCGCCATCCTCGCACGCACGAGCACACACACACACGCAAAAAGTTTGTTGAGGCAAGCTAAAAGAAGGAGTAATTACATGATGCGTACATTATGTGGGTACCCGGAGGATTTTTCTTTTTTGACTCTGGGTATTTTTTTTTTAGTCAGTGTTTATTTCTATTCTGCAAGGTGGTGGTGGTTCTCATGAGTAAACTAGCCAGAGGAGCGCTCACATTAACTACAGTATATGACCACCAACATTGCCCAGGCTCAAGCGTAACATTGACCTTTTTTGTTATTCTGGATTATTTCTCGTTGTTTTGTTTATTTCTATTGTGCAACGTGGTTGGTAAATCAGTTATTAATAACTGTCTAGTGGAACCATTGTATTAGGTGTGCGTGAGTGAGCATGCTGTGAACTTTTTTTTCCCACTCATGTGGATTATTTCTAGCCATTCTTTTTATTTTTGGTGTGCAAGGTGTTGGTAATCAATGTGCAAATATACGTCAGAACCACCAGAAGTCTAGAAATAATCCAGTCAAAAAAAAAAAATAATGTCCGCTGCATGCACAGGCAATTCTGTACGCAATGTACATAAAAATAAATACAAATCAAATAATTGATTACTCTTTTTGCCAGTCATTTATAATAACCAGCATCTTGACCAATAGAAATAAACAGAACGGACTAGAAATAATCAACAGTCAAAATCCTTGACATGCTTGGTCTCACACAGACACATCCCATCTTCAATGTATGTGTCATGATTCCTCTCTTGTGCCAGTTAACGATAACAGCTGCCTTGCACAATGGACATCAACAGAGCGATTTTAAATAATCCCCAGAGTGAAAAAAAAAGTCAGCGGGCACATGCGGGTTTGTCATATAAATAATATGAGCACTACACTCGCCAGTCATTCATGATCATCGCCACCTTTGGCAATAATAATAAATAATCCAGAGTAAAAAGTAGTCCGAGGGTATATGCGTGTATAATATATTTATATAGATTATATTAGATTCATGCAATCGCTCCTCTTGCCAGTTACTCATGATAACAGCCACCCTGCACAATAGAAATGAACAGAATCACTAGAAATATTCCAGTCCATGCATGCACATTGTGTCTCATTAATGATTCATCAATGAATGTGATCGCTCTTTTTCTCAGTTATTCAAGTTAACCTCCACTAATAGAAATAAACAGACCTACTAGAAATTAGAAATTATTCAGAGTAAAAAAAAGTCATCAGGCGCCAACATACACAATACACAAGTGGTGCCTTGAGATACAGTACAAGTGACCCGACTTACGAGCCGTCGTTGTGCAGAATTTTTTTTTGGTTTATTTGTTTGGCTCGCAAGCAAAAATGTGAGATACAAGCGCCATATATGGTGGCAGTGAACTCAACTTAACTCACGACTCAAGTAGCAGTAGGGCAGATAGTGAACAACTTGAAGAAAACGTGGCTTCAAGCTGTTGATTGCCACTCCCAAGTTTAAGTTTATTTTCAAACTAAAAAAAATCATAAACAATGCAAAACGCCATAGACAGGTTAACAAATAGCATGTATGTGGAGCGTATATAACAATACTCACAGGCATATATTATTTATCCTCTGTGAAAAACAACTAATATTATTGTATTTAACTGAGCCACTTACAGTAGTGAAAGTCTTCGGTTGCGTCTGCATGGCTGTCTTATACTGCCCCCAGTGGCCAATTTGTAAACACCAGAAGGTGCTGCGACAAATTAATCATGATGCACAAACTGTTTATATCTTTACCTTCTATTTCATGATGTGATTACTATGTTTTCATATAGTACAATGTTATCGTGCTATTCTTTCTTAATATTAAATAATTTGAGTGTTTTGAGTCACAAACTTGTGAGCAGAATGAATTAAACTTGTATCTCAAGGCTCCTATTGCCAATTTTGAATGATAATCACCAGAAATCCGCAAAACCACTAGAAATAATCCCCAAAGTCAAAACAAAAAACAAATGCACACACACAGGAGGAATTTAGGCATTTTCTTTTTTTTCTTTTAACACGGTTAATTATGACGAGGGAGCAATCATGCTAGATACATCACACACGAGGCTGTGTGCGCTGGCTCGGCAGAGCAGAAAGTGATTTGGAGGCCGAGCAGAAAATGCACTGTCTCCCCGCAGGCATTTCATGGCAAATCTGTGAACTGGCACACTCCTCCTCCCCGTCCACGTTGTTGTTGTTGTTGTTTGTTTGTTTGGATGACTACCTGAACGCTCGCTTCACCCCTGGCCCCGGTCTCCTAAATTACAGCTTGTGGTTTTTTTTCTTTCTTTCTGTAGCCCCAGCTCAACCCCCGACACTCTATTTAAGGTGAATTGCGGCCGAGGATTTTCCGTCAGGTGCTAGGGAGGATTTCCAGGAATATTCCATTAGTATTTGTCACCCGCAGTGAGTGAGGCTTCACTGATGTTATAACCTGCAAACTGCAGGTTAAATATGTAGTAGAGAAAAACATGTGTTTTGTTATCATACAAAGTCATATTGACAAGCTACTGATACATCTGGAATCATCAAGACCTTTAATTTGAGGTATGACTGGATATGGGTTGTTGCAAATTGATTTATGACCCCGCAGAGTCAAAAGTGCATGCTTCTCGCTTATTCCGTAAGTCTCTTACTTTATATTGACAGGAAAGTTACAAATATGAAAAGCCGACATCAAGGTCTTTAATTTGAAATATGACTTTGGTTTGTTGCCAATTGATTTATGACCCTGTTACGAGACATTTTTTTTTCCATGGGGGGGTACATCATCATAAGAGGGCATATTGAAATGCAAATAATGACAAATCTGGAAGGGCCTCACCAAGACCTTTAATTTGAGGTATGACTTCATATGGTTTGTTGCAAATGGATTTATCACAATGTTACTAGTTAAATTTCATAACATGATTTCAGTTTGTGTGTGTGTGTGTGAGGGGGGGGGGGGGGGGGGGATTGGGATGTTGCATCATCACAACAGGGCATATTGAAATTGATCAAATAATGAAAAATCTGGAAAGGCTCACCAATATCTTTGATTTGAGTTATGACTCCATGTGGTTTGTTAAAAATTGATGTATGACTCTGTGAGTAGTCAAATTTGATTTATGAGTCAAATTTGTGCTGGGATGTGATGTTTGTTGTTATTATTTCTTCATATCAGGGCATGACAAAATAATAACTATCTTGAAAGTCCCCATAAAGACATCTAATTTGAGGTATGACTCCATGTGGGTTGAACAAACTAATGTATGACTTGGTTGTCAAATGTGCATGTTATTGAATTATTATACCATTATATGATGTCATATTGACAACATAGTTACATATCTGGAAAACCCTCATCAGTATCTTTAATTTGAGGTATTACTCTTGCTACTCTGTTGCAAAATGATTTTATGACCCTGTTGCAAGTCAAATTAGCGTTTTGTTTTCTTCTTCTAGCTTAATACTTCAGCATATAAGTATGCTACATATCTAGAAATCGCTCATCTAGACCTTCAGTTTGAGGGATGACTCATGGTAATTTGTTCTAAATTGATTTATGACCCTGTTGGGAGTCAAATTTGCATGTTTTTTTTTTTTTATTATTACCATTCATGTGAGGTCTATCTGACATTTCCTTTTTTTTTTTTTTAACGTGATCTAATTATTTGATTGCGCATTACCGTGTCGCTGTTGTAAAGTGTGCAAAGACGTGGCACTATCCCACCTTTCTTGGGTTTTGTGCAAACGTGCACACACGCCAGGGCTTTGATTACGTCTCTGATGTGACACGTTTGCGTAATCAGTCTTTGTGAAAGAGGCTCTTGGTTGCTTTATGGCCTCTTGTGTCGCCGTGGATACGCAGCTGGAAGCACCCACCACACACACACAATTCGCCATGAAGTGTGATGTTGTTACACTGCAGCCTTGAGCACACAGTGACTTTGGCACGGAAAAGTAGCCTGGAAATTACTGCTTTTGATTTGCGATGCCTAAAAGCCTGAGCAGAGAGGATAAATTAATGTGCTAAGTGGCATAGGTTTATTTATTACCCTTTTTTTTTTTTTTTTTTTCCAAAGGGTCTTGACGAGGACTTTCCGAGTCTGTAGCCATGCTGTCAATATGCTCTCATATTATGACTTAGTAATCAAAAAACATGCAGCCCCGGGGGCCAAATTTTACTAGTCCTGGGGGGTCATAAATCAATTTGAAACGTACCACATGTAGCGATACCTCAAATTAAAGATCTTTACAGATGTGTAGCTATGTTGATGAAATACCCCATTTGATGATGTAATAACCCAAAAATAAACATGCTTCTGATGCCATTCGGGCAGCTTAAATGTGACATTTGACTTGTAACAGGATCATAAATCAATAGCAACACATTGAAAAATCTAAAGTCTTGATGAGAGCTTTTCAGATCGGTCAGTATCCCATACGATGATGTAATAGCCAAAAATACCTGATATTTCTATTATTATTATTGTCTTGATGAAGGCTTTCCAGAGATGTAAAATACCCTCACATGACAACACAAACTATAAAATGTTTTGGGTGACAATTGGCGGTGAACTTTAAGGGGAGCATGTATGTCAGATCTGACCTGTAAATAGTTTCACAAATTAATAAACCACAGACCAGATGACATGAAACCTCAAATTAGAGGCCTTGGCGAGGGCTTTCCACATATCTTACCGTGTTGTCACTATGCCCTAAGATAACAAAACAAAACAAAAACTCACAGCCCCAGGTAAAATTTGGCTTGTGGCAGCGCCATGCATTGAATTTGGGGTCGATCAAGGGGTCACACATTTGCAACACATACTCATACCTCCTATTAAACATATTGAACTATTTAGTCAGTATGCCCTCATATGATGACCTAATAATAAACAAAAACAAAAAATGCACATCAAATGTCTAATTTGACTACTAACGGGGTCATAAATCAACTAGCCACAAACCACATTGGAGTCATATGCAAATCTAAAGGTCTTGATGAGGGATTTCCAGATATGTAACAATTTTGTCAATTAGACCTCATATGCTGATGTACGTGCTCATGTAAATCATGAAGCCCCAGGTCAAATTTGACTTAACAAGGTCATAGATCAAATGTCACTATTCACTGAGTTATAAATCAGTTTGTAATGACCCACGTGGAGTCATACCTCAAATTACAGGTCTTTATTGGGGCTTTCCAAATATGTTGTTATTTTGTCAAAATGCTCTAATAGGATGATTTAATAGGCAAAAAAAAAAAAAAAAAAACACACTGCTCCAGTTTAAATTTGCATAATAACAGTGTCATGTATCGATTTGCTCCGAAGTACCAACAAGTCATGTCTCAAATTCAAGGTTCTGGTGAGGCCTTTCAGATATGTAACTATTTGGTCAATATGCCCTCATTTGACATGGCATCCCGCATTACACAAGAAGCATGTTGTAACATCACATGTATTTACTCGCTTCGAAATGTGAGCCCAATCTTAGGTGCAGCGTGTGTTCACCATGACTGGAATAACACTGCCACTTAGTGGTTGCATCATCTCCTCCATGTGGAACGAAGCAGCGAAAACCTTGTAGTGTTTGGTTTTTTTGTTAAAACACCGCAGGGAATAGAAAGATTGCACGGGCAAAAAAGTGGGGGGCAAAGGCTGGTCTTGAACTGCACGTCGCAGCCCCCGCAACGCCATCTATTACGCAAGTGCTTACTTTTTAAAAGGCAGCTTTTCCGCCTGGGGGACGGCATCAACATTTAAAGAAAGACTTTAGTGCTCTGATTTTTGTTTTGTTTTGTTTTATTGTTATTGTCTGCGAAAGGGCCTGAAAACCATGCGGTGAACTTGCTACACTACCAGGTCAGCCATCATGTGGTAACTTCCGCTTCAAAATGGACGCCACAGACGGTAGAACCACGTGATGCCAATCAGCAAAGAGCAGTCAAATTTATAATCCCCCCCCCCCAAAAAAAATCAAAAATTTTTGGGAGAAATAGGAATTTTAAAGTCAGGCTAAACGTCCCAGTTGAAATGCCGTCCACTTATCTGAGGGACTATTTACGATCCTCTGTAGGTGCTGCTGTTTTGGTTAGAAACAGAACACAAGCATGGACGTACACATTGCGGAGTGACTGCATTTTAGCGTCTACTGCAACACTAATCATCATCTGTACATAATGTCAATTCAATCTTTAATATTGGACAACTAGTAGACTTTAATTATCTGCGGCAGTATTTACCTGCCTCAGTAGGTGCTGCCGTTTCGGTTAGCAACAGAGTTAAGCCTTTAAAAAAGTGAAAGATCTCCTTATACATAGCGTGAGTCCTCTGCGGAGTAGCTTTTGTGTTTTTTTTGGTTGTTGAATGTTTTGGGGTTTTTTTCCAGATCAACAAGCTTCCGCGGAGCTAATGAAGCCTCACCGCCGCCCCCACGCAACCCGACCGCCACTCCGTCCCTGCATTATTTCCGCGACCAAAAAAGCTGCCGTGTCTGTTTACGCCTCAGCGAGCCGCTGCGCACCCACGCAGTGGATGGCGAGCGTGGAACTTCTGCGCGGAGGGTCAAAAAGGGTCTACGCAAAACATCTGCTGATCCCTCCCCCGTGTCGTGCCGCGAACTCACCACCGCGCCGCCATGCGGGTAAACAAACATGGCAGAAACCTAATTGAATTATTTCCGTCAGACAACAAGCATGCGGATCGGCGGCACGGACACGTTTGCTACCACATTGGAGGCAAAAGTCAGCATGCCGCATAGAGACCTCACATCACAGCGCACTTTAGGATTAATGCCACATGTGGGTTTTGGGTCTTTTGGGTCTTTTGGGGGACACACGTTTAATGTCAACAGTGTTTAGAATTTTTTTTCTTACACTGTTAAGAATGTTTGGAAAGAATGAGGGTAACTTATTTTTACACTTACATGACTGTGATAGTTACTTAGTTTTACACTTATGTTACAGTTACGAATGCCATTCTTCTTTTCCTTTGGGCTTGTCCCGTTAGGGGTCGCCACAGCGCGTCGTCCTTTTGCCATGAGAGCCTATCTCCTGCATCCTCCTCTCGAACACCAACTGCCCTCCTGTCTTCCCTCACGACATCCATCAACCTTGTCCTTGGTCTTCCTCTAGCTCTCTTGCCTGGCAGCTCCATCTTCATCATCCTTCTACCAATATACTGACTATTTCTCCTCTGGACGTGTCCAAACCATCGAAGTCTGCTCTCTCTAACTTTGTCTCCAAAACATCGAACCTCGGCTGTCCCTCTGATGAGCTCATTTCTAATTTGATCCAACCTGGTCACTCCGAGAGCGAACCTCAACATCTTCATTTCCGCCACCTCCAGCTCTGCTTCCTGCTGTCTCGAATCCGTCCATCATGGCTGGCCTCACCACTGTTTTATCAACTTTGCCCTTCATCCTAGCAGAGACTCTTCTGTCACATAACACACCTGACACCTTCCTCCACCCGTTCCAACCTTCTTCTTCACTTCCTGACCACACTCCCCATTGCTCTGGACGGTTGACCCCAAGTATTTCAAGTCCTCCACCTTTGCTATCTCTTCTTCCCTGTAGCCTCACTCTTCCCCCCACCACCCGTCTCATTCATGCACATATATTCTGCCTTACTTCGGCTAATCTTCATTCCTCTTCTTTCCAGTGCATGCCTCCATCTTTCTAACTGTTCCTCCAGCTGCTCCCTGCTTTCACTGCAGATCACAATATCATCTGCAAACATCACGGTCCACGGGGATTCCAGTCTAACCTCATCTGTCAGCCTATCCATCACCACTGCAAACAGGAAGGGGCTCAGGGCTGATCCCTGATGCAGTCCCACGTCCACCTTAAATTCGTCTGTCACACCTACAGCACACCTCACCGCTGTTCTGCTGCCCTCGTACATGTCCTGTACTATTCTAACAGTTACGAATGCCATTAGGAGCGCTTATATTACTTTTACGTTCGTGTGTTTCTAATAACATGATCCGCTGTGGTTACATTTGTATTATTTAAATTTACGCTTAAACGCCTAAGAAATGTATTACTAATAGTGGTTGACTTATTTTTACAATATAAAATAAAAAATAAAAAAATGTTTTACACAACCATTGAGATTTGAATTACCTTATTTTTTATTTTATTGTTTATATATATTTTCTCTTATTTTTTTGTTTTGCGATTTTGATTGTAATTAATGTGTGGCCATTAAGAACCTTATTAACATAACTAAATAAAGTACAATAAAATAGAAATGTGAAAATACAATGACATTAGATTAAATTCAAATAAAATATAGAAAATTTAAAAAAAATTAAAAATAACTTCTTTTTACACATGACCATTTGTGTGGTTTTATTTTTTTTCCCTTGCTTGACCGTTCAGAATTTTACTAAACAAATAAATAAATAAATAAAACTTATTTTTACAATCATTAAGAATGTTATTAACAGTGGTCAACTTATTATTAAGCTTGTGCGACTGTTAAGAATATTATTAGCAGGTTTTAACTTATTTTTACACGCGCATGACTATGTTCACTTATTTTTACACCCGTGTCAATGTTACCATTAGTAATTCATTTATATTAAAATCTACAAAACAGTTCAGAGTGTTCAAATGTGACTTCAAATATCACCTGTACTGTTGATAAAAGGTTTTACAATGGTGATAGTTTCTTCAATATCTATTTCCATTATTTCCTATTGGGGGGAGAAGGCATGCAGGTTGGATCTGACGTTTATTTGTAGCAAAAAAAAAAAAAGAAGATAAACCAAGAGGGATCCATGATAATAAGTTACACGCAAGCACTAAGCAGACAACAATGGCAAACACACGCTCGCAACCCATTAAAAGGAAGCTCGTGTATTATTCACCAAGTTATTAATTCATGACGGAGCCCATCAGCGATAAACACGTACGGTGTATGTCTAAGACGTAAACGTGAGGAGATAGAGGAACATCTCCACATTTTACGCCGCGTTGATTGCTTGGCCTAGATACAACATTATGGATTATTCTTATCCTCGCCTCTCGGGCTGCAGCGATGCATCGTGGGGGCAAAGGCTTTCTTAGTTCACTCGCTTACGTAAAACAAATTTAAAAAAAGAGTGCGTATTGTGTAGCAGCAGGAATCCACGAGTCACGCTGAGCTCTTTTTTTTTTTTTTTGAGACTCTGCTATAATCCCAGTGCAGCGGAAGATCTCATGGGGAGAACACAATGCATTCTGGGAGGCAAGACGACTTCACGTTTAGTAGGAAATGATGAAAATCAAAATATTGCATTTTAGCATGTGTAAACTTATTTTTTGCGTTCAATTTTTGACGGATTCGACAGACTTTTTCAAGGACGTTAGCATTTTGAGCTAACAGCAGGATACTTATTTAACATTGATTCTGAAAGTGTGGTACGTAGGCACCCTCTAGTGGTAAGTGAAAGCATCACTGCCGAAGTACAGTTCAGTTGTACTTGTAAGTATAATACATTTGCATTTAAGCTTTAAGAACTGTTTGTTTTTCAACATTTATTTAGGTACAGTTGTTATTTAACTTACACGTGCAATACATTTTAATTGAATTTAGTACAGTTTTTGTTAATGTTGTGTCTGTGCATAATGTTACAGTGGCTTACAATGATTATTAAATATGCTTTTTAGGAATGAAACCTCTGTCTCAGTTTTGGTAAATGGTTAGACCTACTATGCTTCTATATTTTATTGTTGCTCATTTTGGTGGTACCCGGGGAGCTAATTATTCTTTAAGGTTCAACTTGGTGTAAAAAAAAACGAGAACCACTGCTTTAACAGAAAATACAAGTACATGACTTACCGTGCAGCAGACTAAGGCGTGCTGGTTGATTTTTGAAGGATTCCATGGACTAGCGGCCACATAGCTTTAGCCAAAGTCTTAGCATTGAGAGCTAACAACAACATAGCACTATTAAACAGCCAAGATGAGTACATTGCGTCCCTTGGAGCAAAATGTGATTTTTGACAGACTACGTGGCCAGCCGCATAGCTTTACCCGGAGCCGTCGCGATAACGAAGCATTATTTAATGGACAATGTGAGTACATTGCTTACCTCGGCGCAAACAAAGGTGTGCCAGTTGATTTTTTGATGAATTCGACGGACTATGCAGATGGCCACATAGCTTTATCCCAAAACTTCGCATTGTAAGCTAACAATACTATAGCTTTACTGCTTCCCCTGCAGTAAAAAGCCTTTTTATCGGGGATTTAACTCATTCTGCTGACCCGCCCCATAGCTTTATGAAGAACCGTAGCAACAGCATAACATTATCTAACGACTAATAGTTGCCAGTTGATTTTGGCGGATTCCAGGGACTATGTGGATGGTCAACGTATCATTGAATTCAATGTAAAGCCACCAGGAAAGCATTGGTTAGCTGTTCTGTGCTGCGCTGTGATTGGTCAGTCTGCGTTTCGGAGGTGTGGCAATTCTGTGTGTGGTAAAAGTGAACACAGTAAAACACCTACCAAGCAAAAGACAAGTATAAGTCAAATGTTTTCACAATTTAGAACATAATTTGCATATGTTTTGTGTGTTATTTCTGTCTAGGAAGTGTTTACACAGAGGAAGGAGTACATTTTTAAGACATCTTCCTGCTACATGTGCAGAAAGATTGTCTTCCAAACAACAGAGGACTTATAGGAATTATTTATGACAGCTTTATTGAACACGGAGACGACTTGACAGCTCTCAGATGCAGACGGCAAACAACGTTGACAGTGTTGTTGAAGGATTTTCAACGCATCTTCCTAAAAATATCACTCAATGGCGTTTAAAGACGCCACCGGACAATGAAACCGACGGGCGATTTGTTGCACAATGAGATCTTTACACCCACAAAATCCTGGAAAAATAGCCGCGGCCATTGAGGCGTCAATCAGTGCCGAAGCTAACGTTTTGCGACGCGAGGCCACCCGCTCGCCGCATCTCAATCGTTCCGGATCTCAAAACGCCTCGTTGGACCCGGGGACCCCATGCAGCTGTCAATGAAACGTTTGCGACGGTTTTGCATTCCGCACAGCTGCTTAGCGACTCCCACTGGCTTTCTTCTTGGCCTTTTTCGCGTCGACGTCGTCGCGGCGTGAATAGGCGTCAAGACTTGAAGGCTGACACCGCAAAACTTGTTTTTGCTACAAAGACCTTTGAAATCTCAATTAAATTAGACTTGGAAAGAGTAAGAGGCCAGTAAGTGTTTGGGATTTAACATCAAATATGTTATTGTAGAATTGGAGGACATTTCCAATAATCCACGCACAAAATACAGAAACATGCACTTGTATATTTACAGTTGTCCTGCAATAAAATGTAACTGTAGCTGTAGTAAAAGTAATTCCTAAATATTATTCAAAGTCCCTGTAAAGTGAAAATAAATGTCTCAGAAAGTTGCCTTGCCACAGAGAAGAGTGTTACCTGCCAAATTTACCAAGTTTATAAAGTGAGGCTTCAAAATGTCAACAGTCCACACTTGTTTGCTCCAAGGTAAGCAATATATGTCAAATAAGCTGTTGTTAGATGAAAATGCAACGTTATGCTACTAGCATGAGGCATAGTTACTACCCGTGGTGCTAATGAACAGTTTGCATACAACACTTCAGCGGCGTGCTAACTTACGGTCGCCAGGCAAACGCATAGCGATAACAATGACAGCATCAAGCTTTTCAAAGTATACTTGCTGTCTGCTGATGTTACCGACCGTCCATGATATATTTATTACCTTTGTAACTGTTAAGTTATCCAAGTGTCGGTAAAGTGTGCATGCAACGCATTTATGTACTGTTCTTGTGTACTTCAGAATTGTTGCGATGGTGAAATTGTCTCTGCGAAAGTTACCTTTTCCGTCTCCTTTGTAGAAGAGGATCACTGTTAAAACGTGTTCAAACGAAAAAGCCGAGTCGACTCGCTGAACACAACGGGCAGCAAACAGCAGTGTTGGCTAGAACATTTGTGTTTTCCTCTTTGCTAAGTCAAAGGTTCAGATGAAATTGCGGACCTCGAGAAGTACCAGCACTGCCCGATTCAATGCACCCTTTTACACAGCCACACATTATCACACATTTCAAGAATGAGGTTATTTTTCCGTCAGACGGCGTCGCAGTAGCTTTGAAACAAACGGACAGCGCAAACTCATGCTAACCTTTCCACTGAAATCCTTCATCCGTAAAGTCAAATAAAATCCTATTTGTGATGCTTGTTGACTTCCAAGTTGTTGTAATTTGACATCACTGTATAACAAAGCTAAATAAAGCTCATATAAAGTCAATGACTTACCCTTTTAAGTTGTTGCTACACTTTTTGTCTTGGGCATCACTGCTACTTGGTGACATCACAAAAACGCACAACTAGGCGACATTTATGTCTTTTTTTAATGAGTTATTTGTATATTATTGTTTCCTTGGGTTCATAACTCACTAACCTTCACATTTAAAAAAAATATATATATTACTCTTACCACAGGGGTAATACATATTTTCATGAATAATTAATCATGAACTTCTTGGACGTTTGGAGAATCTTACGAGCGGGCAAATAGTTTGGGTCACGTGCCGCGGGCCACACCCGGAAACAGGAAGTTCTCGCTGCACCTGCCACAAACTTCCTCTTCTCGAAAATTTGCTGGCCAGGGAAAAAAAAAAAAAAAAAAAAAAACAGTTTCGATACCGAAGAAGGAAACTTGACTTTCCCTGTGGTTGTTTTATGTCGTCAATGGAGGTGAGTTAATTCGCTTTGGTTGTTATGCGTCGCTTTTAATCGCCATTGTTAACGCTTTTCATGGATTCAAGACTTCCACGGAGAAGGCGGCAGCGGCGGCGGCGGCTCAGGTGGACGAGGCGGCCGGCGGCGAGGCCGAGAGGCCGGCGTCCGCGGACTGCGGAGCTAGCCTCTGTCAGTTCGGAGACCCGTCCGGAGAGCCACCGCTCTCTCTGAATCAGTTTAAAGTCAAGAAGTTCTTCGTTCTCAGGGTAAATTGTGATTTATTGACAATCAACTACATGTTTGTTTTTCCTCTGTGCGTGTATGTGTTAGAAACGCCACGTTATTACTGTAGTCATGTTTAAAATAAACAAACCCCGCTGAATAACGCTTTCCTTAAAACTCTCCTTTTTAAATTACTGCACGTGCAGGTATTGTGTTCTATTGACAAGAAACCGCTCCACGTTGCTTTAAAAAAACAATGTAAGCACCCAAACTAACTTTTGACTTAGTCATTACCTCCGCCAAGAAAGTTTCATTACACTTTTGACTTTGACTTATTTTGGGGGGGTGAATTAAAGGATGAAAGATGAACCCATTGAATAAGCATTTCTCATATCTTCCGAATTTTTTGTAGGAGATGAGTATTGCAAATTTGAAAACTTTCAGATTTTGATACAAATTAATAATTGTTTTATTTATTTTTTCCTGCCAGAGGAAATAATAGAAATATAACATTAAAGCAACAAAGCACTCAAGTCGTAACTTAAAAAGGTGAACAGCGACAACGTAGTCAACATTTAACCGTCATATGGGTGTAAAAAGAAGTTAACCACTGTTGAAACAAAAAGGTGAAAACAATAAAACAGTCTGGGTTTGGTGTAGAATTTATCTGAAGAGTCCTTGTTGAGGCTGATTCGTATTGTTGTACAAGTCTGGCCAAAAGGCAACGAAAAAGCCAAAAAAAGACTCAGAGTGAATCTGCCTGTAATTGACGAGGCCCCCCATAAAAATGTTTGTAATTACCTATACAGGTGCATCTCAATAAATTTGAATACTGTAAGAGCGTTAATCGGATTTTAGCATTGCGATTCTAAAACTGCAACTCATTAATTATACAGATTCATTCACACAAGAAAATAAATTAAAAAGGCCTATGCCAACCTCGTTTCCGTATTAAAATCTTTTTGACAGTTTCTTATCCAACATTTTTTTGGACAGTAAAATGTCGGTTTTTGTTAGCTGTAAGCTAAACTCATCAAAATAATAAATCATAAAATAGTTTCCAGTAGTGAATCTATATGAAGAGGTTTTGCATTGGACTAGAACAATACATGAAGAGTTCTAATTCTGATTTATTGAGCTGCACCTGTTGATGACTCAACATTTTGCTCCGGCCATTTTTCATGTGCTGAACTCGCAGGCTTTCTATGCACACAAAAGGCCTATTTCTCTCAAATATTGTTCAACAAGTCTGTAATAGTGAGCACTTCTCCTTTGCCCAAATAATCCATCCACCTCACAGGTGTGTTATATCAAGATGCTGATTAGACAGTAGAAGATTCAGGCTTAAATTTATTGGCAAATTGTAATGACTTGGGGCTCTTGATGGTTTTCCATCTGTAAAAATAATGTAACCATTGTTAATAGTAAAAGGTAAAATTCTCACCTTTTCCTTCTAAAGGTCCCCTTCCATTAGTTTAAATTTTTTTTAGAATCTTTGATCTCCTATTGTCGAGTTTGCATGATAATTTTGTATAGAAAATGCCCAGAATGTCCTTTTTCAAGCTATTCTAGTTGGTCTTGTCACCCTGGCATTTGAGACCGTCAGATTTCTCATTATTATGCGACATGTAAACGAGCTTTGCTCTGATTGGATTGCTCATCTTCCCCCATTTAAGTATGGAAAATAGCTTGGCTCTGATTGGTCCAAATCACAGTGTATGCTAGCGTAGAAGCTTGGGGCGGACAAGCATTCATAGCGACGTCACGTCCTTCGATGCAACAGTTAGACTCATGTCCCTTGCGAGAGTTTGATCGCGGGGTTATTTATACACATTGAACGCGGGTTCTCTTCATTTGCTCCTCCCACCTTGGTCCTCTTCAGCGGGTCATTGCCACGCTCGCGTCCAGTGAAGGTGTGCTACGAGCGGCTGTGGGCAGTGCGACAAATCGCCCCGGATGGTTCCTTTGATTTTATTTTTTGTTTGTCTGTGGGAGGGGGGAGGGTTCCATTTCTACTCCCCTTTCCAGCCCCTCTGTCCCGCAAGGGTGGCGGCCGGCGATGATCAGACTCATTTTGACCTATGTTATGGTTAAAACAGTAGGGAAAAAAATGATTTCTGATGGAGGAGATCTGTAATAATCCCTATTGAGGCTGTTGCCATAAAAGCCCAGGAAAAAAGCAAAACGTAGGATCCAGTGGCTCCATGTGTTTATTTAGTTTGACGCTGTGACAGTTGGTTATTTTTTTACGCCCCACCCGCTGCGTTCACACATGCTGGGTGTCATTGGGGACCATTTAGCCGCTGTAGTGACACTTGTGTGTGTCTGTTTGCTTTTCCCTTGCAGCCCGGCACACTGCACCAAGCCGTCAAAGAGATTCAAGTTCTTGTGGATCCACGAGTCGACGGCAACATTCTCGGCATCTGGCTTCTGGCAGAGTGAGTTCATCACACATGCGCACACACGCGTATACACACACACTCGCTCTCTTCCTGTTGACCTAAACCCTCACCCCTTCATTATTTCAATTCAATCCAAGTATTAAGTTGGAAGATAGCGGAGAACATGATGTCAAAAAGCAAATATGAGCCACACAGTGGTTCCGCAAACTAATCACAGTGCTTCGTTTTCCCACATTTTGTTATGTGAAAGCGTAATTCAAAAATTGAATAAAAATACATTGTTTGTTCCCAAAATCCCACACAAAACACCCCATACAGTGAATCCCCTTTTATCAGTACATCCCAGATCCACCTCCCAATTGGTGAACATCTGTGCTATAGAAAACAAAACTTTTTTTCTAAATAGTTTTAACAATAAAACACATTTTAAAGTATTCCTTTAGTCCCTTTTCTCACTTGAATAGTTCTTCAAATAAAAGGCAAAGCTTACTTGCTTCACGCTGTTTGTCACTCACGGTTGAAGTTTACTGTGAAACTGACGCACAGAACAAAACAAACACCAGAATCTCTCATCAAACCATATCATTTCATTTAACAAAGGTCCGCTAGCTTAATGCGAACATAATGTGAAACGCCATAGCTGGGCTACAGAACATTAGCATAGATTTTGCAGTAATTATAAACCTTCAAACAAATGTCACTTTAACACATGCGGAGCAGGAGCGCATACAACAATACACAAAGGCATATATTAATTCTGCTCTGTGCGGCCTGACCAACTCGCCACAGCCGTGCCCCGCGCGGTGCCCCACAACAGAGACACTTCGGGGAAAGATAACTGTTTATTACATGTGCTAGCTTGCGAGCTAACTGGCTAGCAAGCTAACGAGCCTGCGAGCTCGCCAGTACGCCGTCGGCTTGCCCGATGTCGCCGTCTCACTTAGTTTTGTTGTGTGTGCGTCCACGTAACAGCGACAGCACGGAAAGGTAACAGTGTAATAGACACGACGACACTTAGCTTGTGGATGCGTGTGGCTGTGCGAGCAGCAAAGAGCCACAGAACGGACATGCCACACAAGGGCTGGCTCTACTTTGCCTGATTTTGCAACCTTATTTTATATACTTGCAGATTTTTAAAAAAACATTTAAAATTTATTATTATTTTAATCCATTCAAATTTGACATACCTGTTAACAACACTCTTCCCCGTGGTGTGTCAAATTTACAAGGCAGTTTTTGGTCAGTCTAATGGGTCTTTAATTGATTCATTGATCATTAATTTTTACTGTACATGAAGGAACTATGGTAAAATGCCCTACGTGAACTCCTAGAATACGGCGTAAAAATGACACGCTAAAAATAGTGAGTGCTCTGGCGGACGTTAGCGTTGTTAGCGCTTGTGCTCCGAGCTTTCAGGAAACCTTTGAAAGGCCCAGCGACCGAGCAAGCGGCATTGAATTATAAATAATACAGTTTTTCCCCCTTTAGGGTTGTCCTAAATTCAGAAGGTTTTTACAGCTGCTGGATTCCTGCAGAGCTTGTAGTTATTCATGTCATCGACGTCTTCGAACCCATGTTAGCGTTTTAGATGATCCAAGCAACTCTACCATACAGTATTAGCAGTTGACCTTTTACGTGGTCACTCCACAGTGTTGTGTGTTTATGTGCCAGGGAGCTGGATGACTTATTTTTGATCCACTCAGTTTCCCTCGCTTCTTGATTTAAAAAAAAATATATATATATATATATAATTTTTGTGTGGAAACATGCACCTTAAATGATGATTCACATTCCTTTGACTCTTAAAGTGTGTGTGTGTGCATGAGTTTGTGCATATGTGTGTGTGTGTGTCTTATATCTATGTTCCAGATAGCTGTGAGACTGCTTCGTCCAGTCTGCCTTGTTTCTTGATATGTGGCGACAGTCTTTAACGAGGATTCAAGTTCCAGGAGACTTTTCACTTGCGGTCGCTCCACAATGTTGTGCGCATCCTACGTTTCTCTCAATTTATTCCATCATAATAGTCAGTTTTAAAGTTAAAACTTCCCTTTTGCTTGACATCAGTTGTTATACATTCAGGGTGTTACCACAAATACATAGCCTTTCCTAGTCTGCAGTTGCGCCCACTTTTCGCAGACATACCATGAATATTTTTCAACTTGAAAACTGGAAGCCTGACAAAATGAAGGGGCCAAGTGGAGATTCCATAAAGTCACTTTCGCTTTGACCAAACCGGTTGGCGGCTGGAATTTAGTTGGTGTGCGTTCAATAAGTCCTATGAAATGTGTGTGAGACACTTTGATGCTGTGAGCTTTGAAGATGCTGTGAAGTGTGTGTATTTTTTGTTGGGGTAGCTTTTAGATAACCTCAAGGTATCTGTCCTTACAGGATTGTGCTTTAAGGGCAAATGCATTGGGACACAGCCCGAAGTCAATCAGAAGTTGGACTAGTGGCCTCAGTTGTTCATTTTAACAAGACATGAAAGGAGAGAAAATTCAATTTTATCCTAGTAAGATTACTGCTTTTCTTCTGCTAAAATCAACTGTTTTTCTTGAAAAATATCATATTTTCATAAGATTGAGACCTTTTTATGAGATAAAGATTTTTTTGTTCTCAAAAATATACAACTCTGATCTATGGAGGGAGTCTAAATGGAAAAATGCTATGCCAGAGTTAATGCCGAACACAGTAAATGTTGGGGGAAGTGTGGCTCTACGTCAGTGGGCCACTTCCATATTTTTTGGGAGTGCCCTCAGATTTCCCCCTCCTGAACAAATGTGATTAAAACTGTTCAACAGATAATCAAATTACAACTGGAAGAGAGCTTCATTGTATTCTATATGCGCAACTCACTCACTGGACTGGAGAAACGAGACGGATCTCTGTTACAAATACTACAACTTTCTGCTTTATCCTTTTTTTAACCCCATTTTCCTTGTAAAATTCCAACGTGTGCCAATGCTTTTGCCCTTTTTGTGTCGCCCTCAAAAGTCAAAGCTTGTCACGTTGACTTTTTTTTTTTCTCTGCAGTGTTTCCCAAGGTGGCCATGTGCCTCGAGCATTTGAAACCCTCCTAATTTAGAACTGTGGTTTTTTTGTGTTTATTAAAATGCCATCAAAAAGGAGCAGACACTTATTAATTTTGAAAGGTGAGTTGCTTAATTTCCTTGTCTTTATTTGCTTGGTTAAAAACAGACCGAAAGCCTTAGAAAGAAACACTTGGCATGCATACTTTATGATCTTTTTGCCGTGGGCGTTTTTGTGAATTTTTTCCGAGCTTTCATAGTACATAATTGAGCAGCCCTCCAATACATGTTTTTTGTATTAACCTGAAGCCACCTCTTGCACAAAACGCTAGCGGTAGAGTCTTCTTCCAGCCTTCCACAAAACACAAATCGTCATTTCCCTCCCTTGACGAGGTTCAATTAGAGAGTTTTAAAAGGTAAAAAGAGAAGACATCAGACAAAACAACATCAGTCATACTGTCAGCGCTTGTAAGTCTCAGCCATTAACGGAAGAGCCAGAATGAGGAGGAAAAAAAAAATACAAAATTTCCCATTCACCAAATGATTGTTGCCGGTAATTGCTGCAATTTGTGCTTGCTTTTCCCTTTGCACTTAATCTAGTAAAAATGAAGTGGAAAAATACGGTTCTCTGTAGCCATCATGCTCGTACTGTATGTTGCCAAAGAGAAATAAAGCTATGTAATACCAATATTTAGACTTACTTTAACATTTCCCTTCATACACTCTTGATGCAATTTAATAATAAAACAATATGGATTTGATTTGTAATATGTTCTTAAGGGTTGTCTATGTCAGCTAAAACAGGCGCTCTTCATCCATGGATCTTTTTTTTTTTTTTACGGTTTTACGTTAACACTAAATATTAACTTTTCACTGTTAACATAGAAAGCTCTTTTAAGGCCCGCAGCCGCACACCGTGCGACATTGCCGATTTGGCCACAGGTTTTCATGAGCGGCCGACTGTCGGCCACTGGTTTTGCGACGATTTAACAATTTTAGTCGCCGGTAAACTGCGTCACAATGGAGAAGATGTAATGGCCAATCAAAAATGCCATGATGTAGCATGTGAGCTTTCACAACTAAAATACACGTTTCCAGGTGTAAAGGGAGATTCAGCCAGCCGCCGCCTTTACCGAGCAATACCAATTTTACAATAATACTTAACAATATCTATAGTTTCATATCTGCCTGTGAATAAAGATGCAAATGGTGGAGCGTCTCTGTCGTGGAAATGCTCAAGTACAGTCAATAAATGGAACCAACAACTTCTGAAATATCTACACTTTTTATTTCTCACTCTTTGGATGATAATATAGCTAGCGCAGCCAGAGTAAATCGCTTCTTCCTTGACAAGCGCGCCATGTTGTTTGTAGTTCAATAAAAAAAAAAAATAAGAGTACACAGTGTATGGAGAGCATCAAAATGTTTCCTGTTGTAGCGAATTGGTTTATATGTGCAAGGGTCAATCGCCTGGTGTTCTGCAGATTGTTGCCTACTGAGTTTTTTTTTTTTCTTCTTTTTTTTCCAGTTCAGTCGCTTTCGGCTATGTTGCACGACGGGCCTAAGGGCCTGACTTTTTTATGTTTGTTTTTTTTTTAACCAATAAAAGTATGACTATATAAAAATACAAATATTGTCACTTTATTTTCATTTTTATAACTTTTTAAAAGCAACGTGGATGTTTACACACATGATTTTTTTTCTAAATCATTTTGAGAAAAAAAGAGATTCATCTCTTATAATGATAAGATGAAATGCAACTCTATTTTGCATGACAAAAAAAATATTCCCCCTTTATCCCAAAATACAACTTTCCTGTAAGATTTATGTCGTTGCTGATAAAACTTTTTTCCTCTAAAAATAATACTTTTTTTCACAAGATTAAAACATTACCAAAACCAAAAATACCCTTCTTTTGTAAAACTTTAAACTTCTTTCTCTAAAGATTCTGGCATTATTCTGGCAATATTTTGCAATATTGATTTGTTTTTATTATTGAAAAAGACAATTCTCTTAAAAATAAACAAAACATTATAATTTCATATTTTGACTCTTTCTTCGGAGGGGCAAAAACAGCCTTGTATGATTCCAATGTAATTGTCATCATTGGGAAAAAAAAAAAAAAAAAGTACAAACCAGCTGTGACGTGTCGGTTCATTGGCACACAAATTCTGTAATAAAAGTTGCCGTGACCCGGATTCGAACCGGGGTTGCTGCGGCCACAACGCAGAGTACTAACCACTATACGATCACGGCGAGCTACTCAAGTATGCTTCCCCATGTGGACTTTGTATGAAGATAACCAAAAGTAAACACTGTGTTTGACCAGAGTGGATCACTGGAACAACGAAAAGGAGCGCCTGACTCTCATCACCGACAACTTCCTGCTCATCTGCAAATACGACTTTGTCATGTTCCAGTGCGAGCAGATCCAGAAGATCCCGCTCAACATGGTGGATCGCATCTGCTACGGAAGCTTCAGCTTCCCGCCCAAATCCGTGCTTCAGTAAGTGAACGCAACAATGGAGATGCACCCACGCGTCCACGGTTCAGTTGAGGCCATCTCTGTGCTCATCAGGCTCATTGTTACTAGCTTAGTGCGCCCACTTTCAACACGTCAGCTCTTTGCTGGGTTTTAGGAGCTAATTAAAAATGTAAAAAAAAGAAAAAGTCTCTTTATTCTGTTAAGATTAGGCCGTTTTGATGAAAAATTTCAACATTTCGTCAAATGACTTTCTCTCTCAAACTAATAGTTCACCATCCATTTTGAAGAGCATAATTTGCAGTCAAATGTTGCCATTAGCGTTTACCTTAAGTCGTGTATCACCACGCAGCTGACGTGGTTCCCGCTCGGAAGGTATATGTCAAGCTGGTGAAGTGGTATCGGTGTAGCGTTTTTACAATTACTAGTCCCGAGTACAGATGTACAGTATCCTTAGTAAGAATGCTTGTTTTTCTCCAAAAAAATACTACTTAATTTTTAAATGACTCTCCTTTTCTTAAGAAATACTGTTTTTCCTTGAAAATATGGTTTAAGATTATGATATTCAATATGAAATATAAATATTAGATATTTCTAGAGTAAATCATGTTTTATTCCCATCTGGGATTGACTTTTTTCCTTGACTTTATTCTTATAAGATTAAGTTTTTTTAAAATCTTAATTTTTGTCTCGACTGAATACAACTTGATTATGGTAAAGTTACAGGTTTGTTCTCGTATTATGATTATTATTTAATTATTTTTTTTTTCAGTGTGACCCTAATACTTTGTGAGCCTTCTTTTGGTCTTGCAAGATGCTTTTATATTTCGTAAAGTACAAATGCGGCGTGAGGCGCACGGCGTCGACGGGTTAGCGCAGCTCAAACGAGGCGTCGCAAGAGCGTGAAGAGGTTTGGTTTTTTTCCCTTTTTTTTTCTGGAACAGTCGGAAGTGCAGAGCTGTCACTTGGAGCTGTCACTTAGCTGATTAGCGGCTAAAATGAACGCGTTCCTTTTGATGTGAACCTTTTTAAAGGCGGCTCGGGGGATAGCCGAGCGACGCCGGCTAATTTGATGAATAAAATGTAATGTGCTGTGAAGAGCTTAGAGAGCGTCGTCTTTATTCCAGGCTTTATCTCACACGCATTCCCTTAAATTATACATAAAAGTGTCGGCGGAAGACGCACGGGACAGTCGAGGGAGAGAGACAGATCCAAGCCAGGGTGACGTACTCGCTCTTCTCTTCTTTCATCCCACAGGAAGTCTCTTCATTTTGGGACGAGGTCACTGTCACCGTCGGCTCTTATTTGACGGGAAAGTGATCTGCAGGAAAAGTTATTCTTAGCAAATTTTGACTTATTTTTTGTCCCCTCAAAATACGACTTTATTATTGTAAAAATAATAATGTCCAAAATAGAACTGTTTTATCGGACTTTTTTTTATTATTAAAAAAAAACCAACACGTTTATTCTATAATATTCTGACTTTTCAGTTTTTCACAGAGCCATGGAATATTAGCCAGAGGCTTCCTAGATTACAAAATACACTTGATATATTTGTGTTGTACATTTTCTTTCTTGAAAAAAAAACCCCTGTATTTTCATAAAATAAGACTTTTTCTGTTTTCTCAAAAAAAAAGTACGTTGTTATTGTCATAAAACTACTAATTTAAAGAAAAAGATTTGCTTCTCGAAAAATTACACAATTTATTTCAGTTATTCAGATTTTCATTTCATATACATTTAGAAGTTAGTATTTGAAATCAGTATCACGCCTGACTCGGGGCTTCATAGTGTCTTCTCAAGACAGACTTAGGATTTCAAAGTATGGGTCCAGCCTGGGTTAGAGTTGAAATTTCAGTTTCAAAAAAGGGTTAGGTTTTCAAACTGAGGACTTTAAGATTGGTTAGGGTTTCTAACAATGGTGAGGTTATTCAAATTTCAGTTTCAAGATGTGGTTAGGGTTTGAAGTTACAGCTTGAAAAGGGAGTTTCACACCTGGGATCCCTTTGCAAAGTTAGGGTTTCAAACCTGGGTTAGGGTCCAAAGAAGGGTTCACGTCAAGGTTAGGGTTTGAAAGTAGGGTCTCAAGACTGTTAGGGTTTCCATCCATTTTCCGTACCGCTCTATGCGGGCGTGCTGCCATCTTCGGGCGAGAGGCGGGGTACACCCTGAACTGTTCGCCAGCCAATCGCAGCGGTTAGAGGGGTAGAGTTTAAAATTAGGGTTTCAAGTCTCGGTTAAGGTTAAAAAAAAAAAGGGTCTCAAGCCAGGGTTCTGGTTTCAAGTAATGGCAAGTTTTTCAAATTGGAATTTCAAGACAGGGCTAGGGTTTCAAATCTACTACTGACTACTGTGTTCCAAGGCTAGTCATCATCACATCACAGCAAAGACTTCTCAGACTTTGTTTACGCTCATTCCTCGCCCCCCTCGCATCCTGGACGACTCCAGTGCAAAGTGCTGAGGGGGAGTGTGTATTTTTAGTCATCGTCGTTTTGTATTTATGCGCACGTATGCAGGTGGTGCTCAAAGACGTTTTAAATGCCGTCTAGACTCGCTCATTCCCCTCACTGTCCAAAAGCTTAAAGAAGATCCTTATTTTAAACAAGAGCACCAGAGGGAATTCAACTCGTATTTCTTACTACACTGATTACTCCTCTTGTTGTAATTTAAATGTAATTCTTAAAGGAATCAAAACGTCAAATGTCAGCGCACTGCACTGCCTCTTGGTTTAAGCCCAACAAGGAGTTCTTGCGTTCAGTCAGCAGAGTCCTGCAAGAGCTCATCAGAATAATGAGCCTTGTTATAAGCAGGGTTTCAAACCAGTGTTAATATTGCAAAGTAGGATTTATAATCTGGGTTAAGAGTGTTAAATTAGGTTTTCAAGTCTGCGTTAGAGTTTCAAATAAGGGGTCGATTTTCAAATTTAAAGTTTCAAGTTAGCGTTTCAAATTAGGGTTTTAAGCATGGGTTAGGGTTTTTAAGACCGGGTCAGGCTTTGACACACGATTCTCGGGGACAATTTAGTGTTTTCACCTCAGCAAATGTCACCATATTTTTTGTGAACGCCGTGTGTAGTGTTATTTGATTCAAGTTTTGTTATACACTGTTGTCTTTATACTTTTAAGAATGTTAAAATGTTTCCATCCATTTTGTTCTAACCCTCTCGGGCCAGCAGAGGCCGCTGGTGCTCCACCAAACTTTATTATGTCTTTGTGTAGCTTAGCAAAAAGTGCACCAGTGTGGAAAAAAACTGCTTGTTGCATATACATGAAGGGTGCCGCCACCCTTTTTTTTTATTTTACGCTTCAAGATCACGATCCATATTCCTCCTTACTGACACTATACCTGCTTTGACCTCATTTGATAGATGCAATAGTAAATAAAATATGATGACATATTAGAGCAACAGTTCAACTCAACTCCAAAAGCAAGCAACATTAAACATTTACATTCCTAAAACCACAAAGTGCACAGGGCTTTAACTTCTGAATATGCAGGAGAGTATAAATTAATCAAGAGCAATAAATATGCGATGTTCCTGGTGTACCAATCTAAATTCATTCACCTCGAGAGCAGTTTGGGACCCTAACGCATAACCTCGAAACCAAGCATCTAGCCCATATACTCAATTGTAACCCCTGAATGCCATCCATCCATTTTCTAACACTTATCCGAGGTCGGGTCGCAGGGGCAGTAGCTTTAGCAGGGACGCCCAGACTTCCCTCTCCCCAGCCACTTCATCTAGCTCTTCCGGGGCGATCCCGAGGCGCTCCCAGGCCAGCCGAAGGATGTAGTCTCTCCAGCGTGTCCTGGGTCGTCCCCGGGGTCTCCTCCCCCGAATCAGATGCCCCAGCCACCTCATCTGGCTCCTCTCAATGTGGAGGAACAGCGGCTCTACTCTGAGCCCCTCCCTATCTCTAAGGGAAAGCCGGGACACCCTGCGGAGGAAACTCATTTCGGCCGCTTGTATCCGGGATCTCGTTCTTTCGGTCACGACGCGCAGCTCGTGACCATAGGTGAGGGCAGGAACGTAGATCGACCGGTAAATCGAGAGCTTCGTTTTTCGGCTTAGCTCCTTCTTTACCACATCGGACCGATACAAACGCTGCACCAATCAGCCTGTCGATCTGCCGTTCCATTCTTCCCTCACTCGTGAACAAGACCCCAAGATACTTGAACTCCTCCACTTTGGGCAGGATCTCACCCCCACCCCCGAGAGGGCACGCCACCCTTTTCCGACTGAGGACCACGGTCTCAAATTTGGAGGTGCTGATTCTAATTCCAGCCGCTTCACACTCGGCTGCCAACCGGTCCACTGAGAGTTGGAGATCACGGCTTGATGAAGCCAACAGAACCACATCATCTCCAAAAAGCAGACATGCAATTCTGAGGCCATCAAACCGGACCCCCTCTACGCCTCGGCGGCATCTAGAAATTCTGTTCATAACTTTTATGAACAGAATCGGTGACAAAGAGCATCCTTGGCGGAGTCCAACCCTCAACGGAAACGAGTCCAACTTACTGCCGGCAATGCGGACCAAACTCTGACACCGGTCGTACAGGGATGGAACAGCCCCTATCAGGGAGTTCGGTAGGTACCCCATACTCCCGAAACACCCCCCCCCCCCCCCCCCCCATTACTCCCCGAGGGACACGGTCGAACGCCTTCTCCAAGTTGGGCTAACTCCCATGCTCCCTCGAGTACCCTGCCGAGGGTGTAGAGCTGATCCACTGTTCCACGGCCAGGACGAAAACCACACTGCTCCTCCTGAAGCTGAGATTCGACTAACCCCTGAATGTAACCCCATTAACAAAACCCTAAGCCTGGCACATTCCTAAACCGAATCCCTACCCCAGAAACCCAGCCCTAATCCCAACATCTAACCTCTTAACTGAGTACTAACTGAGTACTAACTGAGTACTAACCATTTGGACACAGTCTCTCATTCAGTCCTTGGGGGCTATCTGGTGCCCAGGGGCACCATTGGAGTAACCCCTGCCCTAAACCCCGCATATAACCCCTAAACTGACGCTAACCCTAGCACCCAGCCTTAACACCTAAACTTAACCCCACATCTAACCCCTAAACGTAACCCTAACCTACTACTCACCCTTAAACCTATGCCTAAATGAAGCATCTATCCCTTAAACTCAACCCTTATCCAAAAAACATAGACCTCATACATACCCCTATTTCTCACCCCAACCTTCCTAATCTTGTCACCTAACCCTTAAATTTAACCCCAACCCCTAATCCTAACCCTTACCCCTAATCACAGGCTAGCTTCTTTGCCTGTGTTGTTTCTGGCCACCGCTCCACACCCTCGGTTGGATGTATGCACCTATGGGTGTTTGACAAAGCTTCAGGCACTGTTGAGCAATCAGCGCACATTTGTTTGTTCGCACCGAGACAATGTGGGACACTTGCCATGACAGCTGGAGCTGCACTCTATTTATCTTGCGTGTTGACTTACGCGTCCAAAGTGCTTGAAAGCCCACAGGAGGATTATTATTATTATTTATTTATTTTATTTTTTTTTTCCCATCACTCGCCCCCGAGCTCAGAATACAGTGTTTCTCTAGGTGTATATGCACACTGCGGATTAAGTGGAGCGCTATAGGAGAGGTCAGTTAAGGGTGGATTTCCTTACTTGCTTCACCTTCCTACCTTCAGGTGCTGGATGAAGGATGACATCATGAGGTCACGGAGTCGAAAGTCAAATAGATGAAGGGGGGGGGGGGGGGGGGGGGGGGGGGAAACACAGCCCCCGAAGACAGGTTAACTTGGCAACATGAAATTTGGTAGCCAAGTGGACCCGCAAAAAGTCTCAAGAACCCGAGCCCGAAAAGACACATGAAGCACAGATTTTAGATTCTGTTTGAGACGTTGCAAATGTTTCTTCAAAGGCAAACCTGTCCTCGAGATTTTTTCCGATTGCTACCAAATTTGAACCGTGCAACATGAAATTCGGTAGGCATGTCTACAAGAAGTCGACCCACAATGAAGTCTCAAGAAGCCATGCCCGAAAAGAAAAAGGAAGTTTGCCTTTTTGGTTTGAAGTGGCCATTTTAGCCTCAAATCAGCCATTTCCAGGGGTCCTTCAACAGCACACTCATTCAAGACATTTTGTCCAACTGTTCCCATTAATGACTTGCCATAAGACGTCAAACTGAAGGTGCCGTGCGCCTGCAGAAATGTGTTTTAAAAAAGAAGATAAATGCATATCAGCTCTGTGTTCAGGCTGACTTGAAAGCTATAGTCCATCCAAGTCTGGTTGAGATCCCAGACTACTTTCATGTAGTCCATCAGCATTTTATGAATTCACATTTTCGATTCATCCTTCCATGATTTCTAATTTGCACAGAGTGCCAGAGGCCAAGGCTGTCTCTTCAGTCGCAGTGAAAGTCCAAATCCCCGGCACCCTCCCACATAAAGCCAGTGAAGACGTCCTAGGCCTCTGGCTGAAAAAAGCCCTGCCCTGCTCGCTGCCTGTTTGGGCTGGTCTGGCTCACCGTTGATAGCTTACCTGTGGAATTCACAAAGCTGCTTTTTTTTTTTTTTTTTATTATATACATCCCCATTTACACGAGGGCCATAGCTCAGTGCGCTCACAAAGGCCAATGTGTACCCACCTAACCCCCCATCCTCACTCGTCTCTGAGGAAATATAATCAGTCTTTTGAGGCCGGGCTTTGCCTTTTGTGCCACCTTTTTCTTTCCTCCCCCTTGCACAAAATGTTCCTGTGCGGCATTGTCATTGTTAAAAGCTCTTCTGTAAACACAACTGGATAGTTTGCGCGATGACGCGGCCCCTCCCTTGCCCAATGCGACATAGGCTTGCGAGTTAGCGTCACTATTGTTTAGCCTCAGGGGTCTTTTGATTTAATCTTGTGCAAGGTTCTGTGGTAAAATGAGCCCACAACCCGATGACAGATCATTATAGATATCCAGACTCTTGGGAAATGGCCCTCATCCTGGTGTTTTCATCTCTATTTCATGCAACTCTTTACCAGTTTGCACTCCTACAGCTCTAAATGGGATGAGTGATGTGAAACCACAATTTCTATTCTGTTGATGATGATTTTAGGTGCTAGGATTAGTGATAGGGTTAAGGTGCCAGTGTTGGGTTAGGTGCTAGGGTTAATAGGTTTAGAGTAGGACTTATGGTTAGTAATAGGGGGTCAGGTCTAGGCTTCAGCATTAGGGTATACAGTTCTGTTCTCGGGTTAGAGCTAGTTTTGGGGCGAGGGCTAGATTTTAGGGTGGAGTAAATTTAGGGGGCTATAGTTAAGTTGAGGGTTTAGATGTTTGATTTAGGGCTAGATTTAGACATAAGTTAGTTGTTATGGTTTGGTTTAGGCTTCAGTGTTGCGGTTATGTTTAGGGGTTAGGGTTTTAGGTTTCGGGTTCATTTATGGGGCTAAATTTAGGGGTTATGTATGAGGGTCAAATCGAGCGATTTGAAGTGTTAGTAATATTAAAGGTGAGGTGCTAGAGAGTTAGGGCGAAGTTTAGAGGTTAGTTTGTTTCAGGTTTGTGTTTAGGGCTAAGGGCTAGGTTTCGAGATTCAATTCAGAAACGTTTGCGTGACACAATGACTTATTGGCTGTAAACAGTTTTGTTTTTACATTTTGTTCCGTTTTTGAAGGGAAGAGTGGGTGCGCCAAAACTGATCTAACCGATTAATAAACTCGTATTTATATGAGTGTTGCATAACTTCTAGTCAACAATGCTAGCTGCAGGCTTTTAGTCATCTTTTGAAGTAAACTTTTTTTCAAGCACAAGCGTAACGCCATCGTAAATATTGTAGCATTGCTCTTGATTTTTGAACTTCCTGTGAACGTCTAACAACGGTAGCGTATTCCTCCGATATTACGCGGATTAAGCGTCAGGCCTAGATTACTACATTTGATGGACAAACATCCCGCAGAGTTGTGAGGAACATTTCAAAGACTTTTGACTGCGTGCGTTCATTCATCGAACGCTTCATCTCGCCTAGAAAAGAAGTAGCCCCAGGGCTTTTTCATTAAAACCTTTGGTATTTTACCCTTAAAAATGAGCGCGTAGACAGAAGACAGAATATGACGAACACGCTGTTGATTAGCTTTTAGTCTGAGATCATGCTCACATCATGAGCGTGCCCCGGAGGGCGCTGTTGCCATTGAGTACCGACAGATCTGCTTGTCCCCTGTAGGGAAACCATGAGGACTGATGACTTAAAAAATACACACTGCACATCAGAGGGCTGCGACAGTATATATTTTGTATGTCTTTTTTGACTCCAACGTGAAGAGGATTTGCTTTTCTTGCTACTTAATTTAAATCTATAATCCACAACTATTTTTTTTGCTTAAAAAAAAAAAACAAAACAAAAAAAGGAATTTTCGCCAACGCCACTACAAGAGTAGATGTCAGAATGCTGATGAAGCTTATCAGCTTCTCACACATCTTGCTATATTTTTCAATATTGATTTTCTTATATTGAGTGACTATCCTATACATTCCCGCACTGGATCACTTGGTGGCGCTCTTAAATGGCAGGCCCGTATATGGACGGTGCGCATGTCGACTGATATCATATTTTCGCATGATGTTTAGCACACATATGTTGTCTTTTGTAATCAGCCGAGATGGCGAAGGCCTGCGCGTGTTCTGGGACCGCCTGAGGGAGCCGTCCTTCGTCTCCTGGTGGAACCCCTTTGCCACCGACCTGCCCTACATCACCTTCACAGAGCATCCCGTGAGGAAGCTCAGTGACGCCTTTGCTACCATTTGCAACGTAAGTTTTGATCGACGACAACGTGCTTGTGAAGTACAGCGGTAAAGTCCGAACACCGCGCGGCCATAGAGTTTGGAATTTGATTTCAAGATTTTGGGAAAACACTCCCATCGAAGGATTACCTTTAGTTTTTCATTTCCTTTTTTTGCAACGTCCCATCCCTCATTTGACGTTTCTTTGTTGGTTGACTTAATTTTGTACGACGATTACGAACGTTAACCAAATCACCGTGGCCTTCGAAGAATTTTGCTGCCTCGTACTGTTGTACTGAAAAGTACTGTTTCATTAACACACGAATGTCCAAAAGTGAGCAACGCGATTCACTTTTCCTGTTATTAAAATTACCTCTGTTTTACTTTTTTTTTTTTAACATTTTAATAATAACAGCTGTTCACGTCTTTTTCACATGTATGATTACGGACAGACGTTTAAAGCATTAGATGTGTGACATCTGTCCTTTTTACGATGAACAGTGGTTCACGTATTCTACGACTACTAATAATATTACAATTTTTACGTAAAACACAACCTGTCCAGATTGTAGGATCAAATGCAGGCAGTTTAATTTGTGTTATTTCCCATTAGGCAAAATTCCCGTTCCCTTCTGTAATACGGACGAATCACCAGCCACCTCACATTGCGGTCTTCTTTTTTATGCTTCAGTTAGAAAGGCGTGTACCAGGCACTCAACTATTCTCTTGGGTCATAAAAAAGAAAATAACAGTGTGATGAGATGTTTTTTATGTGGGCAAATGATTCATGTCTGATAAAACAAACGTTGTGGAATTCTCCATGAGTCATTTAACCAACAAAGGGCATTCAAATACGAATAAAAATACATAACTAAGTCCAATTTTGAAAATGTCCACTGTGTAATAAACGTCTTCATACTTCTTCTTCAACTCCTTTGAATCTTTTAAGACCATTCGCTATAAAACCGAGGAATATGACAAGAAATTGAAAACCAAAACGGTGATGCATGACAAAGTTACGCGGCGGTTTCATCATGGCCAAGGTGAGGAATTGCGCTACTTCGCATGAGGAGGAGAAAAGAATTGAGCAATCACAGCCGTGTCACAACATTTCAGCTCCGGTAGGAGAAGGAGGAGGTGATTTGTTTGGCCAAGTTTGTTTGGAGACATTTTCGCCGTCAAGTCCCATTTACTTGTGTCAACTAACTCTTTTAAAAGGGTGCGAAACCCCGTTCTTTGTTTGCAAGACTACATTGTATGTGCCAGCACAAGTCAAAACATGGTACTCTGACGAATATTGCGTTCGTGGAATAAAAAATGAAATGGAATCATTCGTCAACGCACACGCAAGCGCCATGTTGGGGGAAGAGCGAAAGTAACGTCGGCAGTGAATGTGCGTTGAAGTTTAGTAAATGGCATCAGATGAGGAACATATGCACATTTAAAATATAACAGAAACTTTTGACATCTTGGGTTTAGTTCCCCTTCACTGCTGTTGTAAGCTCATCAACTGAAAATGCTAATGTCATGCTAGGAACGCCAGGCCCAATTATTATCTATGGTTAGCCAGCTATGCTAACAAGGCCTGCTACATGCTACAGAGAGCTTGGAGGGATTTTTTTGTTTGTGTCCTGTGTTCAAAAGCCCGAGCAAACCTGGATAAATGCAGGCTCGGTCATCCAAAATGCGAATGCTATGCTACTATGGTGAGGCCTACTTTCTATCAACGGTTAGCCTGCTAAGCTAAGATAGCAACTTGCTCCTAGTTGTCACATTTATATAGGCCTATTGCGTTGAGCTTTGTTTTAAAAAATACAGAGCTAGCCAGCTTTACAAGAAGTAGTTGACTTGGCAGCTTAGCGACGTTAGCGTAGCATCTCTGTTTAGAATGATTTCCTCGTGTTCTGTCTCCATTTTGCCATTTTGTCTGCAGATGGAGAACTTCCGAGAACAGCTCAAAGAGGCGGCGCAGAAGGCCCACAAGGCCAAGCCGGTGCCCGGGAAGGCCAACGGCGTCCTGCTGCTGAATCAGAGCATTAGCATCAAGGCCTACATGGGCTTCATGTCCTTCCTGGGCAACACCAACAAGCTGGGCTACAGCGTGGCCCGCGGAAACCTCGGCTTTTAGGCCTGGCTTTCATGGTACTTTAATTAATGTCCTCAATTTGCTGCCATTTTGTTTGGACAGGTGTAGACTAAGGAATCGAACTAGGATGCTGACCAAAACAACTCGTCAGTTCCAAACAATTTGGGCACGGTTTAGTTGAGAATTATTACAAAACAAATATACTGTGCAGTGAACCCCCACTATTTGCAGAGGATAGGAACCAAGCCCTGCCCAGAATAGTGAAAACCGAAAAAGTATTGTAATTGCCTACAGATGCCTGAAGATGGCAGTGATGCGCTGCATGAAGCTCCTCAACTCACTTCGACATAATTCCTCGCAACAAGATGCCACAAGACGGCAGCAAAGCAGTACTTCTATTTTTGGGCAAAGCAATACTTTTTTGGGGGGGCTTTGGACTAAGCACGAAAACGGTGAATAGGTGATTTTATTTTATTTATTTTTTTTGTGAATAACAGGATGGGTTCCCTAAATAAATCCGTGAATATCTTCCATTTCTGAGCCGCTTCTCCTCACGCGGGTCGCGGGCGTGCTGGAGCCTATCCCAGCTGTCATCGGGCAGGAGGCGGGGTACGCCCTGAACTGGTTGCCAGCCAATCGCAGGGCACATAGGAACAAACAACCATTCGCACTCACAGTCATGCCTACGGGCAATTTAGAGTCTCCAATTCATGCATGTTTTTGGGATGTGCCCGGAGAAACCCCACGCAGGCACGGGGGGAACATGCAAACTCCACACAGGCGGGGACGGGGATTGAACCCCGCACCTCAGAACTGTGAGGCTGACGCTCTAACCAGTCGACCACCGTGCCGCTCCTGTGAATATCCTCATTAGCAAATTCCAAACTGTGACTGTGCAGGGATGTGCTATATAGCAAAACTACTCATCAAAAAAGAATTACAATAATAAAATGTAAAGTGCTCGCCAAATAATGGTTTAGTTCAGAATGATAATACAAAAATATATAAAGTAGAGGAGACCGTTACCCTTTTAGTTTTTGATACGTTGCAAGACAAATTGAACCGTTTTAAAGTTGCAATCTAGAGAAAAAATATATATTTTAGAGATTAAAAAAAAAAAAAATTGGGATAAAATGTCTTCTGCTGGTCCTAATTTTTCTTTTTTCTTTTTCATATATTTAAAAAAAAAAACTGACCCAGAGAAGCCCAACTTGAACGCACCTTAAACACTTTTGTTTTGCTTTCTTTGCGACTTTGGGTGACTTTCTTCTTCTACTGTTGACGCCGCACCGATATGCTAATTTGTCTCTCTGTCGCGCAACGGGACTCCTTGCTTCCTCTCTCGGTGCCTCCGTTCAAAAAAGCCGCTCAGCGCACCGTTCGCATCCTCCTCGGAGATTCACCCGAAGCAGAGCGGAGGGTGCCGCTGTCACTGTAGCTTTATTTTTCTAAACATCCAATTGTTTGTGTATTTTTACACCGAACTTTTGTGATGCTGAGTGTGTGTCTGCTGACAGTCAAGGCAGCTGCTGTCCCTGTTATCGCAAACAATAAGCTTTTCTCATGATCACAAATATACTTATTGTTTGTTGTGTACCTTTACACGGAACTTGCATGTTTGGCTCGATGAAGAGCGAGATAATGATGCATCCACACGGGAAAGTCCCTAGTTTACCAGTTTTTCCTGTGTGATATTCTTTTTCTACGTGCAGTGTACAAGGACTCCTGACGAATGCTGCAGTTACGTAACGTTAATCACAAACATACAATTGTGTATTTTGACTGCGTGACGCTCCGTTTCTATATGCAGTATACAAGTTCATCTAGTTAACGGGGGCAACTGCTTAAGGAGCGGACTTGTGATGCCAAACATACAATTGTGTTTTTGTGTTTTTACTTGGCGACACTGCATTTGTCTTCTGATTTTCACAGCAGCCGCTGTCGTGCTTTTACATTTGAACCATCTCATGATCTTAAGCGTACTGCTTTTTTACATATCATTTGTCTTTTTGTTGAATGACCTCACTGACATATATTTACACTTAACACTTAAAGTAATGTCAAAATGGACTACTTAAGAGGTTCGATATGTTGGGGATCTATTCAAGCCTTGTAGTTTGCACTGCAAATCTACAGAGGGCATCATAGACAATTGTTGTTTGGTATAATATGACAATACAGACCGGCACGATTGTATCATCACATTTCTACTTTGGTTTTATTTGATTTTGGGGGAAGGACAAAGTTTTTGTTATTTTGTTACAGCAAAGCAAATGTTAATGGTATTTGCGGATCACTTGGAAAAAAATAATGAGAGATTTGTTCTTGATTTTTGCAATTTGATTTGTTGCTTGACTTTCGCTAACTTATTGAATAATATATTGAATTTATATAATGTTAAGAACAAATCCCAGTCACAAACAGAATTCATTGTTTGTTGCAATTTTTCACACGGAACCTGGTTTTTACTAGTCGATGGTCTGTGTAGCTGCTGTCCCACTGATACTTAACATTGAGTGGTATTGTGATTGCAAACATACAATTGTTTGTTGTGCCCCACAAACCGTGTTTGGTTTTACAAGGTGATGTTCTGTTTGTGTCTTCTGTCCCCTCTGATAACTAACACTGGGGCGCCCTAGTAGTCACAAACGTACAATTGTTTCTTGTGCATTTTCACACAAAACGTGTCTTTCTGCAAGGTAACACTGTTTTCTGACTAACATGGGAGTAGTAGGTCCACTTCTAATAAATATTGAGCTGTCTCGTGAGCACAAACATGCAATTGTGTTGTGTATTTTTTTTTTAACACAGTAGCTGCTGTCCCGTTGATACTTAACATTGAGCTGCCTCGTGATCACAAACATACAATTACATTTTTTGCCTTTTTGCCCAGACCTTGCATGCTTTGCTTAGTGCTGCTCTGTTCAGTACGTCTATATTTATAGTAAGTGAAGTTCTTGTTTGTCCCTTCTGACTAACATGTTAGACGCTGTCTCACAAACTGATTATTTAACATTGAGATGATCAGAAACATACAATTGTGTTTTTATTTTCACACGGAACTTGTGTTTTTGCTATGTGGTGCTGTTTGTATATGCACTAGACCAGGTTTCTTTCCACTTAAACTAAACATTGAGACACCTCTTGATAACGGACAGACAATTGTTTGTTGTGATTGAACTGTCGCCTTATCACAAACATACAATTGTTTGTTGTGTTTTTTTTTTTTTTACATGTAACGTGTGTTTTTGCTCGGTGATGCTGTTAGTGTCTTCTGACTAACAAGACAGCGAAGCGAATTTTCTTCCTTAACTAAACATTAAGCCGGCTTTGTGATAACAAACATATAATTGTTAATGTCTTTAAATGGAACTTGTGTTTTTACTAGGTGACACTTTGTGCCTGACTAACACAGTAGCCACTGACGTAACATGGAGGTGCCCTCATGATCACAAACATACAATTGTGTATTCTTTTTGGACAATGTCTCCTGTTGGGCTATCCTCTTACACTAAACATTGAGCTGCCAACATTGAGATCACAAGCATACAACTGTTTGTTGTGTATTTTCACCCAAAGTTTGTGTGTTTCTGATGAGTGACACTCTGTTTTTGTCTTCTGACTAACACGGAATCTGCTGTCCCACTTGTGCGAACCATCTCGCATGTTTTTACCGAGTTCCGCGCCCGCAGTACTTCTCTGACTGACAAATTCAATTGAACGTGGACAAAGTCGAGCCTCGGCGTTAAGTCTTACTCCAGGCGCTCTCTCGCTCTCTCTCTCCCTTGGCAGGAAACGAGGTTAAGTATCCTAACGAGTGTGTCGTCCAGCTGTAGCTCCACCAGGCAAAGTTAGCAGGTAGAGTTCAGCACCCTTGGTATCAAGTGTCAGCACCCGAGGGGGCCACAAGAGGGGCTTTAACTTGTTTCCTCCCCAAGTTCGGTTGTGTCTCATGTGGGATCAAGCTCTTCTCTTCTTCGCTCTGGCCCCGAGCGTAACACCTTGTCCATACGTCTTGTATGCGTCTCCTCTTCAGGGTTGTAAAAGATGTGCACCACGCCGACGTTGACTGCATCCATAAAAGCCCTCAAGAAATGGTTAATTCTTATGAAAGTGAACGCCCCGCCCCAAAAGTGGAAAGTTCAATTTGAACAGTCTTCAGTCATGGAAACAAAAGAAATATTTGACCATCCTTGTTTCTTCAATTTCTTGTGCATTTGAATGACTGGTACTACTAAAGGCATTATTACCTGATTCCCAGTGATTTTTGGATACTAGCAAGAAACCCATGGCAAATGGCTAGCTATCAGCTCTTACATTCAACTCTAATTTAGAGTTTGTTTTGTTTTCAAACAAATGTACTTAAGCAGCTCTTCTGTCTGTTTTCTAGCTGCGCTAGCAACGCTTCTGCCGCTGCTGCCGTTTTCCTGCTCGCTAGCAACTCTTCTGCCCGTGTGTTTTCGGCTGTGCTTATAACACTTACACCTTTTGGTAACTTTTCAGACTTGTTTTCCTGCTCCACTACCAACTCTTGTGCTTCTGTGTTTTCCTTCCCCTACAGCAAATCTCCTGCCTCTGCGGTCTCTTGCTCCGCTAGCAACGCTTGTGCCAGGGAGCTTTTCCTGATCCGGCAGCAACTCCTCTACCCATGTATTATATATATATGTAGGTTGTTTGCATTCGATTTAACTTGTCAGCACTTTTCCTCGCTGCAAATGTGACATAACTTGCACTTAAAGCCTTATAGGTTAAATTGTGTGTGTACGCGCATCCATTAGGAGCGAGTGTGGGTGTGTTGTGTGGCCTCAGTTGCTCTTTTTTGTCGGAATTACACATCATTCATTATGTGCTTCAGCCCTCGGGCTACGTAATCACAATTATAGCAAGCCACGTTCTCCTTCTGATTTATAAGTCGTACAGTACGTCTCAAGTTATGGCCGTCGAGCGTGTAATAATAACGCATAACTCCAAATGGAGCTAATTTTGTTTTTTGTTTATAATTTGATTTACAAGTCACAGGTGAATGTCCTTTATCCTCATTTGTCATTTCCTTGTTAGTTAGCTGAGGATACGCCCTCTTGCCGGCCGCTACGTGCCCAAACCTGTCCGTCATATTCTCATCACCTGAGACTTGAACTCGGAACCCTACGAGACGTTGCAGTGCTTAATGCACAATGTAGTTGTTAACCAACCTAAAATAAAGATGGAGATGAGTGTCAGTGCAGCGGTTTCTCCGCCAAACAGACCGGAGTAAAACGGTGATAAGAGTTGCTAGCGGAGTTGAAAACCCACAGGCTCAAAAGTTGCTTCAGGGGGAAAGAAAATACAAAGTTGCCAAAGGGGCAGGAAGAAACCAGGCAGAAAGGTTGCTCGCAGAATGGAAACAGATTCAGAAGAGTTGCTAGTAGCGCAGGAAAACATGCAGGCAGGAGGGTTGTTAGCGCAGTGGAAAACATGGAGGCACATTACATCTCATATTGCAAAACTAATTGGCTGGCGTATCTAACGAGAACTGGCTGTCCTCGTATGTTCTTTTGCTTTTTACTGGTAACATGTTATTTTGTCAAAAGTGACTTTCCCAGCCAATGATTGCATTCCAGTCTGTCAAGGTAATTTGTTACCTGCGGCTACATCATCATCATCATCATCATCATCGTCACTGTGTGCCTTGCACCTCCTTCCAATTATTTTCCACCGGTACACTCCATCGGGTGGCGGTTTGTGGCGGCGGACTGACAAAAACAACAAAAACATTTGCTGGCATGCCGAGAGAGTCTGTTGGCGCTTTGTGGCGGGAGCAAAAAAAAAAAAAGATCCAAACAGACTAAACGTCATAATAACGTCATGAACACATTTTGTAGCTCATTCACTGCTAGCCGTTTCCCAACAGTTCTCCACATTGCCTGCCGTTTTACAGCATTTGGACTGAATCGTTCATGACCCACAGAATGTGTTCCGCGACTATATAAAAAAACAAACCTTCCAAGAGAAAGAATAGACTCTTCTTCCCCCAGATAAAGCTTGTGTCTACCTTTTTCCGTTCTATCGTAATCAGGAAAGGTACGAGTGCAAGGTCGCATCTGCGTTCAGAAATAATTGCTGACTAAGGGCGCCCAAGGCCGGGCGGTCGCGACGTGAAATGCTGCTCGGTGTTTATTGGACGTCCTCGTGTGAGCTTTTGTGTTCGAGGTTAGCGGGAATTCAGGGTGTGTAGCGGGCGGCCTACATAGTCGGGAGGCTCCGCGGATTTGACGCTTCTCCAAGTGGCCGTGTTCACCTAAAACGCCTCCAGACACAACAGTGACAGCTGGGTGTTCGTGTTCGTGTGCGTGTGCGTGTGCGTGTGTGTGTGACTGTGACTGTGCATGCATGAGTGTTCGAGTGAGTGTGTGTGTGTTTACGTGTGAAGGTGTGCAGATGTGTATGTGAGTGTGCATGAGTTTGTGCCTTTGTGTGGACGTGTAGTGTGCGCGCGCATGCATATTTGTGTATCTGTAGTTAGGTGTGCTTGTGTGTCTGCGCCTGTGTTTATGTACGTGTTCGCGTTCATGTTTGTGATAAATAAAGCCGGCGCGTATCACATACTGTGTCCTCGCACACGTCGACTCGTTCACACTTACTGCAGTTGACAACACATGCGACATCGTCGACCGCAATGGTGGCGCCGCTAGCCTGTTAGCAACTGGCGCTAACCACCCGACAGCTGGAACGTGTTTACCAAACAAACAAGCAAAATGGCCTACCGCGAAAAGGGCTTTGCACGTATTTGCGACCGGCACAATTCGTCCTATGCGACGTACGCGCCTCCAGCATCCCGGCGTGGGCGTCTGGCCCCGGCCGTTCTGGGTCGCCTCTCGCTTTCCCCGTTGCATTCCCCCGTCTCGCATTCCCGACAAAATTCCGCGACCAGCGAAACCTTGACCTCCCCTAGAACCCCAGCAACCGCATCACTGATGGCCAGACGGTGGCCATTTATTAATTTTTCTGCATTTCTCAGTTATTTTGCAGTGCGACACATTGCACAGTCCAGCAATTGTTTTCTTTTTTCTCTTAGAAGATTAAGAGTTCCTAGTGGAGCAAGAAACCACAGAAACAAAAGACTTGCTAGCAGAGCAGGGGAAAAAATGGAGACAGAACAGTTTAGATTTTAGAGAAAAAATTGTTGTTTGTAAAGCGAAAAAACTGGCAGAAAAGCTGCCAGTGGAGCAGGAAAACGCTGGCAGAAAGGTTGCTAGTAGGGCAGGAAAATGGAAAGGCAGAACAGTTCAGTTATTAGCAAAAGAAGAGTTGCTAGCGTAGCAGTAAAAAAAATACAAAATAAAGTATGAAGAAGAGTTGCTAGCATTGGAGAAACAGGCAGAAAAAGTTTGTAAAGCATGACGACATAGTGTTTAACTGTTAGAAACGTTGCTAGCAGCGCAGTCAAGTAGGTAGAAGAGTTGCTAGCGGGGTCGGGAAACAAGACAGACGAGCAGCAAATCACAGGCAAAAGAGTTGCCGTGGAGCAGACAAACATGGAGGCAGAACAGTTTAACTTAAAAAAAAAAAAAAAAGTTGCTCGGTGTGAAACCAGTCTGGAGAGCCGCCAGTGGAGTAGGAAAACAGGCAAAACATGGAGGCAGAACAGTTTAGCTGTTTGACAAAGAAGAGTTGCTAGCATAGCAGTAAAAGAAGAATGTAGAAGAGTCGCTAGGAAAACATGAATGCGGAACAGTTCAACTGTTACGACAATGAAGAGTTGCTAGCGTAGCTGAAAACAGGCAGAAGAGCTGCCAGTGGAGCAGAAAAATACAAGCAGTAGAGTTGCTAGCGGCGTAGGAAAACGCACACATTCTTCTGCTATTCATTGAAGCTGTACATTCTGATGATGTTATTCACTTTCAGGCCAGCAGGGGGACTCAACAGTCCTTCAGTTCCCAATTTGCACTGCTGCACTACGTGTGCTACAACAGACGCAATTCAACTCCATTTCATCCGGAAATCTTCATTTGATTTTGGCATAGAAGAAAACCCCCATACATCAGGAAATAAAAAGCCATTCAATAAAGTCATTCAATCGTTAATACAGCATGAATAGAATCAAATGTCATGACATAAAAGAAATGATTTTCAATACTAAATTAGATTAATTAAAGCATAATTGTAATTCAAATATTTGAGGATCATTTTTCAAAATACTTGGCCTGATTGTTACTATTTCTTTCATTTTAGAAGGGGGGGGGGGGGGGGGGGGGGGGGAGCACTTGCAGTCAACAACGTCCGTCCGTCCATGCAGACTGCAGGATGTCCTGTCCATGCAGCAGGAGGAGATGGACATCTGGTGAAACCCGAGCAACACAGCTGTCACCCGTCTCGCCCTCAAATGTTCCCTCTGCCAACGTACAACATGCCAGCCATGTCCAGAGCGTATTTGTCAACTCGGAGGAGGAGGGGGTGAGAGGGGACCGGGAGGGAGTTGCTGCTGCTGCTGGGTAGAGAGAGAGAGCCCACCACCACCATGCCCCGGCGGCCATAGGTCAGCATTAAAGGGGGTTAAAGGGGGGGCTCAATCAGGAGCGGGACATCTTAACCCCGCTCGTAAAACTGGCCCTGCGAGGGCATGGAACTCCGAGGTCGTTAACATAAATGACGACATTGAAAAGCATCTTTTATTTATTTCACGGCGACGTCATCGCATTTCTTTCTGTTGGTATTTTTTCATCTTCAAAAAAAAAAGGATACTGCATAAACAGCATTTCATTCGTTTGCTGAAATTTGTGACATTTCTTTTGATCAATTGAATTCTATTTTCCCCCTCAACTATTAAATATGATTCATTTGTAATCATTTTATGACATTCATTCTGTGACGTTTCTATGCATTGAATCATTTATTTTTTTTATTTTTTTTCAAATCCCGATTGAATGGCATTTGAAGCCATGACGCTGCAGCAATGCGCGTTGAAAAAACGCCACGGAATGCACGGCATCTCAGCGGGACATTGAACTCTAACCCCCTAACGTAGCTATTTATAGCTTTGTATGCTTTTCATCCAGTGTGAAATAACGCACAATGGCTGTTATGTGATATTATTCGTAAATATTGCGACAAAACGTCCCCCATACGTTCCTATTGCTTCGACGGCAAACGCGTTCCCCTGTGCCTTGTTTTCTTTTTCTTCTTCTGATGTGCCACTTGATTGAAAGCAGGCCCTCCACCGGGCCTTTTTGGACTCAGGTTACATTTGGATGTCTGCGATCTATTCAGCAGCAGCTTCTCACGTTGTTTTGAGAACTGTGACGGCGTGTTGTTTTGAAAAGGCCCCGCTCGATGAAAGATCGCTTTCTTTTCTTCACCCGACGACTCCGCGTGTGCGCGAGGTATTCCTCACACAACATGGAGTTAAAGTGTGGCATAACTGAGAACAAAAACAACAAAACAAAAAATCCGCTCAGCTCACGTGTCGGTCTCAGCACGTTGTTTCAACTCGATGTGTCCTCGAGGAGGAAGACGATGCATTTATGGTTGTGTTGGCATGTTGCCACCTTGCACGGAAGCCTAAGCCTATTTTGAATGGTTGGCGTGGTCCGATGTGGAGAGAGGGGAAAAAAAAACAAAGTTTACAATTGCATTCCAGACTTGAAGATTAGCTGGAGGGGAGGTGTTTCGGGGTTAAGGCTAAAGGGTAGGGCTAAGGTTAAGGGTAAGAATGTTTAGGATTTTGTTTTAGGGGTAAGCTTAAGGGGTAGCGGGAGTTTACAGGGTAAGGTTCAGGGAGAGGACTAAGTTTAAGTTTGGTTTAGAGGTAAGGTTCAGGCGTAGTAGAGACGTTTAGGCATAAGGGACGGAATTAAGTCGGAGGGCTAAGGTTCAGGGGGAGAAGTACAGTTGATGGGTGAGGTGGAGGGTACAGAAGTTAGCAGTAAGGGTTTCAACTTGGGAGCTCTAACTAAGTCAAGGGCTTAATGTTGGTCTGTTAGGTATAGGTTCGGTTTAGGACTCAGGGGGTAGAAGTCAAATTAAGGATTAGGGGTACATTTTACACAGCACGGCATTTGTGCCCGGGGGCATCCTGAAACTTGGACTTTCAGGGATAGAAGTACTGTAAATTTGAGGGGTTCACGGTTAGGCGTAAGGTTTAGGGGTAGAACTACGGTTTGTGAGCTAGGTCAAGGTACAGTTGGAAGTTTAAGGGCTTAATATTTAAGGGGAACATTTAGACTTATGACTGACGTTCAGAGATGGAAGTTTAAGGTGTTAGAGGGGTCGGATTTCGATTTTGGGTAGGTAACAATCAGAGATGGTAAGTTCAACGGGGTAAGGTTTACACTTAGACTTTATAAGTAAATTCATGGGGTTATGGATTAGGATTTCGGATCAGGTGTAAGGTTTGCAGATAGAAAACAAGTTTTGAAGCGTTTAGGGCTACGGGTACATTTTACGGATAAGTTTCATGGATAGGAGAGACGCTTAGGGATAAAAGTAAGATGGAATTTAGGATTAGAGGTAAAGTTTGGACTTTGGAGTAGGGTTCAGTCATGAAAGTACGCTCAAGGTGTTACAGGATAGGAGTTTGGCTGAGAGGTGATGTTCAGGGATAAAAGTTTAAAAGTCAGGATTTTGCCTGTGAACATTCTCCTTCATCAAGGTCATTTCATTTTCAGGGCATTGATTCCAATCACATGTGGACTGTTCTGGTTGTCTTAGAAGGTTTTTCGCCTCTCGTCTGAGCAGGCTTCACCACTTCATGCACATAGGCTACGAAGGACGGCACTAGCCTCGGGCTTGTAATACAAACCAAAACAGTCGAGGTGTGATTGATTCAATGCCCTGAGAAGATTAGGAGTTTGATTTTTTTTGGGGGGGGTGGGGGGGGGTTAAGATAAGGACATAAGTTGACCAGGTTAAGAGTGAGGATGGTTAAGGTTCAGGGATAGTGGTACGCTTAAGGGGTTTAGGGTAAGGGTTTATAGCCTTAGGCGTAAGGTTTCCGGATAGAAATATTTTTGGTGTTTAGAGTTAGGCGTTTGGTTTCAGGGGAAAACCTTCATTGATAGAAGAAAGTGGAAAATGTTAAGGGCTAGGAGTGAGGATAGTTAGGGTTCAGGGTTAGAGTTATGTCTAAGGGGTTAAGGATTAGGCTTTAGCCTTAGGCACAAGGTTCAGGGATAGAAGTCAATTTAAGGAGTTTCGGGTTAGGAGTTGAGTTTAGGGACCAAGTTAAGGGACAGAAGTAAGTTTAAGGTTTTAAGGGCTTGGGGTTTGGTTTAGAAGTAAGGTTAAGGGATATGGGATAGGAGTAAGTTTAGGGAGTTTGTTTCGGGGACAAAGTTAAAGGGCAGTAGTAAGATGAACCGCTTAGGGGTAGGAGTGAGGGTAGTTCAGGTTCAGGGTTGAAAGTAAGTTCGGGTTCGGGTTCGGGTTCGGGTTCAGGCCGAGGAATAAGTTCACAAAGGGATAGAGGTAGAAAAAGATGATTGTCGAGGCTGTTTTTTTCCCTTTGTCTGGCATGTGTTGCAACACTTTCTGGGTGACAGGGAAGCGTCAAGATTGGGCGGAGCCCAAAAGGAGCAATTTCGCCTGTCTGCAGATTCCGCGGAAAAAACTGACTGTTGACACATTCATCACATTTTCCGCCCTTCGCACACATTGGCAAAACTAAAAAACAGGTGGCAATAATGAGCTACACTAAGTGTTCATTATGTGCCGCCGGATCTTTTTCATTGGTGGCCTCCCGTCTTGAGTGAAAGTTCAGGGGTTTGTCATCGGGTCGCTCCCGAGATCATTTGGGATGACTTGTATGTGAGTGCCTGTCAGGAGCACGCATAGTTGACATGATTGGTGAGTCTGTGCTATGGGAGAGCAGGATCTGCTGGGACCCCCGGGGGGGCTCCACGAACCAGTCCTGCAAGCCTCTTAGTCGACTTGAAGATTTGCAACACACACACACACACACACACGCACACACACACTCTCTCCTCCCTGCCCACTTGTTTAGTAACCACGTCTGGAGTTACAAAAGTAAAAACAACAACACAGCATTTGTACCCGAGGGCATCTTAAATCTTAATTACCCGCCCAAACATGAATCAGTCATGTTAATTAAGTTTAGGTACAAATGCGGCTCCTCCTTATTGGTTGGTTGCAACCTGGAAGAAAATGGAAAAATGGAAAAGCTTGTTTCCATGTTGAGTATACTTTTGTTTTTCCACTTACTGTAAATGAGGACACGGTGGGAGTCTTGCCTTTGTTTGACTTGAATTGAATTGTATCATAATGTGAAATGTGGAATGTACTTTCAGGTAATCGGTGTTAATCGTATCAGACCTGGGGGGAATCAGATTGTAAATGGATGTATTGTATTGTAACAAGAGTAGATTGCATCGTTGTTGGAAAGAATTGCATTGTAATTGTAGTGAATCCTCCAATCTGAATTTTAGTTCATCCTAATGTAATTGGAGTCAATTGTATTGGATCATAATTGGAGTATATCACATTGGCATTGGAGTCAATTGTATTGTGTTATAATCATAATGACTCATATACAAATACTAATTACTATTTGTATCGTATCATATTTAGAGTGAATCGTATTGTATGGTTTATTGGAGTGAATTGTACATTCATTGAAGTGAATCAAATTGTGTCATAATTAGAGTGAATCAGTTTATCAGAATTTTAGCAGTAGAGTTAGTCCGTAAACTATCATTGCTGGAGTGAATCCTATTGTGATTGGAGTGAATTGTATCGGAATAGAACTGAATCGTACTGACTTGTCATCGGAGCGAATCGTATCGGAATTAGAGTGAATCATATTGCATTGCAATTGAAGTGGATCGTATTATAATTGGAGCGTATCGGAACAAAATTGAAGTGAATTGTATCGAAATGGGCGTGCATCCTATTGCATTGCAATGGGAGTAAATCCTGTTGTAAGTGAAATGAATCGTTTTGAAATTCAAGTATTAGACTAGTATTAGAATTGGAGTCAATTGTATTGAAATTGCAGCGAGTGGTATTGCATTACAATGTGAGAGAATCCTATTCTAACTGGAGTAAATGATATTGTAATTGGAGTTAATCGTATCGAAATTGGAGTGAATAGTATTTTATTGTAATTGGAGTGAATCTAACCGTTATTGCTAGATTGTCATATCCTGTTTGAAGCCTCACCGTGGGGAGGTACTGTTGATCAATTGTTGGGTGGCGTCTTGGTCTTCTGTTGTCAAAATGTGAACAGCATAACGAACGGGACTATTTTAAACAGCACTTCTACTTGATGATGCTGAGGGCGCAGCAGCCGTTCCTCGGCATCCTCCATCCAGCCTCGCCTGGCAGCGCGCAGCGACACGACTGTACAGCTTTTAGTAAGACGAGAAGAGCGGAAACGGCGGCGGCGGCCCGGCGGCCCGGCGGCACGGTCCCCCGGCACGTGAACAGATACGCCGGTCCGATCCCCGAAGCTTGTCGCCGACAGATTGACGTGTGACGTTACGCCGCAGGAAGCTGGCTGTACCTGACACGGCTAACATTCCGCAGCGGGATCGGCTTTCGCGAGTGCTCATAGCAATGTCAATTCTCTAAAGCCTGCCAATTAGCGGGCTGACATCACCCGACGGGCATGAAGAGGCCTGGCCAAAGCGCAACTAAACACCCGGGAAATATAAACAAAAGTCAAGGTCATTACAAAATGGTGATTGTAAGTAAACGTAGACCGGCCATTCAGAGAACAGAAGTGTGATTTGACAATTCTTTTTTTTTTTGTAACATTGAGGATTTGTTTTTGCTCTTTTAAATGCTGATTATGAGTAAGCGTTGACATGCACATCTATTTTTGTTGTTCCGCTTTTTGCGTATCACATCATTTTGAAGCATATACTGTTGAATTTGATCGACGCTTATCCAATCATAGCTGAAGTGCCTCGCATCATGACTGGAGTCAATCTTGCTGTATTGGAGTTGGACTAAATCGTATTGCACTGAAACTGTATTGAGTCGTATCGTATGGTTATTGGAGTCAATTGTGTACTGTAATTGGTAATTGAATCGTAGCATATCGTAATTGGGGTGAATTTGAGCATAATTGCAGTGATCACGTAATTAGAGTGAATTGCATCGTAATTGGAGTGAATTTCATTGTAATTGAAGCGAACTGATTCACATCGTATTGTATTTGCAGTGAGTGCCACGTCATCGTAATTGAAAAGAATAGTATCGTATTGTTATTGGGAAGATTGTATGGTATTGTAATTTGAGTGAATTTTTTTTCCTAATTGGAGTCAATCGTATTTCATTGTAATTTCAGTGAACCGTATCACATTATTATCGGAGTGAATCGTATGGCATCGTAATTTGAGTGAATCGTACTGCAATTGGAGTGAACCGCGTCATAACTAGATCAATTGCATCACGTCATTATTGGACTGAATCATTTCGAATCATCAGCACATAGTAGAGTACAGTACATGAATGAATGTACAGTTTGCCTATCACATTTGGATTGATGGTGTTAATTATTTGTGTACAGTAGACAAATACACTGCAGCTCTAATTCTGCTCAGTCTCCTTGCCTGTCTCCTTGTAAATGTGGATATACAGTAGATATATATATATATATATATATATATATAATTTTTTCCTTTAATGTTGTCATCTGGGCCACCTTCTTTAGCATTTGTTGTATTTCCGTCTTTCCAACGTGCCGTCTTAGTACCCGCGCATCCATCTTCTCACCAGCGACCCTGCGGAATGCTTCTCTTTCTTCCCGAGCGTCCCGCAACATGGACAGCATGTTTTATTTTTAACGTATGTATCCGGTAACAAAGGACACTTGAACTTCCCCTCGCTTGGATTACACGCGGCCCAGTGTAAGCTCATGCGCGGCGGCTAACGTGTCGGCATCGCGTCGTTGCACCCTCGGCGAGAAATGCTTTTTAATAGGCCCGGGGGGGGGGGGGGGGGGTGCGCCAATGGCACCCGTCGCCCCGGGGGCTGTTGCCGGGATACTGCCGGCCGCCGTTGTGCCAAACACCACTCCGCGACTTTTGCGTCATGCGCTATCTTTCTGAGAGTTTCGAGCGCGGAATGATCGGGTTACTGCGCAGAAGTGCTGAAGCAGGTCGCGGCGGCCAGCTGCTCGCTCTGTGTAAAGTATCGTCACCCGTGTCCGAATTCTTGGCCGTTTCCCCCCGCCGCCTAGCGACGTCAGATTAGGGATTAGCGGCCAGGGAGGATTTGAACCGAGTTAGCGTTATCTTCAGTTCGAAATTCCAGCGCAACCTGGCAAAAAATGTTACATTTGTAGTTTTAAAATTATTATTTGTTTAAATATACAGTATAGAAATCTGCCTAGATTTGATCTTACAATATGAAGTGAATTTATCTAAATAATACAAAAAAAAGTGAAAATAAATGTCTCTTAAATCTGACAAACTGCAGAAAAGCTAAGTTTGAATGATTACAAAAAATAAAATAAAATGAAAATTATATGAGGCTGAAAAAATGCTCAATTGTCAATGTAATAACACTTCTAGGACCCGGAAAAATGGATGTTACTTCATCTAGTATCTTTCTTATGCCTACACATCCGTGCGTCCACGTAAAAACCTCCGGTTGCTGGAATTGATCTCACTGTCCCCTTGTGGGGGTTTTCCACACCGCAACAACGAGGCGCTCTAAAACGGCCGCGCCAGCTTGAATCCCCGATCCACACGCTAGCTGTTGAGTAGGGCTTCTGTCAGTCTACAGCAAAATTGACCTCACTCTTCCAATACTTTTTAAGTGGTGTAGCCAAAAGTGCGGAGGCGGTCATAAATCAGTATCCTGTCGGCGGATACGAAGTAGATGTCTTCCACCGTGCATTTCTATTTTGACTGTTTTTTTTTTTTGTTTGTTTTTTTTTGAACGGCTAAACTGTTGGTCATATTCCGGGTCATTAAGACCGCTCCAACTGCTATGAAAAAGGCCGCGGCTTAAAACAGGTTCAGTGACAGATTTTAACGGTTTGACACGTGTTCCTTACATTTGGCAGCGGCTGGAGGAAATCGTGGATCGTGTTCACCCAGAAAAAAAAAAAGCTCAGTGTCCTTGGGAAGAGAAAGGAAAAAAACAAATCCAGTTTTACTTGTTTGCGGAGGATCAAGTTTACAGTTTGATGTTTTTGTTTCATTTGCACGACTTGATGCCTGGCTGAACGGTGACCTAGTGGTTAGCACGTATACCCCAAGTCGAAGAATAGAATAGAAAATGAATGGACGGATGGGTGGCATTTAATGCTATTAACATTAGCGGCGTTTTTGTTTAGCCGTAAATGGAAGTGCCAGTATATAGTGGTCCACGTGACTTATCTTGCATACCATGTACTGTTCTCGTTCGATGACAAATGGTTCCTCAGAAACATTCACTTACACAAACAAAAAAACATCGCTATGAAGCAAACGTCTCCTCCTTTGAATTATCGGACTCTGACTCATCATTTCTTTTCCACCGCAGGCAACGTTCATTTTCCCAAACGCGAAATAATATCACGTGAATGAGACGCCGTGTGACAAAAGTAAATAAATGTTCATGACACCGTGGGAAATGGTAACGTGGAAAAAAAACAATTGATACTTGTTATAATTGTCAGACAGTATGAAAAAGTGTGTCACACGTCATTTGAGATTCAAACGTCATTTCAGTTGCCAAAAAATGATTTTTCTTGTCTTTGATTTTAAAGACATTATTATTACAAATGCGCCAATGATTTGTCATTCCTTGTAATTTGAGTGAATCATCTCGCAATTGGAATAATTCATATCGTCATTGGAGAGAATCGTATTGTAATATAATCAGAGTGAATCGTATCGCATTCGAATTTGAATGAATTGTATCGCATTTGATTTGGATTCTTAAATTCAGCGAATCGCACCATGGTTTGAGTCAATCGTATCGGAATTGGTGTGAATCGTAACATATCGGAATTGGTGTGAAACGAATCATATCATTATGAGAGTGAACACGTCATAATTGAAGTGAATAATATGATATCGTAATTGGAGGCAATTGAATTGGAGCGAATCTTTCCACATCATAATCGGAACGAATCGTATCTTACCGTATTTGCAGTGAATCGTATCGCGTCACAATTGGAATGAGTCATATCCCTTCGTATTACTCTTTCGCATCATAATTTGAGTGAATTTGATCACATTGTATCATAATTGGAATAATGAGATTTTAACAGAAATGTGTTGTATTAATAAAGAAAAGGATGATATTGTTACTAGATGTTGTTGTAGGAATAACATAATGGGATTTTAACAGCATATTGTCATTCAACTAATATAATGCTAAGATTTTAGTGGGGTTTTGTTATATAAATCCATCCATCCATCCATCCATCCATTTTCTGAGCCGCTTCTCCTCACGCGGGTCGCGGGCGTGCCGGAGCCTATCCCAGCTGTCATCGGGCAGGAGGTGGGGTACACCCAGAACTGGTTGCCAGCCAATCGCAGGGCACATAGAAACAAACAACCATTCGCACTCACAGTCATGCCTACGGGCAAGTTAGAGTCTCCAATGAATGCATGTTTTTGGGATGTGGGAGGAAACCGGAGTGCCCGGAGAAAACCCACGCAGGCACGGGGAGAACATGCAAACTCCACACAGGCGGGGACGGGGATTGAACCCCGCACCTCAGAACTGTGAGGCTGAAGCTCTAACCAGTCGGCCACCGTCCCGCTGTTATATAAATCATAATGCAGAAATTTTGCAGGATTTTGTTGTATCAATCAAAACGATGAGATTTTAGCAGGATTTTGTTGTGCGGAGATTCTAACAAGATTTGAATGGAATTGTGTTGCATCAATGGCATATTTTAGATGTTAACGATTCGATTTTTCGATTTTTATGATTTTGTCATATGAATAACGATGCCGGACTTTATGAATAACATAATGCTGAGATTTGAACCTGCTTTTTTGTTGCAGGAATAACAGGACATGCTGAGCGTTCTGGTGGGAGTAGATCCACAAACTTTAAGGAGACAAGACCGAAATACTCGCAAAACGAATGCATGGAAATGTCGGTATGCGCACCTCCCATATTTTGGTTCCGACCTCATTAGCTGGCCAAATAGTCGCCATTGTTGCGCTTAGCATTGCTTTTAGTGTATTCCCAGCGAGAATATCGCATGGGTGAGTATGGGGGCGCAATGCCGGGTTGCCAGGCAGTTTTAGCGTATAGGCCATAAATTATCGGCGCTGCATCGGACACTGGTGCTTTTGACTCATGTGGATTTCCCCTGCATTAGTCACCCAGTGAAATATACACACACACACACACACACACTCAAGTATGTCCATATAACCCCCCCCCCCCACACACACACACACACACACACCCCACCGCCTCCCCCCAACACACACATACACAGCGTGAGAGCGATGTTCTGCGATGACTGACAGCCGTCGCTTAGCTTCCGTCAGCTGCCGGGCCAACTGCTTTGGAAACATGTGTGAATGGGTTACATCATGGCGGTGGCGGGACAACGAACAACACGGATGAAGACATTTACGGCCCATTTAAAGTTCGTTTTGTCAGGGTACGGCGGGGGGGTTGATACGCACCCGCGATGCTCGATGACAGCATGACGTAGCCGCCAAATCATAAACACACGCACATGCATGTCAAATGAAGTAATCGGGGCTCGGTGACGGGTTCCCGCTGTCCGGGCCTTAGTGTAATTAATGATGTAAGGGTGTCGAGTGTCGCCCCTCGTAAAAATATCTCATTTCATGGGCCGCCACGCAGGTCGCGTTGTCCTTTCGCTCGCGCGTTAAAAGGCGCATTAACGGGATTTTGTTGTGCAAATAACATAATGCAGGGATATTACCAGGATTTTAATATCGCTAACAATACAGATATTTTAACAGGATTGTGGTTGTGCAAATCATTTTTCATTTTTGAAGAGGAGTTTGTTGTAGAAATGAAATTAAGCTCAGATAAAAGGGTTTTGTTTCATGAATATAATAATGCTGAGATTTTACTAAGATTTTGTCAAACATTGACATAATGCTGACATTTTTAAGAGCATTTTGATTTATAGATATCAAAATCCTCACATTTGATAAGGATTTTGATGTATAAATAACAATGCTGACATTTTAATGATATTTTAACTGACTTTCTGTTGCATAAATATGATGATAATAATGACTTATTACCAGGATTTCAGTGGGATTTTGCCATATGAATGACAATGCTGACATTTGAACTCGATTTTGTCATATGAAAAACATAATGCTGTGTTTGTTATGGGATTTTTTTTAGCATAGTGCGTAGATTGTTACCAGATTGTTCTTGTTATAGAGATAGCGTAATGCTGAGATGTTAACACTATTGTTGTATAAATAAAATAATGATCAGATTATGGTATTTTGTCTCAGAAATAATGCTGAGATGATAAAGGATTTTTGTTGTGTATATAATTTGAAGATTTTAATGGGATTCTGTCATATAAGTAAAAAATGATGAGATTGTAATTAGATTTTTGTGTTTAAATCACATCATTCTAAGATTTTAAACGTTTTTTTTTTTACATGATTTATGTTGCATAAATAACATGCTTGAGATTTTAATAGATTTTGTCGTCCGAATAACACAACACATAAGGCTCGATGAAACCTCCATGTTTTTAATCAGATTTATGCTTATTGCATATTTACAGTTTTCTCCACTTTTAACTCTAAATAAAGGGAATTCATATGTCAGGTCTTCGCAGTGCTCATTGAAATTGTACGTTCAAATTAGCTTAACAAAAATGTTTCAGGCAAATTTAGCCACCTCGAGTAACGACGATTGAATCTCGTCTTGATGCTGCTGGCAAACGAGTCTCCGCCGAAACAAACAAAACAAATAAACCAACAGAGCGACAAGTAGATTGCAATATCGATATCTTCTCCAACCCCTTCTAGAAATGAACACGACGACCTTGGGGAAGGTAGTAAAGTTGTTTTCATCGCAGATCAATGTACTACACAGTATGTAGAGGAGTTTAGTAGTAGTAGTCCAAGGAAGCATCCTGGAGGCTGTGGTTCCCTGGATACACTGCATCTATTTATTTGCTTTTGCCCCCACCGTGACCCTGCCCGCCTTTTTATTTTAGCACTCTGATTCACCTGCTGCCCATCTCGGCGGCACCTCTAGGTTTACACTCTCATGCCGAGACGTCGGGAGAGGCCGCTTGATAACGCGTCGGAAAAACAACGCTCACTGCTCCAACTCCGAGTACCTGCCCTTCTCAAGCCCGACGCAATGCGGGTTCAAGAGCAAAGGTGGCGGGTCGTAAGCGGGGAGACGCCATCTCTGTCAGGATGTTGAACATGGGCGATCTAGCTTCTGGGTGTACGGGTTGTGGCGAATAAAAATGTTACGCGTTTTGCTCTTCATCATAATAAAATGGGACTTAACGTATTTGTAAGGGTCAGTTCGGGAGAACCGTCGTTTCTGTCGGAAAAATGAAAATCGGCAATCAAGCTCTGCGTGTCTCGATTGCGCTTAAAAAAAACGTTCACGTTTTGATCACAGTAGCATGTTTAGCACGTCTTATTTTTAAGGGTCAGTATGGAAAAAAGGGGCTTCGCTATCTCTGTTGGAATGTTGAAAGTCAGCTTTCATAGATGTTTGCATGATTAAACATGATAACGTAAAATTTGCTTTTTCAACTTTTTTTTAAAGGGTACGTCTGGGAAAGAGGGGGTGCGCTATCTGTCATAATGTTGAAAAGAAGAAATCTAGCTATTTATCTTTTTTTTAATTACTGTTTGTTGCCAAGATACGTCAAAAATTAGCCATCTTCGTTTGAATGTTGAACATCAACAAACTAGCTTTTTTGGTCACTTTTTTTGTCGTCTTTCGCATCATTAAAATGCCTTCAAATTGGCTTTGTTTAATTTTTTTGTGGTGTGGGCGCAGGAAAGTGGGTGCGCCATCTCTGTCGGGAAATCAGTGCTTTAGCTAAGCATACCTAGCTTGTGGTAGCTTTGTTTTTGGTCAAGTTTTTTTTTTTTTTTCCCTCTTTGTTTTGCATAATTAAACATGATGCCTATAAATGGGCTTTTATTCCTTTTTAAAAAAAAAACAAAAACATTTTTTAGGGTGTGTGTAGAGGAGAGCAGGTGTGCCATCTCTGTCAGCCGAAAGCGATTTAGTTATGTGCGCTTAGCTGGTGGCTAGCTTGTAGCTTTGTGGTCACATTTTGTTGTTGTTTGTTTAAGGAGTGTGCCAATTCTGTTGGCATATCGAAGAGGGTGCGCGGCATGAAAAAGTTCAAGAAATTCATTGGCAAGAACAGTTACCAGGTTAACAGGTAGCCTAGTTGCTTCTTCTTCTTCCTCCTCCTCCTCCTCTTCTTCTTCTTCTTTTATATTTTCCAGTAGTGTGCGGCATATCGCTGCCTCTCACAGGTCAGTCTGGGTACTGCGTTGGATTAGGTTTGATCACCACGCGCTTAAAATACAATGAGAACAAACGACAATCACGACCATTTTTATTGTGTCATATTTAAATAAACATTATACGCTTAAGGCAGACAAACAACAACGACAAACAGGCACTGACAGGGGTATCGTGTGTGTGTGTGTGTGTGTGTGTGTGTGTGTGTGTTAGGGCAACAGGGTCAACTTGGCATGACACGTATATCCTAGCAACTGTGTGTTTTGCGAGTAATATGCGGCACACACCAGCGTAGCCACCGATTGGTCGTGGTGCCCAATCAAGCCCCTCCCTCTTATGAGGCCAAAATGCCTAAATTCAAAACACATCTCACAACACTTGCCACTCTGCACTGTACCCTCAGGCACTTTAATGCTGATGATTTCTATTTATAGTGATATTTTTCTTGAAGCAGTTCTCGCACTTTGGTTGGTCTTGATGCGGTGCTAGTAGAACCTTTTAGTACCTTTGTCCATCTGGCATGACAGCATGAATTCGCCCTACGCGGCTGTGCAGTACTACCCCGATTTTCCCTTTCACCGGTAAGTAAGGCGTGCGAGTGATGCTAACACGGCTAACGTAGCGCAGACTAATTGACCGAGGTTTTTCAATGTTGAAGACATTGAAGGTAGTCGGGAATCCCCCTCCGAAAGCCACCCGGCAACAGTTGCGTCCGCCTGCTCCCTCAGCTGCCGCCGCGTTCGGGATGTATTTTTAAGCGTGCAGCGCGACGGCCGGACAAGCGGAAACGCACGTGTTAGGTGCCATCAAGCGGCTGTCGTGGCCACGCGGACCGATTTTGAACGTTACTGAATGGGACCTGTTCAAATTGGAGTTCAAATGAAACAAAAGTTGTACAATAGGCAAATAATATAAAAATCACGCTTTTAGAGGGTTTGTGTATGTCAGTGTTGCCATACTGATGACTTTTTTGGGTTGTTTTTTTTGCCAGTGTTTCAGCAGGAGCTGGTTAGCGTTAGCTGTTAAATTTGTAGCCCAGATTGTTTGTATGTCAGCGTTTAAATTAAATTTGAAAAAAATGAAAGCACACATTTTTTGAAAAAGTTGTTTCAAAAATTATTTTGATGCCTTTAGATGGACCATGCGAAGCACTTTTTTTTTGTTTTCTTTTGTTTTTTAAACCAGTGTTTTAGCCAGATGTAAAATTGTAACACAAATTCAACATATAATGAAAACACAACTAAAAAAAAAAATAAAAAAATGTGATGCTTATAGAGGGTTTGTATGTCAGTGTTGCCATGCGGACGACTTATTGCTAGTATCTCGCACAAGGTTAAATGTTACCTGTTTAAATTATATAAAAAATTGAAGCACACATTTCCCAAAAATTGTTTCGAAAAAAATTACAGTTTTGATGCTTTTAGAGGGTTTGTAAGTGTAGGCGGATGACATTGCCATGCGGAGCACGTTTTTGCCAGTGTCTTAGGACGGTGTCAAATTTTAGCTGTTAAATTGTAGCACGTAAACAACAAAGTTGCAAAAAAAAATAATAATAAAGAAAAAAAATAAATGTGACTCTTTTACTCTTTTGCCATGCATTATTATCTGTTAACATTGTAATTAAAAAAGAAGAAAATGAAAAATAAAAGCAATAAACCATTGAAGATGGATGTATGAATGTTCTGGTAGGCTGTTCTGTTTATCACTTGTTCTTACCTTCACTAGGAAGTTGTGTGTGCATTTGTCCATTTTTGAGAAAACTCCTGTTATGAGTACCATGTTTCACTATTACAGTATGAGGGGGGGAAAAAAGCGTTAGTAGTCAGAGAAAAAAAGAATTTAAAAAAGTCAAGACTTGAAGGAGGAAGAAGATCTTGCCCGTGCGTCTGCGCGGGATGAAGGTTTGAGCCAAACACGAGTTGTTAGTTGTTGGCCACATTAACTGCTCAATTTCCCAATAAAGAGGTTATTGTCTGTTTTGTCGTCCAAGCCGACGCTCCAGGATGTCTGAATTCGTTGACGGCTGACATGAAGCGTTTCGGCTGTTTGTCAGCTAACGTTAGAGCATAGACTTCCTAATTTTGGGGTAAAATATTTCCACACGCTTGAGGCGCTCCTAGTTTCGACGTCCGTGCTGTTAACGCCGAAACACGTGACTGGCAACGAATCAACTTCAAGCTATAATCGTCGTTGCGTAGTGGTAAAGCCGACAAGTCCGTCCAACCCCTAGTGCGTCATGTATGAAAGTGTCTTGTCGGTCATCCGAGTCTGTCTTCGCGTTGTCTTTTGCATTCCTAACCTGAAGAGAGGATTTGACTCTAGACTGTTTCACTTGTGCGGCAGGAGTCAGGGGATAAGTGCGGGAGAAACTTGCGGCTTTCTTTTGTTTGGCCGTCATGTTGTCCTTTTTGAGGGTGGCTTGGGGGGCCCTGACATCTTTGAACAAGTGATTAATAAGGACACTGGAGAAGCAGGGAGAACTCTGTTTGTTTTGATTGCATTTTCATCGCAGACAATGGGCCGGCCCTGTTTTTAGAGTTGACCTCTGAACCGGCCCCCCGTCTGGAGGTCTTTAAGTAGAGGCCGGACAGCCTTCGCCTCGGGCCGGCTGAGGAAACGGGACACCCGCACCCAGACGAACAAAAGACATCCGTCACTTGACTCCCTCTACCTGTTTCAAACACTTCAAAATAACGCTAATTCTCGTCATTAGGGGCAGACTTAGTTCCCGAAATTGGCTTTTGGATTTTTGCAAACTCAGCCCCCGTAACCATTTTTACTCGGCAACATGAAATTTGGTAGGCATGTCTATCACAAGTAAACCCACAAAAAAAAAGTCTCAAGATGTCATGCCCGAAAGGTTTCGGGAAGTCGGGCATTTGAGTTTGAAGGGGCCATTTTACGATCAATTTGTCCATGACTAGCCATAGAACTGGATACTCTAATATCTCAATTTTAATAATTCAGCCCCCGAGGCCAGTTTTACTTGGCAACAAGAAATTTGGTAGGCATATTTATCATGACTAGACGCACAAGAAAGTCTCAAGAAGCCATGTCCAAAAAGACACAGAGGGCTGTATTTTCTAGCCTTGCACGAAAATTAAGACGCACAAGTTTTTACGCTCAAGTGCAGGTGCGCAGTTTACAAAAAATAGAGTCCAGAAAAGTCTGCCCTGGTTCGATGGAGCCATTTAGTCCATTTGACCAGTTTAGGATCTATTGCCTTAAAAAAAAAAAAAAAAAAAACAGACCAAAGTTATTTTGCCCAGTTCCTACCATATTTCAAAGAATTAGAATTTGAATTATTATTTCGTGACTGTGAGTGGGCACTGCACGGCAACAAACTTTGATGACTCGCCATAAAACAGGAAGCTCTTATAACGACGCAATTTTGAAAATTCAGCCCCCTGAAGCCACTTTGACTTAACGTCAAATTTGGTAGGGATGTCCATCATGAGTAGACTCGGGGGGGAAATAAAGTCTCAAGAAGCCATGCCTAAAAAGACAGAGGAAGTCCGCCATGCTGGTTTGAAGCAGACGTTTTCTGGTTTTGGGTCATTTTTAGGGGTCCTTCCAAGACAGACTTGTAACCAACTGTACAGAATTTGTGCCATGTGTACTTAATAGTTCACGTATTAGTTAATCCTATTTTTAATTGGTCAACCCAAATCCAAAAGAGAGGCGCGGAGATTTTTCTAGATGTCCCTGGGGCAAATTGTATGCGATGGACTTTGACCTGGCAAAGGTCAGCAGGTTCAGCAGGACCCCCAGCCCCCCTATTCCCTCCCCCCTCTGACTCCACCTCACCGTCCTCCATCATTGCTACACTTTGTTTTGTTGCCCGAGTTTTTCTTCATAGAATCTTTTTGAAGGGTATTTTTGGGGCATTTCTAATTTGATTGGCACAGAAGTGCTTTTATTTCATTTATATTTCATTGTTATTTTTCTTTTATTCTGATAGTGTAGTGGTTCACTTGTCTCAGTTTCCACTCAGGGCTTTTTTGCTGGTAAATCAGCTCCACAGTAGTTTTTATTTATTTTTGTTTGAATTTAATCATATCTTTTTGTTTATTTTTATTTAACTCTATTCCCAAATGTATCATATATTAAATGTTGTGTATTTATTTTGTTGTTGTTTTTATTATTGTTGATTTGTTTTTAACTTTTATCTTTGTATTTATTTTTGTTTTCATTTCATTTATTTAGTTTTTCGCTTTTAAATCAATTTATTTCCTGTTTTTTATGACCAATGCAACGTACTAGTTTATGCTTTATTTATTTAAATTGTTTTAGTTTAGTTTTAATTGCATTTATTTTCAACTTTGTTGTATTTTTCCTTTGTGTTACATTCATTTCATTATTTTAAGTTATTGTGTCGCGGTATTTTATGATTCATTTTATTCATTTTTATGCATATTTTTATTCATATTATTTGATCAAAATGTATTTGCAATTGAATCTAATCTTTTATTCAGTATATTTTTTTATTTCAAAATATTTGATTAAGTATTTATTTTTTGGGTGTATTGGTCAAATCAAAATCCAAAAGACCCACTCAATTTCTTTATTTATTTTTTGATTAATTTTTTATTTTTTTAACTATGCACACGGCATATTACATTCCGTGTAATCTGCATGTGTTTGTTGACACCGTCAGGGGAATTCCAGCGGCCCTCGAAATAGTTTGCGCGCCGCGTTGCCCGTCCATCTGTACTCATAGCGCAAGTCACAGCGGCGGGGGGGTGTTGTGGCGGTGGTGCTATTTAGTGCTTGTCGGTGGCGGTGGGGGGAATTCCGCGTGTCTGGGGAGGGATGTGAGCGTGCGCCACTTGAGCGTCGACAATGGCGGCGTGAGCTGTGAAGCAGGTGTCACCTTTCAGCCCGCAATCCCCTTTATGTGCACGGCAAATTTTCACAATGGCCGAGCGGCTGGCTGGGTGGCATCCTGGAAGTGTCCTGACGCGGCGGCGGCTTATTCCCCTTTTATTTTGAAATCCGACGCGTCTGACTGCAGGTGATTTTTGCTTGATGGTGCCTTCTGGTGTTCCCGCAGACTCAGGGAGCGGAGGGACGGCCCCTTCCTCGCCGCCTCGTCCCACGGTCCGGCAGCGCCCACCGCCGAGATCTTCAGCCAGGACGTCTTCAACCAGCTCTTTGACATGCTGGACCAGTGAGTGCAACCAACGTCCACTTCTGTCATTACGCCGATATTACGGCCTAAATCCAAATTCCATGCAGTGGACCCTCCAAACACATACCTCGCATATTCGCGGTTCACTATTCACAAATTCACTCATTTCTGTTGTTTGTGCTCTTTCTCAAATGCCACAAGATGGCCCCAAAGCCCGGTCTAAACCGGAAAGTAGTTCACTAATTGGTGTCAAGGAAGTGTGTTGAAGTCATACATCTCGACTGAGAGACAAGCTTTGTATGTCAAGCAGGAACCAAAATTAGCCTGGGTTGTTAGTGGAAATTACTGAGAGTCTTTACTACATACTGTATGCATGTACACACTATATATATATATATATATATATATATTTTTTTTTTTTTATCAAATCATCTGTCAAATTTATTTTGAAGGGCAGTGTTGTAAGAGGAGTTTGAAATAATGTTTACATGTTTTGGGATCATACTTTGTGGTATATTTACGGTTTTAATTATTAATATCGTCGATTATCAATATTTTAAGTGTGGCATTTGCTTTAGCAAAAGCTGGGGATTACTGCAGCAGCTACTTTTATTTTAACTTTTTTACTGCTACTTTTTTACTTGAATTACTAGTGCAGCCAGGACGCAAACTATTTTAATCTAACTTTCCCAAGTTTAATTATTTCAAACATGATATTTTAATCTAAATTTTATACATGAAGAGTATTATTAGAGTAGAAGAGTATTCTTTGATTTATTTGGTTTTTCACATTTTATTTTATTCTTTATTCAGCTTATTTATGTATTATTTCATTATTACTTTTACTTTATTTTTAAGTAATGTTTTACTTTTCTCTCCCTAGTTTTTATTTTATTTCTCTTTGATTTCATTCTTTTTTTTATTATCATTTATTTTATATGTAATTTTCTTTTATGAAGTTTGTTATTCATTTTATTTCAGTTCAGTGATTTATTTTAAATTTTTTTTAAATTGTATTTGTTGGTGGGACTAGTCAGTCAAAATTCAAAAGCAGGGGCGTAGCTATACGGTGCCCTCCTAACCCCCTTTGAAGAAAAATGTTGGCCACCCCACGGAATAATTTCTGGCTGCGCCCCTGTTCAACAGAAACATGAAAAAGCAGCCAGCACACAAACACTTGTACGACTATTTAAACTTTTACATCTGTAAACCTGGACCTATTTACAAATAAATGTAGCAATTAAGTGATCGGTTGATCCCGCGTCGTACCGAAAGCTGGTACCCTTTGTCATCTCATTGTCTTCTTCTTCTTCTTCCTCCTCCTCCTCCTCTTCTTCTTCTTTTGTACGTCAGCTCGTCCATACATTCAGTGTTCGGCGAGGGTCCCCCTCACGTCTCGGCGGGGAACACGATCCAGATCAGCATGGACTGCATCACCATGCGCGAGCCCGACGACACGCTAGCTGTGAGTAATATCGCTTTGTTCTCACGGATTGAAAAACATTCGAATAACTACATAATGAGTTTGTGTTTGATGACCTTGCATAAACAAAAACCAAAAAAAATGCATTATTTCCGAAAGGATTAGCATTTGGCTTTCTGAATGAGTCGGAATCGAGCTAGCGTCACCCGTTTGTTGGGGGTTTTAAATGGCTTTTTGTTTCAGGCAATTGCTGTTTTTTTGGGGGGGTGAAAGGGGCTACAACAACTTTGTCGGAATGTGGAAGTATCACATAAACGTTTGAGGACACTGGTGTTTTCCCCGGTCAGCGACTATATAAAACTTTGCTATTTCCGATGACAAGTTTCGAGTTTGGTGGCCGTGGGCTGCAGGTGACTTTCGCTTTAAGCGGACGGGACTTCCGGTTTGCGGTCGTCAAGTCGTCCGACATTCTCCTCGCGACGATGGAATTTCCCCGGGACGGACTTTGATGCAGAGCAGCTTCACGAGTGGCGTTATCAACAGATGTTGTCTGGTAGGGCTCGCTGATATGATCTCAAGGTGCCCTTTGACCCCTGCCGACTCCCTGAGGGTGGTAGCGGTGGTGCTAGGGTCGGGGGCATCCTTTATGTTGCTGACGATGTGCTTTGAAAAGTTTCCTTTCCCTTTTCAACAAACAACAGTCGAGATGCTTTTAGCTCGCGATGGCACACGGCGAGTCATCGGACTTCACCGCCATGCTCCGCCCACATAGTGCGAGAAAAACACGCGTGTTTCACAATTAAGCGTCAACAACTAGTTCCAATTTGGTCGCAATAAGTTGGTAGTCTTTTGAAGGACCCCTTTTTGAAGTTTTTTGAAGTTTTTGTTTGTTTTTTTTGTTTTTTTTCATGACACTCAGGAAATACAAAAATGCAACCCGCATTTTGGGAAGCCTGCAGGCTGGGAAACGTCGCAAATATAAATTTGGTTTGCGGAGCTGAGTGATGTTGCTTCCCTCAAGGAGGGGTTGTGCTCTCCTGATGATTGATGGCCCTGACCTGACACCCCCGCCCCAATTCACTCACTCCGCCTTCCACCACCACCGCCACCACTTCCAAACTATATTATGTATTATTGGTTGCTCTCATTTGAAAGTAATAAGCTGAATTGAAATGCCTTACTCGACTTCTGCATTACCTTTGACTCGCTTTCATCCTAAATTAAAAAAAAGACTACTAGAGTATGATATTTAAAAAAAATTGTTGTTTAACAAGAGAAATAGCACTCTAATACTGAATGTTATATAAGCATCAAGTAATGACATTATTAAGTAGGTAAGTAAAGAATTAAGCTATGGTTTTTTTTTTGCTTCAATTCAATGGACATTGTGCTGATCCGTCTGTGTGTGCATCTTGGCCACCTGGGGGCAGTAAAGTACCGACATATATACATGATAGATATACATGAAGCTGGTCAAACCTCTTCAGTAATATTAGTTCTTCGCAGATGATAAAGAATTTGTGCTTGTGAGAATTGTTAGATTATCTGTCTACATGCAGTGTGTTGCTTAATGGCAATTTGTATTGTTTGTTAGCATTCAGCTAAACTGACTTTAGGCTATGTGGTTGTTTAAAATATTTGTTTCGTTTAGTTTGACATTAAAATTCAGCTGGCAGTGACATTAAGCAGCTTGAAGCCTCCTTTTGGAAGAATATTTCAATATCTGCCAAACTTTGCTGCTTGTTGTGTGGTGAGTTTAAGCGGAGTTCGCTGGCACCGTTCGGCGCTCATCTCCCAATTTTTTGCTCGCAGGTCAAAGCAAAAAAAAAAAAGGGGCCGAACGACAGGTCGAGTCACTCGTATCTCAAGGCGCCACTGTCCAAATAATCCATAAAGTCCAAAAATGAAATGGTGAAAAGTAATGGTGGTGATGATGGTGCGCCCCTGAACCCCCCCCCCCCGCCACCACCACCGACTTTCCCGCCTCCTTGAGGTGTGCCTCCGTCGAGTCATTAAATGTCAGCTCAGTGTTTAGTGCCCCGGAGGAGCTTATTTGTATGGTGTTTAATCTGAAATTCCTCTTCCCCCCCCCCTCACTTGTACCTGCAGGGCGACAATTTAACACAAGCGCTCCCGTCTCTCATCGATCAGTGTGGGTGTCTCCCCAGCACCCCCTCTCACCTTCCACCCGCGTAAGACTGTCGTGGTTGCGTGCTGGTGGAAGGTAGGGGGATGCAAACAGAGGGTAGAATAACACCCAGGAATGTAGTGGTCGGAGAAACGTTATATCCTGCCTCTCAAACAGCTGATTTTACACACTGATAACGCAGGGATCAGCTGCGTGTTGAGTCAGTGGGCTATCGGGGTGAAAAGTGGGCGCGGGTGTTGGGTGGCGACGGCGCGGAGTGGTTCCGTCGACAGTCGGGGGCAGGGGGATCCCGTAACGTGTTTGTGTTGGCCCCTCCTGTCTGCTCCACAAGTCCTCGACGGTAAAAGTCGGTCCATAGTTTGCCTTTGGTTCCCTTGCAAAGCGAAGGGCCAAAACAGCAGCACGAGTGGCCGCAAGTTCCACATTTTGCCTCTTATAATGAATACTAACTTTTCTCTCGCTAGGTATTCACGATAAACGCAACCTTGCACAATAGCAAAATAAATAAATCAATAAAATAAAAATGGAACGACTACCAAAGAATCCAGAGTGCCTCGGGAGGTGCTGCTGTTTTGCTTAGCAACTGGGTTCAACAAATGGTTTCAGCATGTTTGTGTGTTAACGATAGCATCGATGAACTGAGAACAGTTAACATTCTTTCTGCAAGTAGGATGTCTTGAGAGCAGGTGTGTGCGTGCGTGCAAGTGTGTGTGTGTGTGTGTGTGTGAGACACCTGATACTAAACTAATCTGGATGACTTAAGCGACAGGTCACTTTAAGGAGGTTTAAAAAAAATCAATAATAAAGCCTCTTTTCGGTCTCATCCTTGTGTTTGGCGTTCACCCGCCAGCCGGTTCGTCTTCGCCTTTGAGCCACAGTCGCTTTTTTTATAATATGTACTGTATATCGTTATATATTTAAACCGAGCTAACGTACATCCAATCACTGTCCGATGAAAAGCGAGAAAGTAAGTTGTAGATTTTAACACATTTAAAAAAAAATAATTCAAAAAAGGAAATAAAAAATCTTTGGAGATGCCGGGATTTCATTGGACAGCAATGATGCTGCATTCGAGACCGCCAGAAAGTAGGATATATCCAATCTGAAACTTCCGTATGTGTTACCATTGAAAATTCGTATGGCTAACTTAAAAAAATATGTACAATGTTAGTATTACAGTAAGTTAATAGGATTTTAACATTTATATAGAAATATATACAATTATCCTTGGGCAATACTGATAATAAATTGAATAAATACACATTTTAGAATATGCCATTATCCTTGGCTCTCTTAAAAAGTATTTTAAGTATATTATAATATTGATATTATGATTATGATGATGATTATTCTTATTAAAGCATTTTGTCCTTATTAATATGATGAATACATACAAATGTAAAAAAAAAAAAACATACATTACATTAAATTACATAAATATTACACTAAATGAAATAGATACAAATAATAATAAATACATTTTATAAAACAAAAAATATCGTTGGTCTCTTGTAAGGTGCAATATTCCTAGAATAAAAGCAAAAATATATATATTTTTCATTAATATAAGAACATGATCAAGAAATATCTTTGGGTCCTTTGAAATTTGCAATAATGAAATCAATTAAACACATAGCAAAATAGTGCAAGTAATATAACTGACATTTTAAAAATGTAAATAAAAAGTAAATATCCTTGGTCCCTGGAATGGTATGAGAGTAATAAATGGAATAAAAATATACAAATGTTCTTGGTTATTCATATAAGTTAAATAAACACACACGCAGACAAGCATACACGTATATGTGTGTATGCAGTGGGTACGGAAAGTTCTTAGACCCCCTTAAATTTGTCACTCTTTGTGATATTGCAGCCATTTGTTCCAATCATTTAAGTTCATTTTCCTCCTCATTAATGTACACACAGCACCCCATATTGACAGAAAAGAAAAACATAATTGTTGACATTTTTGCTGATTTATTCAAAAAGAAAAACTGAAAAATTCAGACCCTTTGCTGTGACACTCACATATTTAACTCGGGCGCTGTCCATTTCTTCTGCTCATCCTTGAGATGGTTCTCCGTCTTCATTGGAGTCCAGCTGTTTTTGATGATACTGATTGGACTTGATGAGGAAAGCCACACCCCCGTCTATATAAGACCTTACAGCTCACAGTGCATGTCAGAGCAAATGAGAATCATGATGTCAAAGGAACTGCCTGAAGAGCTCAGAGACAGAACTGTGGCAAGGCGCAGATCTGGCCAAGGTTACAAAAACAATTCTGCTGCACTTAAGGTTCCTAAGGGCACAGTGGCCTCCATAATCCTGAAATGGTGAACGGGCTCATTGGGAACAGGTGGGTGCCGCGATTGCTTCCCTGAATTGCTCAGTCATTCACAAGCAAAGATGGGGCGAGGTTCGCCTCTTTGTGAACAAGTGCGTGAGAAAACAGTTTGAGGAAAATGTTCCTCAACGTACAATTGCAAGGAATTGAGGGATTTCAACGTTCTCAGTCTAAGTTAATGATTATTTGCTCAAAACAATAAAGTTTATCAGTTTGAACATTAAATATCTTGTCTTTGTAGTGTATTCAATTAAATATAGGTTGAGCATGATTTGCAAATCATTGTATTCTGTTTTTATTTACGTTTAACACAACGTCCCAACTTCATTGGAATTGGGGTTGTATATATATATATATATATATAAATTGTGTGGGTGATTACATACTAAATAAAATAAGGAAACAAATATATAAATATCCCCAGGTCCCTTGAAAAATGTATTAATATGAAAAAATAGGATACATCAAATTTTAACGTAGCAGTGGGATGTTCTACGTAACTTCGTTTGGGGAGGCGTGCCCTGTTGCCCTTTGATCAGAATGAATTAAAAAGTGTCTGGAAGGACTTGAGCCGTGAGCCCTTGCAGTCAGTCAGCGTCTCCAATCGGCAGCCACACCACACCCTATGTTACGCGGCCTGAGGTGGGGTGCCCGCTGGGGCGGGGGTCAGCGGATCAACACTTTAAAGTGTCTTGCGGCCTCGTGAGGGGGATCATTAGCCCGCCTAAACAAACTTCTAATTATGTTAGAACAACACTCGGCGGCATGTGCACAGCGGCCCCAAGCCTCAAACTTAGTTCGGATGAAGCATTTGAACATTACAATAATGTAAGTGGAAAACAATGTTGCTAAATAAGTTTTTTTTTTTTTTTTTTTTTTTTTTTTGCTTTTTTAAAAAAATCAGTTCATCGAGATACAAATAAGTAACGGTATGAAAATAACAATAAAACAAATACTCAAATTTAGACGTAAAATAAGTACATTTTAAAAGAATACCACAAAATATCGTATCATAATTGAATCCATCACAAACGGAGTGAATTGTATCTCAATTGAAATGAATTGTATTGTGACTGGAATGAATAGGCTTGTAATTGAATTGCATCGTATCGTAATAAAAGTGAATCGTATCAAATCATAATTGGAGTGAATCCTTTTGAAGTTAGAATAAATCAATTAAAATTGCCTTTGGACTGAATCATATTATAATTGGATTGAATTGTATCATAACTGGAGTGAATTTTATCGTAATTGGAGTGAATCATATTGCATCGTAACTGGTGTGAATTGTATCGTATCAGAATTGTAGTGAATCGTATTTGGAGTCAATCCTAATGGAAATCATTGATTCATTTTGTAATATAGGTGACTCGTATCATATTTGGATTGAATCCCATCATAATTGGAGTGAATTTTTTCCCAATTTGATTGAATCGTATCAGAACTGGAGAAAGTTATATCGTAATTAGCGTGAATTGCATCATAAAGTGACTCGTTTTGCAAGTGGAGTGAATCATATAAACTGATAGTATCACATTGTATGATGATCATATCTTTAATTGGAATAATGTTGCTTGGGGGGGGGGGGTCATTGGTATGCTAACAAAGCTGGCGGCTGCAGTTCTGACCCTGTCTCAAGACCCTCAATTGCCCTTAACGGACTTTCTTTTTCGATTGATCGGGACTCGTTTGGTTTTTTTGGGATTCCGTTTCAAGAACATTTTCCTTAAATGTTATCAGTTTGTTTTATTGGTTTATCATTTTGTTAACATTTTTAGAGTACATTATCTAAAAAGGCCCTTGAAATGTTATCAGTTTGTTTTGATCGCATTTCATTTTGTTAGCATTTTTAGAAGAATAAAATCTGCTCAAACGTTAGTGGATTGTTTTAGTCACGTATCACTTTCAGAAGAAGTCAGATAAAAAAAGCTGCTCAAACGTTAGCGTCATCTTGTTCTATTGGTTAGTTGTTGCATGTCCTCACCAGGTGTGCCCCCCCCCATCCGCAAATAAGAACACGATTTCCAATAGAAAGGCTGCTTTAACATTAGCAGTCTGTTTTACCAGTGTATCATTTTGTTAGCGTTCTGCTGCCTAAGCAAATTCAAGTACAGCGGTACCTTGACTTACAAGTTAAATTTGTTCCATGACCAAGTTTGGAACTCAGTTTACTCCTATCCAATCAAATGCCATTCATCGTCAATCAAGTGTTTTATAAAGTGGAATTACTGTAGCGCTGTCGTATTCGTGAGTTGGCTGGTTGCCTTTAAGGGGCGTGGTTTAGTCGGTGACATCAGGAGATGGAGTCGTGTCGGCCGGTTAGTATTCATGGACTTGAGTTTTGGTTTACTGTAGCTCCTTGAGAGTGTATTCATTTTGCATGTGTCTGTTTGACTGTATGTCCCGTTCCGTAAGTGGCCCAAAGTGTATCGGCGACTGTGGCTCTCCTTTCCCACATGCGAGGGCATTACACTACCTTAATTGCTCCATTCTTTTTTTTTTTTTTTTTTTTTTTTTTTTTTTTTTTTTTCCGTTCTAGTCGAGCAGCGGCGTAGCTGAAAGCTCGCTCGTAAATTGGGGCGCTCGTAAGTCAAGGTACCAGTACCTGTAAAATCTGAGGTGAGATGTTAAAATTCCCGGTTTTCTGTCACTCCCATTGGGACAAAAGCACTTGAGGAGATCCTGAAGAAGCCGCTGCCTCTTCTTCCTGGGGTGGGCGTGGACTCAGGTAGCTCACAGGTAGACCTTACACCCCTCCCTCCTTGGATCCCGCCCCCCCCCACCCCCCAACCTTCACCCCCCCCACCACCACCACCACCACCTTCAAGGTATATAAGAGCCCTCCCATGGATTCCGTAGGAGCTTCTTCTGCTTTGCCGCCTTCTTCTCGCCCGTCAACGTGGCTAACTAAGCATCCCGTCTACCCCCCCAATCACCACCACCACCAATTCCGCGTCATTTGCGCCCCGCGTCGAGTAGAGATTTTTCAGGGGGGAATCCTGGAGCCGGTGGAGCAAACAGCAGCCGCCCTGCTCAATCTCAGCGCCAACATGTTGTACCTGGAGACGGGCACTAGTACGCCCTACAGCGAGGTAAGCTTTCATTTTAAGGGGCCTCATATTGGCGGGATCCCTCCAAAAATGGTCCAAATTTTGGATGGATTGGGATTTAAATTGATTGAAGTGATTTATTAAATTGTTTTTTGTCGTTGAATTTGGTGGATGAAATTGTAAACGAATCGGAATGTTAGCATCTGTGGAATGTAAACACCTGGATGTGCGGGTAAACTGCCGCGCGTTTAAATTTTAAGCATCAAAAGTCGGTTTTGGTACTTCTGGAGGAGGAATATTTTTTGAGATATTTTGGGGAAAATCTTGTGACAACTGTTGATCATGCATGATGCTTTTTGTTTTTGGTACTTCTGGATGAACAATATTTTAGAGAAAAAAAGTTCAGGAAAAATCTCAAGGCGATTGTTGATCCTTTACGACGTTTTTCAAACTTTTCAAAAGGAACAAAAACACACTTTTTTCATTCATTGCATTTTCTGTTATTCTACACTTGGATAATAATGTCTTAACCTTCCATTAATTTCTTTGTCATCATAAAGATTTTTAATTTTTTTTGCATCTGTCAGACTCAACTCTGCAGCTTTTGTACGGAAGCTGGACTCTTGTGTCATGTCAAAGCCATTTTGATTTCTTTGGGCGCCATGAACTACTTTTTACAACAACAAAAAATCTGGAACAATTTATAGAAAATCAATTGAAGGTCATTGCTAGAATGTCAAAGTTCACCTTAATAGCTTCTGTCGGACTCTATGTGGCTGCCGTTTGTTTGTTTAACTTCTTTTTTCACTTCTGTGTTTTTTATGACAATTTTTTTTTTTATTTTGAAAATCCCTTTAAAGGTCATTACTAGGATGTTTATTTTTACATTAGCAGCTTCTGTTGGAGTCAAAGCAGCTGCAGCCTAAGATGAGATATGTAATTTCTACATCATTTTCTTTTCTTTGGGCAACGTGAACCACACCTAGAAAAAACACAACTTTGTTTTTTTTCCCGATAAGTTTACCATTCGAGGAATTTTGGGGGGAGGGGTAAATCTGTTAAAAACATTTTTTTAAAAAAGTATAAATAGTTATTGCTAAGATGTTTATTTTATTTTTGCTAAAACTGGATTCGTATATGTCATTTTGATTTCTTTGGGCAACATGAACCACTCTTTGGAAAAACATAACTTTGGGGGTTAATTTCCAACAAATTTGCCATCCGAGGATCTTAAAAACTGCAGAAAAGTACTTTAAATTGATTGCTGTTATGTTTATCTTTTTTACATTAGTAGCTTAGCTACTAAACTTAGCTTAGCTTGTGACTGTTGTATGTAAAATGGAATTGAATGCAATTTGTGTTATTTTGATTTATTCGGGGAAACATTTAGGACATCTTGAAAAACAAATACAAAAGCACAACTTTTTTCTGACATTGAATGTTTCTTTTGACGTTAGTAGCTTCTGTCTGACTCTGCGACTGTATCATCTCAAAATAATCTGGAATCAAAAGTCATTTGTGGCATTTTGATTTCTTTGAGCAACATGAACCACACGTTGATAAACAAACAAAAGAACACAACTTTAGTTTTTTTCCCCCGGCATGATTGATGTTTATTTCCACATACGTAGCTTCTGTTGGACTCGCAATCTGTGATTGTGTTTGTCATCTGCATTTGTATGTAATTTGATTTCCTTTGGTTTTTTTGAAATGTGTGTGTGAACCTCAGCTTGAAAAACACAGACTGTGTCAACATCTAATTGAGGGTTTTTTTGATGTTCTTCGATGTTTTCCGGCGCTTCCCTCCGCGAAAGATTGTAATTTACTTGGCGAGCTCAGGTGAAGCACACCTGGTTGCGCAGTTTTGGTGGTACAAAAGTGAAACTGTGCCAGAGTTGCCGACTGTGGAAAAGCAATCAGTGTTGGTTGGCGCTACAAGTAAAGCGCTGTGATTGATGTCAACACGAGCCGCTGTTGTGATTTTGACGGTCAGTTAGTTGAGTTGCTTTGAAAGCGTTTCCTCATCTGTTGGGTTTTTTTGTTGTTGTTTTTTTTAGCACAATGGTTTGTCCCGCATCAGCCGGTCCTTTGGTCCAATCGCGAGGCCCAGGTTGCAGGGGTTATGATGACAACAACGTCAAGTGGCATTCTATTGCACTTTTCCTGGAGTCGGAAGTGGGAAATGTCCAACTTGATAGTTTTCCGGAAGGTTATCAATGCAACCGGCCAATTGTGGATATTTATCAATTTGTTATAATTAAAATTGTTGCATTTGGTCATTTTAGAATATAATTCAATGTCTTTTTGACGTATTTATTGCATTGTTTTTTTTAATTTAAATTCAGTGTATTTATAACTCCCCAAAAATAATCCGAGCTGTGCGACAGGCTAAAGTTGAATATGTATTATATTAATTTAATGTAATGTGCTTTAATGGTATATTTTTAATGTATTTTAAAAATAATTTTATATTTTATTAGATTTAAAGCTTTTTTTCACTTAAAAAATAAAATAATTCATTCCGCCATTTGAGCAACGAGCCAGATTTTTTTTATCGAATTTATTTCTTTGAGATGTATTCTAATATGTATCTCACATTATGGTTTTATAATATATTATAAAAATATATTTTTTGAAATTTTATCAATAAAATTGAAATTATGGTTATTTAATGGACTTGTTTTTAATGCCCCAAATATGCATACAGGTAACTGAGCAACCAACAAACTTTGAATGTTTAAAGCTATTTTTTAAATCAAAATTGTTTTATCATCAAAATATAGATTTTAATAACGTTTATGTGTTACATATGTTTATATATTATTCTTTAATATTTGATGACTTATATCTAAATGAGATATATAATTCTGTGTAGTTTTTTTTATATGCATCCAGGCTAATTGTGGATATTTACAGATTTCATTTCCTTCTTCTTTAATTAATTTACTTCATATAAATACACATTTTAATAAACTCGTTAGCCTAATAGCATAGTTGCCTAAGTCATATTGGAATGTTTTCACAAAGCAAGAAAAAAGACAATTATTAGCAAGCACGTTAGTATTTTTTGTTGATTTGGCAACAGTGCATTAAAAATGACTTGCGCAATCATGCTATGCTCCATGTTTTTTGATATTGAGTTATAAATGTTTGGGTCACATTAGCAAGCAGTCTTTGGTCCTGTGGTCCTGTGGTCCTGTGGTGTGTGGCGGCCCTCTCAGATTGCAGGTAGCATTTAGCAGGTGTGTGGGGGTCACCGTCTTTCAACCTGTTGTTCAGCAAGGCGGGCGGGGTTGTGGTGGTGGCGGTGGTGGAGGGGTACGCTCTTTAAGTGGTGTCCGGCTCAATCCAACCGCAGAGCCGGCCGGGGGCGGCGGGGTGTGGGGGATCATATTGCAAAGCCCCCCCCCCCCCACGCATCCACACCCCTCATGAGCCCCTTTAGAAGCGGACAATGTGTCCGTCGGGGCCTGATAATTCCTTTAATGGTGTGTTGATGTTGATACAATCACCTGCTCCCAAAGGTGCGGATAGACCGCCACCTCTACCCGCACACAAAAACGCCACCCACTCCTACCACCTCCACCCAGACACACCTCCTTTAATGACGCACCCACCACCCGTAAGCCCTCCACCCACTGCGGTCACTTATGCTAACCCCTCCCTCGGGCCGAGTCTGCTCGGATTCCTCGAGTGTGGAAGTGCGTGAATGATGCCCGCCCAAAAGGGTTTAGAATTATGGATTATACATGCCACAAGATGGCGACATAGCACTTTTTTCCATTAGATAAAGCTATGGTCCTGATGAAATGAAACTCCGTCCCCTCAGTTCAACTTAGCTCCTTGGCACCAAGATGCCGCAAAATGGCATACAAGCAGTATTTGCACATTAGATGCTACAGTATTAGTATTTTTTTGTTACTACTCTGCGTAACAGTAAACAATTGCAAGTGCTGATGCTCCGAGTAATTGTTAACTGTTGGTAATTGTATGTTTGCGGCGCTAATTCACAGAACTGAAAACAATTGTATATTAGCGGTGCTGCGCTGAGTGAGTGTAAAGAATTGGATGTTTGTGGCAATGCTCTTCAGAATTGTGAACACGTTTGTCGCGATGCTCCGAGTTATTGTGTGCGATAATGTGCCAATGTAACTGTACACAATTGTATGTTTGTGGTGCTGCGAGTAACTAAGCAGTCTTGGTGAAGTCAGTTTGACAACTGCTGCTGCAGCTTGCTTGACTGCATTCTGTTTTCTCTATGCAATTCTTCCTCCCTGGTGGCCTCAAATGTTTCCAAAGGACTTTGAGTGGACTTGGCGACCTTTCAGGGAAGAATAAGACTAAATAAAAAAAAAAAAAAAAGCTGGTATGCGTGTTAAGGATGTTGATATATGTTCCCTGAAGTCCTCGGAATGCTCCGGAGGCGCTTATTAAATGGCCATTATGGTGGAATCACATCAAGGAGATTTCTTCATTGTTTTTTTTTTGGGGGGGTTAATCAAAGGCATTACCGTGACTTCCAGTCGATTAAACATCAAATCCTTGACGAGCCGGCATTTATTCCCGGGCGGCTGGAATTCTGACGCCTATTCTTCCCGGTGATATTCGATCATTATCGCCTGTCGCTTCCGCGTCATCGCAACGCCCCCCGCCACTATACAACCACCCCCGCTACCCGACGAGGCAGTGATGTCACTCATTCGGGGAATAAACGGAATTGTGTAAGAGTGAGTCCTGACTTTCATGTGTACATTATAAACAAGCAATTCTACACCTTTGGTCATAGTATCCAAAGTCGCCGCCATTTTGACTTTTTTCCTCAAGTTGGCATTTTCCCATCTTTTTCCGTGTCGCTGTTCCTACGGAAAAATGGATTGAGGAACTCAGGCAATGCAAGAACCCAACAGACCAAAAAGAGACCAGGTGAAGATGGGACGGTTAAAAATCAATCCATGAATGTATATTTTAAAATACAAATGAATAACAAACAAAACAAAAAAGATTAAAGCAATATGAACTGGAATGCGGCACGGTGAACGATCTGCCTCACAGTTCTGAGGACCGGGGTTCAAATCCCGGCCCCGCCTGTGTGGAGTTTGCATGTTCTCCCCGTGCCTGGGTGGGTTTTCTCCGGCCACTGGCTGGAACGTACGAGGTTAAAAGTTCAGTTCTAGCTTGGAGAAAGTCTATCCGTGCTTCAAAAGTAACCAGTAAAATCTTAAAATCATGCTGTGACGCTAAATTTGGTGTTGTCTGTTTGACTCAGTGACGAGCCTTTTTAACTGATACTGGAGAGGAGTGATTTGCAGTAATCTAACCTGGAGAAAATAAAGAGCATGGATCAATCTTTTACAGTCCGGTTTAGTAATTATTCATTCTATTTTGGCTCTCGTGCGTATGTGAAACAAGAATGACTGGACCATTTGCATAATCTCCACTTTGCCAGATCATTGCACTCATTTGGCACTTTAAAGTCAAAAATTACTTCTGGTTTTTTTTTTCTTTTCTGTAATGGTACCAAGGTCGGAACTTTCAATATGGGTGGAGTTTTCGCAGTTAAAGAGGAGTATTTCAAATTTCGAGTAGCAGTTGATGTCAGAAAGGAATTCTTTAACAGCACCTAGGCTTCTAGGGTCCCTTGGTCTCATTGGAAGGTATTCAGGTATCTGTGTGTCATCTGCATTTCTGAAAGGAGACTTCATGACACTTCATTATTTGGCCAAGGGTCAGTGTATGAAAAGAAAATAGAATCGGGCCTAAAATTGAACCTTGTGGTACACCACAAGGCAAAGGTAGAAATGGATGAGCAGTTGTTTCCTAAGGTGATCTCAAAGGTTCACTCTAAATGATAAGTTGTTTACAAACGTTTATTTATTTTTTCGGTGTAAAATACGTTAACGTAGTTTTCATAATTTGTTTCCCCTAAAAATATATATTTAATATTACTGTAATATTACTGCGCCATTTTTCTGCGTATGAACAGCAACAATACAAACTGGTGGGACGAACCCAACCTGGCCATTTTCCACCTTTGGAGGGAGGTAGTATCAGAATTGAACACTGCCTCTGCAAGTTTTGTGTCTTTTTCCCCTGCCACATTCGACACAGAATTGGGTGGACAAAATCAACACCTGCATGGCTTGCACCATTGTGTCCCCGAGGCCCTTTTAAGCGGCGCTGTTTCCAGAGCTTAGCGGGGCCTCCTTGGGGTTTCGACCCGCATCCCGCCCGCACTCGGATGACCCCGGCCGTTGCGGTGGTGGTGGTGTGTGCGTTTCCTCGTGTGTTCATGTGCGCGCGTGTCAAAGCAGAGTTTAATAAGGGTCCGCTAACACCTGGCCAGCCAGGGGGGTGGCGAGTGGGAGGGACAGCTGTGGTCATTCCGGGAGGGGCTGGAAATAAACCTATGACAGATTGATGGCTGTCCCGGAATGTGCTGCTTATAAACGGAACGGAATGGCTGCGTTTGAAGGTGGATATGTTTTGGATCTTTTATCTCCTGGAAAGCGAGGAAGCCGAGCTAGCCATTAGCGCTGGAGCGTGTTTAGCACTATTTAGCTTTGATCTTTTACAGTACACGCTGTTCGGGAGTGAGGACCAGACTTTGGGGTAGTGCGCGGGTCCGTGACAATCCCTCATTGCTCTGTATTAAATAGAAAATACAGTGAAATATATCAGACTAAGGTGGATTTAGAGCTTCTTTTAGGGTCATCGAAGAGGTCTAATGCATTTTTGTTAAGCTACTGAGGATAAGCGATGGGTTTACATTTATCATTAGCCTAACTGCACAACTGCCAAAGTCCTATTTAAGTTACTATCACAATGTCAATATGTGGTAACTGGACGCTTCTTGTTCGTGGAATTGTTTTGTTTTTCTTGTTTTGCGGAAAATGTTCAAAAAACGATTTATTTATCCTATTACGCTAACAATATTACCGTAAACACACGCAAAAAAATGCCGACGCAAATATTTCAACCTTTTCCCCCTGCATCCCAAATAACTTTGATCCCAAATAACAACCTCTTGCTTTAGTTTTATATCAGCAATCAATATTCAATACAGTGTAATCGCATGCAGTGAAGCCCCGCCTGTTTGCAGTTCGCTAGTCACAAAATCACCTACAGTATTTGCTTTTGGTTCCCTATGGAACGTATTCACGGCTCTCAGGGTGCTCTTTATATAATGCCCTAAGATGCCACAAGAGGTTGCCAAAGCTCTGGCTAATAGGAAAGTAGCAATTGCCGTTAAGGAATTATGTCGAAGTCATGCAGCTCAACTGTTGTTAGATTTTTGCATGTCAGGGAGGAGCTAATTTTAACTTGGGTTGTTAGCAGAAGTTACAGCATCTTCATTGCATGTGTGTGTGTTGTTTTTTTTTTTTAAACCAAATAATCTGTTAGCGGTGTAGGGTAATGTTAGAAAGTCCATTTATTTCAGTGGATTAATTCAATTTTTAATTGAATTTGGGATTTTAGCTGTTAGCTACAGGCATCGACAAAAATAAAAAAAATAAAAAAACCATACAAATAAAATCATGAAATATCGCTGTGTGACGTGAATCCACACAATAAATGAATCTCACGTTTCATGTTGAACTTCTGAACTGAATTGAGTTTTCCACAATATTTTGATTTTTGAAATGCACCAATAGCTACGCTGGCCAGGGCAATCACAATCTTTTCCTTGACAATTGTGCCATGTTGTTTGTGGTTTAATAAAAGCATATCATCATCATGTCATACTGTATAATTTTTTTTATTGCAGAAAGGTGTGCAAGGGTCAGTCGCTGTAATTTGTTTGCAATTGTCCAGTTCCGTCTAGTTCGCTGCTCTGTATTAAATAGACAGTATTGTAACATTTATAACATTTGGTGTTCAGTTTAAATGCCACCAACATTGGAAAAAAGTCAGGAAAATAGCAGCAGCCTTTACAGCGAAAGACGGCATGTCTCGCCTTTTTAGCTGTCGGTGTGAATTACAAACCGCTACTGCTATTGCTAATGCTAGTTTAACACATTCACTGCCATTGACGGCTTTAGAAGTCAAATATCCATGTTAACTGTATGACTAATGACCCTGAAATCCTGAAATTAATTTCATTGAGCACAAAAGAAAATAACAGGCACAGTCTACTTTGACAGATGTATTTCTTTAATCAATAAGTCATGATCGTTGACCCTCCCCGGCGTCCGCCGTGTCTCCCCCAGTCTCAGTACACCAACCTGGGCCTGCTGAACAGCATGGAGCAGAACATCCAGAACGGAGGCTCCACGTCCACCAGCCCGTACAACACGGAGCACGCCCAGAACGGCGTCACGGCGCCGTCGCCCTACGCCCAGCCCAGCTCCACCTTCGACGCCATGTCGCCCTCGCCCGCCATCCCGTCCAACACCGACTACGCCGGCCCGCACACCTTCGACGTGTCCTTCCAGCAGTCCAGCACGGCCAAGTCCGCAACCTGGACGGTAAGACCACCGATCTACGAATACCCGTTTGCTGTTTTCATTGTGTAGCCTGTTTCACACAGAGAGCCAATTGGCAATCCGATAATTAACTGTGCTTGTCTGAAAAATGCTTTCAACACAACAGGGCGCAAGAAGTGAGGGGCGGGTGCATACAGACTGTGTCGTCGTCTGCTGTTTTCCTTTTTTAGCCTCTTTCACGCGGAAAATCAATCAGCAATCACATAATTCGATGACGTCAGCACTTGTCTGACAATTGCTTTCCACGTAGCAGGGCGTGAGAAGTGGGTGGCAGGTATATACAGACTATTTTCCACCTACCGTTTTCATTGTGAAGCCTGGAGACCCAATTAGTAATCAGATAATTAGATGATGTCTGCGCTTTTCTAGCAATTGCTTTCAACACAATGGGACGAAAAGGAAATGGCACCTACGGTATTTGCAGACTGTATAGTCATCTGCCATTTTCATTGTGTAACCTTTTTCACACTGACAGCCAATCAGCAATCAAAAAATGTGATAGCTGCACTTGTCTAGCAAATGGTTTCAATGCAATGGCAAGAGAAGGAAGCGGCTGGTATACACTGACTGTATATTGGTCTGCCGTTTTCAGTGTGTAGCCTCTTTCACACTGAGAGCCAATCATAAATCAGACAATTAGATGATGTCAGCACTTGTCTCACAAATGCTTTCAACACAACAGGGTGGTAAAAGTGAGTGGCAGTAACTGTATATACAGACGCCGCTCTGCATACCCCTCCGCCGTTTTCATTGTTTAGCCTCTTTCACACGACAACACTGCATTCCGCAGTCAAATCATTTGATGACATCAGCGTTTGTCCAGAAAGTTGCTTTCAACACAACAGGACTTGAGAAGTGACTGTCAGGTGTATATAGTTTCTGCTCTGGATACCTGTCAGCCATTTTCATTGTGTAGCCTCTTTCACGTGAGAACACTTTCACACAGAAATCTGATAATTAGATAACAACAGGGTGGGAGAAGAATGTGGCGGGTGCATGTAGAGGCTGCTTTGTGTACCTGTCGGCCGTTTTCATTGTGTAGCCTCTTTTCACACACTAGCCGCATACTAACACCGCATCCCAAAATCAGATAAGTTCGGTAACCTCTGCATATACAAAATGCAGTAAATTGTATCTTGGTTCATTGAGCGTTTCACTATTCTCTCCCCGTTCCGTTTTATGGGGAAAAAAAGGATTTTAAGGGAACTCGTCGCCATGGAGCAGATGTGGCTGGTAATGACAGAGCGGTCGCCTCACCTCGTCACGTGGCCACACCTGGACGGCCGCTGACCTCTGTCGTCACACCACCGTAAACTTTAACGTGCTGTCAGCCTTTAGAACACCTTCAATTGTTATTACCGCCCCAAAGGTTGTGTTTTTCTTCACCAGAGCCATAACAGAAGCGGGAAATTTAACACCTGACATTTTTCTTCTCCAGCCCTGTTGCGTCAAAAGCAATCGTCAGTATCATGTCAATGTTGCGCTTTTGGGTAAAAAGACAAAAGGCGGATAATTGCGGCTTTTGATGTTGCATCGTTTACACAATCCTCCATTTTGTGAAGCGTATGCAAATGAGTTGGCAGAAAGTGGTGACTTGTAAACAGCTGGACTGGCGTGGAGGTCACACGACATCCTTATTCAAACCATGACGACATACAAAATGGCGGTCGAGTATTGTGCAATGTTTCCCAAGAAGCGCTGGGAAAGGGTGAAATTGTGACAACCTCCACATTCCCACACAGACATTTGTCTGCGAACGCCACACCTCGCACACCCAAACTGGGACATTATGGCACACTGAGACATGATTGGATCTCAGCAGAAGTATTACAAAATCAGATATATACCGTTCAAAACAACAATTGAATGTGACAGTACCGTTCATATGTTTGCTTTACTCAAGCTAGGTGCAAGGCATCTATTAGGGGTAAGGCATTTATTTTCTGAGAAATGCATTTTTTGTATTTAAAAAAAAAATCTTACAAAACACATTTAAAAATATATTAAGTTAATAAATGATACAATTATTTTGGTATTGAGAATGTATATAATGTATGTATATGTATATAATGATTAAAAACAAAAAATAAGAAAGTACAAAATAGCATAAAAGACAAAGAAAAAACATCTTAAAGGGCTATTCAATAATAATGTTTGAAAAAACAAATTTAAGAAATTATAAAGTCAAATTAAAAAAACTCCTAAAATATAAATACAAAATACCATTTTTAAATATTAAACAACTAATTATTTAAAATAAAAATAATGTATTTTTTTGAAATGATCAACAAAATTTAGACCGTGTGTATTCTAATTGTAGGCATTTATTTTACTAATAGAATAAAAAGAAAAAATACTAAATAGTAGTTATTTCAAACATAATTTTAAAAAATGTACATAATTAGTTTTTAAATTACACAAAAAACATCATAGATCATAATATATAGTATCAATCCATACATTTTCTGAAAGTGACTATTCTGAAGTTTATTTATGACTTGATCGATATTTCTCTTTGATCTATTTGTCCTCAAAAACATATTTTTGTTCTTTTTTTTGAATTGAAAATAAAAAGGAGGGGATATGCACGATTAAAGATGAGATTATTCTTTTGGATGGTAACTCCTATTTAGCAAAAAACCATCAGCAAACACCAAATCGCGGCATTGAAATCACACAAAAGCTCCGCTAATGTTGGCCCTCCTTTTTGTGGCGGGAGAAGATCATCAGCCATTACTTTCTGACGACTCCTCTCATGGAGACACACCTAATCCTCACCCCATCGCTTCACCTCTTCCTGTCTGGGAAGACGAGGGTGACACACAACACCATCCAGTCCACCTTTTCCCCGAAACCCTTCCCCACCCTCTTCCTCTTCCCCCCGCCGCTGATCTCCAAGCTCTGAATTAATGGCGCGTCGCCAAAGCTTATCCTCGGTCCCCATTGTGCATTGAGAAGATTGCCGGTGTTTGCCCAGTGTTTTAGGGGGGTCGCCGGGATTACAGTAATGGATGGAGGGCCCTACCGTGGATAAGACGTGTCAATACTCCATGTTTGAGTCCATTGCGCCGCAGGAGAAGAAGGAGGAGGAGGAGGAGGAGGAGGATGAAGGGTTTGTGTCAAAGAGAAGAGTGTTGCAGCGAAAGGCGGCAAGACTCAGCTTGTCCCGGGAACATCTGCGGGCCCGTCCCACGCCTCACGAGATGGGGCCGAGACTTGTTTGTGTCAGGGAGCGTGTCGCCACTCGCCCCTGGAAGCTACTGAAGGTGCAGCAGCAGCAGCAGGAGGAAGGGTTTTCTTTTTTTATTTGGATTTGTGTTTTTTTTTTACGAGTTCACACACACACACACGCTAAAGCGGAGAACAGAAAATAAAGATCTGTGGTGCAATTAGGGAGTGGCGGCACATTTGCGCGTTAGAAATCCTAAGTTCACGTGGAAGACCACATTGATAGCGATCGGCGGGATTCAAAAGAGAGAGAAGGCAAATCGATCAAGCGCGCAAGGATTCAAAAGTGGAAAGGGCTTCGCGATGGCGGTCGTATCTTGAAGTCGATTCATCGTCACAACCGTCGCGCGTTGTGGCAGTAACAACACGGACACCTCACGGAAATCAATCAGGCGGCGGGTGCAAAATATTTTGAATCAAAATGCGATTGCTAGCAGGTTCACTTGCAAAATATGCAAGAAATGCACAGCCACCTGAAAAGGCGCCCGCTAACGCTAGCTGACGAGCAGCCTTAAATGGTCACGTCAGCAGTGAAAGTATACTGGAATTGGCCTTGGAATAACTAAGATGTCCGTCATGGCGATCGCGCCGTTGACTCAAAAAGGTTTGAAGTGTTCGTCGAGCTATCTCGCTATCTCGGAGGCTTTGGCTCGTTAGCTAGCGGAGACGCGTCTCGGCAACCAGAATAAAATGTTCGAGGATGCAAGGCCCGACAAAACGGCGGTGACGGAAATGACTCCGAAGATCGGAATAGTTTAAAATACGGCAAATCAGCAGTTTTTCCACGCTTCGAAATCCTGCTTTGCATCTTGTCCTTTCTTAGTTTGTCTTTGTGGATGGTTTGCGTCTTTCTTTCTTCATTTGTCTTCTTCTTTCCCCATTTCTTCATCTTTTTCTGTGGTTTGCGTCTTCTTTCTCCGAATGTCTCTTCCTTCTCTGGTCTTTTGTGTTTTGCGTCTTCTTTCTCCACTTTCTTTGGTTGGAGTCATCTTTGTGTGTCTTCATCTTCTTTCTCTGTTTATCTTCTACGATTTGCATCTCCCGACTCGATTTGTCTCCTTCCGTGGTTCCCATATTCCTCTTTCTCAGATTGTCTTCTTGGGCGGATTGTCTTCTTTCACCGATTGTCTTTATCTTCTTCTCGCTCCATTCATCTTCTTTTATGGTTTGCCCTCTTCTCTGTATTTTTCTCCCTTTTCCTGTCTTTTAGGTTTTGCATCTTCTTTCCCCAATTGTCTCTTCTTTCTCTGTTTGTCCTCATCTATGCTTTGCGTCTTCTTCTCTGTCTTCTGAAGTTTGCATCCTCTTTCTCCATTCTTCTTTGCTCCATGTCTTCTTTCTTTGGCTTCTTCTAAGGTTTTCATCGTCTTCTTTCTCCGTTTATCTTCTTCTTCGGTTGGGATCTTCTTTCTCCGTTTTCTGTGGTTTGCGTCCATCTCCGTGCTCACCCCGGTCCACGGTTTGCATCTTATTCTCTGCCAGTTGCTATTTGGCCGACGGTGTAGCGTTGCATTGGTCCGACTTCAGTGTGAGCAGCGTTGGTTCAGTTCCCACTCCCGTGACGGAGTGAATGTTTGTCTGTCTCCATATGTGGCCTGTAACCGGTCCAGGGTGCACCTAGTCCGCCTTTTTGCCCAGTCAGCTGGGACAGGCATACGGCTTTTTAGGGTTGACATTTTCTCTGGTCTTCTCCCATTTGTGTATCCCGACTGCACCCTAAAAGAACCCCGACTGAAAAACTGAAACTAAAACAAAGCAAAGCCGCTGTGTAGCTGATTTGATGTCATAGACGAGGACCACCGTCCGACTGGTGCTAGCTGAAGTGCTTTTCGGGTACTGTCAAATGTTTTTAATTTGACGGCATAGTTTCTCTTCTTGATGATGATTGCTGATAAATTACAGTTTCAGTAAGGTCTTTAATGGGGGGAAAAAAAAAAAGAAGAAACCTTTCTGTGGGCCTAAACCGAAACAGATCAAAACCTTGAACCACATGCTGCTTCACCTCAAACAACTTCCATTATTTTTAGTGATTTTCCCCACAAAACTAATTTCCAATGTTTGTCGCTAGTGTTAAATGCAGGTTTGCCATGGAAGAAGGGTTGGAGAAAGAGGAGAAAAAAAAAAAAAAAAAAAGGAAAAAGAATGAGTCCTGCGCGTTATTGACGCTGCAGGCAAGACGCGACATGCCAGGTATGAAGCAGACAAGACCAGAGGCGCCACGTCGTGCTTGTTTTGTCAGGACTTGACTGGGGTGCCTGCGCCCGCAGCGCCTGTCAGCGCCACAGGAACGCCGCAGCCGGCGGGCCTGCCGGGACCTGCAGCTGCACGGGAACTTCGCTCGCTCGCGCGTACCGGGGCCGCCATCCGCAACTCGCTAAATGCGCACCGTACATTTAACGCTTGCTCACTTTCATCTTGCGAAGAGGAAATCAAATTGCCATCCACGTCAGTTTCAGTCGTTTCCAGATGAACTCTTTGACGTCATGGTACAAGTAGTATCAAGCGACCGTTGGAGTTCCAAAATAGGGTTTCAAGGCAAGTGTTAAGAGTTTCAAGACAGCAATAGGGTTTTAAAGTCAGGTTTCAAACCAAGGTTAGGGTTTTAAAGTAAGTGTTAGGGTTTAATGGAAGGTTTACGGTTTCAAAGTAAGGGAGGGTTAGGGTTTCGAAGTAAGGTTTCAAGTCAGGGCTTAGGGTTTCAAAGTGGTCTTGGAAAATAGTATTGCTCGCCAAGGTTTTGGCTTTCTCGGTTTTTAGACTAGGGTTCAGGTTTCAAAGTCTGGATGTGGTTTAGAGTGTGTGTTGACCTAGTGGGGACCTGAAAAGTGGCACCATTCTTCCTTCCTTCCTACCTGCGATGCTGACTTCCATTCTTCCTTCTTTCCCTCCTTTCGGTTATTCTTTCCTCCCCGTCTAACTTTCCATTCATCCTTCCTCCATCCCACCCATCATTTCATCCTTTCATCATTCTTTCCTCCTTGTTACCTTGCATCCTTCCCTCTTTGGATCCTCCCTCTCTCCTTCCATCCTCCCTGCTTCTTTCACTTTCCATCCTTCTGTCCTCCCTTTGTTCATTCTTCCATCATTCCTTCCTTTCTCACATCCTGGTTTCCTTCCCTCCCTTTCTTCTTCCGTCCTTTCCAAGCTTGCACGCTTTCCTTCCTTCAATCCATCCTCCCTACCTCTCACCCTTCTTCCTTACATGATTCTTCCCTGCTTCCTTCCTTGCATCCCTCCTCCTTCCTTGCCACCCTTTCTTCTTCCAGCCTTCGACCCAACTTCCATCCTCCCTCGCTCCCTCCTTTTCTAAAAGTTCATTTAAAAAGTGTCTCTACCTTCTTCTGTTTCCTTCATCCCCCTGGACGAAGTTGCTTTTTTGTGTGCGCGGCCAACGGAAGGCTCGGCCTCGCGACGCAGCTCAGCGCCCGCGCTACTCAATCCCATCATTCAACCGGTTATCGTTAGCTGTTAGCGCTGAGCAAACGAGCGCATATTTGAGCTGAAGAGTTTGTAGCCGCGGGGCAGGGATTGGTTGCGTTGTGTTGTGTTCTCCTCGCGCTTCACCTGGGTGGGTGCGAGGCTGGGATAGTTTGATATCATCTAAACAAAACTTCTAGAAAGATTAGATCTTTGCTCCTCGGCCCGTGCGTGTGTTTGTGTCTTTTGTTTTTAGCCTGCGGCTACGCAAAAAGCCGCAGCCTGTAATTATTCTAAACGCCACACAGAAGAAGACCATCCATGCCAAACATTTTTAAAAATGGCGTATTTAGTCCCTTTAACTAATGCGTACTTTTTAAAATAAAAACAACTACTTAATGGTTCAAAATCATGTGATTTCTTAAAAAGGTGTGTGCGCAACATTGAGTTTTATCCAGGCAAACCTGCCCTGAGGATCAAAATGACTCGAAAGCACAGCACTGATTTAAAGAAACAAATGTGCTTCGAGACAAATACTTCCAGAAATGTTGAAAAATGACACGTTTTGCAGACAGTGTGAAAGTGACTTTTGATGCGACCTCCGATGTCAACGCAGTCCCCTGATTTGGTCCTTTTCTTCCACCTTTTCCAGGCTTTTTTCCTTCCCCCAAAAAGTTTGAAAAAGGTACAAAATGCCAGCTTGTACAGGTAGCGTGCAAGGCACTTCTGATACAAACTCGGAAAACTGTCATGTCGACTGATTCTACGTTGGTGCTGTCAAACAGAACGACTGCACTCCAAGGAAAAAGCCAGGAAAAGTGTGGGAAAAGGCACATAATGTGTGAAATTCAGTGCAAAAGAGGCTTCTGTTACCACCTCCAAAGGCGGAAAATTGTCAAGTCAACTATTTTGCCTGGTTTACATGTCGGTGCCATTCATACAGGACTCAAAGTGAACTGAGAAGGTGTGTCAAATGTCGTCTTTTAAAGGCAGTGTTAAAGGTCTCGCGAGATGAGTTAGGCCTCTGAGAGGGTCAAAACTGCCAGGTGGACTTCATACCCCCCACCCCCATTCCGTGTCGGTGCCGTCTAACACAACAAGAACTGCATGCGGCGTGAAAGGCTTGTGATACGACCTAGGAAGGCGGAAAATTGGCGACAATTGGACACCCGTGAGCAGTTTCTTTGTCCCGTCACATTCGGCTCGAATCTGAAGCTTTTCCGCCTCATTTAACAGAGTGACGGCGACGTGCGGGGGGCGGTGGGGGGGTGTCGGGTTCGAGTGCGGCCATCCGTCTTTGCCAACGACCTCTCGTTTTCGTTACACTTTCAGCCCGATTGGTCATCAGTCGATGGAAGGGAGGGAAGGAGGACAGACAAAGAAATGACGACGTATGTAAGGGCCAAAAGTAGCTATAGTCGCTAAAGTAACGTATTTAAAGAAGGGAGGAAGGCTGGTAGGAAGCAAGGAAGAACAGAAGGAAAGAATAGAAGGGAAGTGTGGAAGAAAGGAAACAGGGATGGTATGAAAGGAAGGAAAGAAGGATGAAAGTAGCACTCCACGGCCAGTCACCACAAATGAACTCCGTCCATCTTCCTTTGCTACGCCAGCGCCAGTTACGCCGCATTTGTTGTCAATTCCTTCCTAAGCTGCGGGCGGCAAAAGCGTAGCCTGGTTAAGCTAAGATGCCCCAGAACCAAAGCCCCCCCCACCCACCCTTCACCTTTAAAAAGATGAAAGTCAGGCCTGGTTTAATTGCGGCTGCAGGGTTTGTTTTTATGGAGCCGCTCGGAAGTACCACAGGCTTTCCATCAGACATCTTCAAGGATGGCCAAAATGTACGTGTGTGTGTGTGTGTGTGTGTGTGTGTGTGAGTCTGTCTGTGTGTATTCAAGTGGTTGGTAATCACAGTCCTGGCTTTAACCTCCTTTTCGCCGCAGGGCAAAACAAGGCAGGGTTGGGTCCAGCCAACAGGTGTTGCGCCCGACTTTCCGTCCCCTCATTTCAACCTGTTGTTCTCGTTGTTGTTGTTTGGAGGCCTCGCTTGTAAATGACGCAGAAATCCTGCTTTTAAAAAAAAAAAAGGGCTCTGAAGCTGGAAAATTGCCAGGTTCAGTCCCCCCAATTCCGTATCAGTGATTTTTATCATGGACAGCAACACAAAGAAAGAGCCAAGATGTGGAGGTGTGAAAGAAGATTCCACAAATACTTCTCAAGACGGAACATTGCCGGGTCGACGCAGTTGCCCGTTCCAATGAGAAAAAGACAGCTAATGCGGACTTACAGGCAGCGTGACAGTACCCTACGATACTACCGCCGAGCGCGAAACAAATTCACGATCGACTCCACTCTGCTTCATGTGTTCTCTTTCTTGGTCTCAGTACTCCACAGAACTGAAGAAGCTTTACTGCCAGATCGCCAAGACGTGTCCCATCCAGATCAAAGTTCTTACCACCCCTCCGCAGGGCGCCGTCATCCGCGCCATGCCCGTCTACAAGAAGGCGGAACACGTCACAGAGGTGGTAAAGCGCTGCCCCAACCACGAGCTCAGCCGCGAGTTCAACGACGGTCGGTTGATTGATGGATTGATTGATTTATTGGATCGACTGATGGATTTCTCATCGTGTATTGACCACCGTTGTATTCCGCACCAGGTCAGATCGCACCTCCGAGTCACCTGATCCGCGTGGAGGGTAACAGCCACGCCCAGTACGTGGAGGATTCCATCACTGGGAGGCAGAGCGTGCTGGTACCCTACGAGCCGCCTCAGGTGAGAATCGAGAACTCGGTATGATGGCTTTGTGAAAGGGGCTTCTGATACTACCTCTGAAAACGGAAAATATCCAGATCGGGTTTGTCACGGTATTCAGTCCGTGTGCTAGTTACATAGACTTCTGGGAAAAAAAAGATGAGGTTGGCTTATACAAGCTCTGAAGAATGTAGTATCTGGGTTACTAGGTTGACTTAGTCACCCCGTTCCGTCTCGGTACTGCTTGAGAAAGGTGAAAAATGCTGTTTTAATAATGATGATGGGAGCTCTTGAGACAACATCCAAAGTTGTGAACATTTCTGAGTTGACTTTTTACCGGTAGTGTAAAGGGCTACCGCAGAATGGGGAACATTTCGAAGCTGCCTTTTTTCCCTCCAGTCCATCTTGGTGTTCTTTATGCAGAAACAGAGAAAAGAAATGCATTCCGCACGCGCCGTGTAAAACGGGCTTCAGATACTACCTTCAAAGACGGAATATTTCAGAGTCAGTTTTCAACCCAGGACCTCAGAACTGTGAGGCAGATGTGCTAGGCAGTTGTCCACCGTGCCGCCGCAATTTTAACAGATACATCAAAATGGTGGATAAATATTTCACCTCATAGCCGAAGTGAATTGCTACGAATACTACCGCCAAAGGTTGGAAAATGTCACAGTGGGCAAAGAAATAACGACCTCGCTTCCTGTTTCCCTTCAGGTGGGCACGGAGTTCACCACCATCTTGTACAACTTCATGTGCAACTCCAGCTGCGTGGGCGGCATGAACCGGCGACCCATCCTCATCATCGTCACCCTGGAGACCAGAGAGTAAGTGGCACACTGCAACAAAACTGGGTTTAAAAAAAACAAATGTTTCAATCGGAAGAAAGGGCCTGAAATTGGGAATAAATGACTTAATTTAAGCAAAATAATCTGCTGATAGAACAGGAAAATTGGATTAGCTTCAGAACCCTCATGGTGTTCTAAAACTGGAGTATGTGTGTTTCTGTTTTTGTGTGTGCGTGCGTGCGCGTATAGCGGTCAGGTTCTGGGCCGCCGCTGTTTCGAGGCTCGCATCTGCGCCTGTCCGGGTCGCGACCGCAAGGCGGACGAGGACAGCATCCGCAAGCAGCACATCACGGACGCCACAAAGAGCAGTGAGGGTACGAAGCGCCGTAAGTAGAGCTTGGGGGGGCTTGGTGACGGGCTCTGCGGCTTTTTACCCCCTCGTCCTGTCCCGCGCTAACGCCGCATACGTGGAAAGCCCGGCAGGTCGTAGAAGTTGCCATCCGGCATTTACAGGCCGCGTGGCAGCGGCTTACGCTATTACCTCTAAAGACGGAAAAGCGCCAGGTGGACTTTGTCAGCAGAAAGGGAGGCAAGTCTTCTTGTTCCCTGCTTAAGCTTCTGCAGAAGTATATGGATGGATGGACTTTGTCACCCACATCAGTGACACTGATTAACTTTGAACTTTTTATCTCAATGTCAGCCATTTTCGAAGCAGAGTTCCAGTTGTTTTAGAGCATTTTTGACTGATGTTTCGAGATCCACTGAATATTGTCTGCTGTGACAATAGAAGCACCGAAAACCATACGAGACGGTAGACTCTCGTCTTTCGCCAGAAAAACAAAGTTTGTTTCTCGCTTTTTCTGTTCTTTAGTAATCGGCAGTAGAACAGGTTTGTTTCACCAAAAACAGCGGTTTCTGACCCAAAAGCGGAGAAAACAAACTTTGCGTGAAAAGGAAACCGTGACTTTTTTGCTTTTGTGACGCCTCAAACTGCAAAACAACAAAGACTGCGAAAGGGCTTCTGACTGCCAAATAATTATTTATTTACGGATAAACAGCTAAGAAATGTGCCGTGAGCAACGCTGACTCATCTTTTCTCATACTTTCTACTACCTACCATGACACATACTCTGTTTATACTATACAGTACAATTATTACAATTATACATAGTCTGTTCGAGTGTGAGGAACTTGTCCGACTTCCAGCCTGTGGGCGTTTCTCTCAAAGCCGAGTTTCAGCGCCTAAAGTTGACCTTCAACTCAAAAGCTGTGCTGATCTCCAATCCAAAGCGATGCAACACCGCCATCTACAGGGATGTGTTCGTCATTACAGTGGTTTACAAATCTGAATTTCACAGGCAAGCTGGGCGAGACCCTCTTCCACACCATACCCGCTTCAAAATGTACTTGACGAACATTTTCGTCAATGGCAGTAAACTTTTGGATTTAGTTGACGAATAGCAGCAGTGAATGATTTAAGAGGTAGCGCGAAGGGGGCTTCTGATACTATTAATAGCACATACACGGAATGGGGGTCTGAAGTATGACTAGGTAGTATGACTCACCCCTTTTATACGACTTTTCAGACTTTTAAGTTTAAGACGCAGCGTAAGTAGAGCTTGGGGCCTGGTGACGACAGTCTATCCAACTTTTACCTCCCTTTGTTTCCCGCTCTGCCATAGTAGACCTGAAACGTCACCGCTTCTCGCTCTTACCCGCCTTCTCCTCTTCCCTCTTTTGTAGCCTTCCGCCAGGTGTCTCACGGCATCCAGATGTCGGCCATCAAGAAGAGAAGATCCACAGACGAGGAGGTGTTCTGTTTGCCCGTGAGTCTCTCCTCCTCCTCCGTTCTGACCGCTTCGTGTTCCCCCCCCCCCCTGCCTCCCCATCACTTGACCGCCTTCTCGTTTCAGATTAAAGGACGCGAAATCTACGAGATTCTGGTGAAGATCAAAGAGTCTCTGGAGCTGATGCAGTTTTTGCCGCAGCACACGATCGAGTCGTACAGGCAGCAACAGCAGAACCTCCTGCAGAAACAGTGAGTACGCTTTTTAAGCCTTCTGGGCCACCGTAGTGCTCAGCTCTCGTTGGCGCATACGTATGAAACAAGCGATTTGTATCTTTACCCGGCCGGCCTTTTTGACCCTGCAGAACCACTGTCGTTGTTGCTGACTTTTACAGGCGCTGCAGTGGACAAATTAGCAAATAAGAAGAACATTTCTAGATTGAAAAATGAAAAATATACACAGCTGTACACTGACTTTCAAGTGCGGCAACTTATTTAGCCGTCGCTCGGTCGATTTTTTTATTTTGTGTGTGTGTTGCGAGCCAAAATTTGAAGGGCAAGCTTCACATACGTTGCCACTAGATGGCAGCAAACAACGCCAAAAGATGTGTCCGGCATTCCATTATTTGAGATACGACTAAATTAAGTCTACGAGCTCAGTCATGGGATGAATGAAACTCGAAAGTCAAGGTAACATTTGATTCTTCTGAAAAAAACAAAAAATAATTTCTGACATTTGTTTTTGGCGGGAGAAAATATATATTTGTATTTTTCCAACCATAATATTTTTTCCCACATTCTTCCGAGAGAGAAATAAAATTGACAAAAACACTTCCCGACAAAAAAAATCTGTATGTTTGGACAAAATTGATATATATTTTTGATTTTATTTATTTCAAGACTAAAACATTTTTTTTTTGCCCCCAAAAAGTAGAATTTTTCAGCAGAAAGAAATGCATTTTTCTATATGTCACAGTCATAGTTCATTGACAAAAGTTGCATTTATCTAACAAAATTTTTCTGAGAAAAGACAAAATGTTCTATTTTTGTTGGACAATTGTTATTTTATTCATTCTCTCGAAGCAATTTTTCTGGGCAAATTATAGTCTTAATAAAATAAAAGTTGTATTCCCCCACCAGATATATATATATTTTTTTCAAGAAATAAATGTTACAAATTTTTTTACATGAAATATTATAGAACTGTGGACAATATGACATGCCAGTTTTCCTTCTTTTTCATTTCCTCCAACTTTATTACTCTCGTTGTTTGCATGTTGCCCTCTCGCGGCCAAGTGCAGCAGTGCACGTTTACTTCCTGGTCTTTGGGGCTTTTTGCTTTTGACTTCTACTTTGACATTGTGCTTTTGTGTGTGTGTGCTTTTGTGTGTGTGTGTGTGTGGTTCCTCGTTGCAGTGTGATCAAAACACGGCTCGGCAGTCAGCTGCTGGATCCCGCCGGGGACGCCAGATGGCGCTGCACCTCCTCCTGAGCCTTCCTCATTCCTCTTCCTCCTCTTTCGCTCCTTCCCCCCCCAGACTTTTTCTGCCTTTGATGGGACTCTTTTGAACAGTTTGCATGTGTTCTGCGTGGATGTTGCTTTATTGCCAGAGCTGGACTCATTCATGTTATTGTATTGGGGGTGGGCCGCTGGGTCTTCTTATTTTTATTATTATTATTATTTGTTATGACAAAATGCTGGTCATGTTTTGTAAAGTCACTGCAGGACAGTTTGGGGAAACAAGCAAATGTTGTTTTTCTTCTGTTTGAAACAGATTCTCTCTTGTGGCTAATGCTAATAAAATTGCTTTTTTGTTTGGGTTATTATAATGTGTTGTTCTTTTTTTAGTTGTTGCTTTTTTTTTTTTTTTTAACATTCTGATGCCGACTAGTGTCATTTACAAAATACATGCTGCACACATTGAAACATAAAAAAACAGGGTCTCAATTGTCTTAAGATTTCAATATATGTTTAGAAATATATTTTAAATCTTAAAAAAAAAAAAAAATAACAAAAGGCTCAAACTATTATTTTTAATTAATTGTGAATGCAAATATATTAGTCACTGATGGTGTAGTGCACTGCTATCAAACCGGTGGGCCGGGGTCCAGATCTGGCCCGCCACATCATTTTATGTGGCCCGCGAAAGCAAATCAAAATTGGTAATTGTGTTATATTGTAATAACGTTGAGATATCGCAAGCATTTTTTGTTACCAACCCCCCTTTGAAAATAAATGTACTAGATGAAAAAAGTTTTATAGGCTTCTGATTTTAAAAGTAGTTCATTCATCCATTTGTCGTGTAATCATATGTGGTGGTAATTCCTTTACATGGGTTCAGTTGTAGCGGCCCTCAGAGGGAAGCCATAACTACGATGTGGCCCGTGTGTCAAATTGAGTTTGACACCCCTGTTGTAGTGGTCCACTCGCCTGACTTTGGTGCAGGCAGCGTGGGTTCAGTGACGGTGCGAATGGTTGTCCGTGTCTATATGTGCCCTGCAACTGACTGGCGACCAGTTCAGGGGGTAGTCCGCCTTTCGCCCGAAGTCAGATGGGATAGGCTCCAGCGCCCTGCGACCCTAACCAGGATAAGTAGTGTTGAAAATGGATGGATGCAAATATATTAAAACACATTTTTAACTAATTCAAAAACAACCAGCATGTCACGAAAGACTAAAAATAAATAATGAAAAAAAAATAATACAGTGAACCCCCGCATATTCACGGTTCGGCACCCGTGGATTCAACTATTCGCAGATTTAAAAATATATATAGAGATTTTTGTCTTTTTTTGGAGATGAACCAAACCTTAAAACACTTACTGTTGGTTTATTATCCCTGCTTATTCAAGAGTTTCGGGAGTTTAATAATAATAATACAAGAAATAAAATAAAAGTAAACCAATTAATAAATATATATATTTTTTTTTATTTACTATATTAAGTCGTGAATGTAAATACATTTAAAATTCTGGGGTTTGTTATTCAAAAAACAAGAAAGAAAATGTAATTTTGTTTTTACTTAATTGACATTAATGCATTTTAAAGTACTTTTTGAAAGATTTAAAATTTTAAAAACTATTAATAATAAAGTTTTTTAAAAAATTATTTACCAAAAAAAAGAACCAAAATGTCATTTTGAAATACTTTTTGAAAGGTTAAAAAAAAAGTAATCAATAGGCAAAGTTTTTCATCTATTAAAAAAGGAACCAAAACTTTTTACTTCATTGAATTTAACGTGTTTTAATGTATATTTTAAAGTGATAAGAAACAATTATTTCAAAAAGGAAAAAACAATATTCATTGAAAAAAGACAGCCAAAATGTAATTAATTTTATATTTAAAATAAATGTAAACAAATCTTTAAAAATAAAACTTATTTAAAAAAGGCAACCAAAACTTAAAGGTCAATATACATTTTTGTATTTATTTAAGCATAAACATAAAAAGTAAATCAACAAATTATTTACAATATTTTGTATTTATTTATTTTTAAAAAGGACAAACAAAATATTTTTTAATGTAAAATTAACTTAAAAGAATAACCAAAAGAAAACCAATCTGTCACAACTCAATATGATTTCCAGGGTGTCTGTGTATCCTCAAATTATGATTTCAAATATTAAACTCGACACTCAAAAAACGAACGCTGATCTTATGTGAGTGATGACGGCATCCGTGCCCTTTTGCCCCGCAGGACGTCGATGGCGCCTCAACCGGCGTACGGCTCCAACTCTCCTCCTCACGGCAAAGTCAACAAGCTCCCGTCGGTCAGTCAGCTCATCAACCCGCAGCAGCGCAACACGCTCACCCCGTCCGGCATGTCCGCCGGCCTCACCGACAGTAAGCGCCGCTCGCTTCCACTTCCTGTCCCGCGTTTAAACTCTTCCATCTAAGGCTGGGCGATATGGCCTTAAAATAAAGTCAGCCATTCCCCCCCCCCCCCCCAAAAAAAAAAAAAAAATCCTATTTCCAATTTTAGTCTGAATTTTTTTTAATTATTTTCATTTTTTCCACTTCAATAAAAAGAAAAGGCAATTTACATTATTCAATTCAGGTCCCCCCCTCTCTGAGATTAGCTTCATTTCTCCTGGAACCAAACCTAGATGTTTAAATTTTCTTGTCAACTTCCACAAAAAAATAGAAATAAATATTTTCTTTTCTATACAGTGGTGCCTTGAGATACAAGTTTAATTCATTCCGTGACTACACTCGGAACTCAAAACACTCAAATCATCTTTCCCCATCGAAATAAGTGTTAACTCATTCACTGCCAGCCTTCCCAGTTAACATGATTATTTGATTTCTAAAGCCGTCAATGGCAGTGAATGTGTTAATGCCACTAATCCGCTGTAGCACCCCAAAAACCACCGACAAATTTTTTGTATGCGTTTTTAATAAGGTACTTTACAGTATTTTACGGAAAACAACAACAACAACAGAGTATCAACATAATTAAATAGAATGTAAAAAAATTAAGCGTTTTTTGCATCATGATTTTGTGCTTTAATTCAATGTGGGATCACGCATTTGCCACCAGGGGACAGTAAAACACAACCATGAATATAATACATTTAAGAGTCGATGGTGTAACATGTAGACCATCACAACTATGCTGCAGTAATATTGTTTGCTTGTCGGGTTAAAACTACCACACCGTCGATGCTAGTTTCGTTTGCCCGTCTATAGTATTTTGCATTGTGTGTTAGCATCAAGCTAGACAAAGTTGTGTGATTTGGATAAATACACAAAGTGTCAAACTACTCTTGATGAATTGACCACTATCTGTTAAAGTGCTCCTTTTTGTGAAGTTTACTGCCACTATCTATTGCTCCTATCTCCAAATGCTTGCTCACAACTCAAGACAATCGGCCAAGCGACGGCTCGTATCTTGTAAAACTTGCAAGTCGGCTTACTCGGAAGTCTAGGTACCACTGTAATGTGAAAATAAAAGTGCTTCCTCTTGGAGGAAATGCTCCTTTAAACTCAATCTGGACCATATTTTTCGTCAAATATTTTTCAATGTTTCACAATTTACCATCAATACATGAACACCAAATATTCTCTTTAGGATTAATATGTAACAACAAAATTGACAGTGAACGTAACATGAATAAAAGGCGTTGCTTCCTCAACATTAAATCTGATCCCGAAAATCCTCCAATACGGATGGAGAGCAACTTCTTAGCTTTTTATGTCATTCGTGGGAAATTGATTTCACATCGAAATGGATCAACATGTGGCTAAATCACTGCTTTTTCACCGTATAAATGGGCATCATGTCTTTGTCAAGCGCAGCGCCTTCGACTCCGCCATTGCCTTCCATTGGGCTCTTGCCATGCGCAAAATAACGTGAAAATGATTCCGCTAATGTCTGTTTCTCTTATGGAAGTTGTCAAGCTGCCTTCCGTGTTCTGCAGACAGACAAAATGTCTCCCAGTCTGATGCGTGTCCCCGTTTCAAATGTTGAAATATTTTGGTTGCGTTAATGGTTGTTTGACGCTGCTAACCCGAACCAATTCTTAAATTACCAAAATGTTATACCTTATAGATTACACTTGTATTCTAGCACAAGCAACAAAAACAATTCTTAATTGTGGTGATTTTTGAAATGGTCAGTTTGTGCTAGTGTGTTATTTAGGCTAGTATGCTAGCTACTACTATTCGTGAGCCTCATGTGAAGGTGGTTGGTTTGCTTTGAATGATTTAACTACAGAATATTTATGTAACATGGGTTCATGATTGTGGACATGCTAGATGCATGGTGTTGACACTTTCGCATCCCCTCCGTTTTAATTGCTTTGCCGTCACCTTGTGGCATCTATATGTAATTACGAACCCATTTTTGCTATTAATGGCAGGGCTCGGTCCCTGTCCTTGATAAACAGCGGGGGTTCACTGTATATTCATCGCCCAGCCCTACTTCCTCCCAATTCAAATCGGATGTAACGATAAGAAAGTTAAGCGAGCTCTGGTCTCAAATCTTCCGGCTGATTTTGTCTCTGCAGTGACTCCCATGATGGGCACTCACATCCCCATGAGCGCTGACATGAGTTCACTGAGCCCCACTCACACCCTGCAGCCCCAGCTGCCCCTGGTGCCCTCCTCGCACTGTACGCCCCCTCCTCCGTACCCCATGGACAGCAGCATCTCCAGGTACCCCGCAAAAAATACCATCCAAAATCAATTCAAAGCTTTGATCCCGAGGAAATTAAAACCTAGCTAGCTTTGATGTCACCTAAATACAGGGGAACCTCGACGGTCTTTAGCGTTAACCACTTTGAAGAGGAAAAACAAAAACAACTGTAATAACAAATTAACAAAATACATTTTTGTCAGAAAATTACTTTCTTGTTAAATTTTGGCTTTAATCTCATGAGTTTACAACCCCCGGCCCAAAAAAAGAGGTGGCATTCTTGAAAGATTGGTTTTGAAGAAATTCAAATTTTTCTTGGGAAAAAAATTAATCTGAAAAAAATACAGCCTCATAATTACTTATTTCACCCCAAAAATACATTGTCAAAATTTTTTTTTTTTTTTTTTCCCTCAAAAACTATTTTACCGCTAAGAAGATGACTTATTTTCCATTTTATTGTTGACATTAACTTTGTGATTTATTTGTACTTTTAAATTAATTTTAAAACAATTCTTTGGAGGTCCCATATTTTGGCTAGTTAGGCCTCCGTAGTGACTCTCTAACATTGACTTAGTATAAAAGTGTCAATTTCATTTTTAAAAAAACGCCTTGGTTTTGTCATACGAGAGTCCAGAAAAAGCCCTTCTGACAGCTACTTCTGTTTGACCCAGTTTTGTATCTGCTTTGTCCACATTTGGCTAAGAACGCCCGCTTTCGTCTGATTGGTTGACCCACTTGTGAGCGCACGTGTTTGTTATGTTGACAGCACTTGCTTTGGAGCGAAAATGGAAGGCGGAGATCTTTGTTAGTGACATAGATAAGCTAGAGAAATTCGAACGACCTGATTTCAGGCCTCTCGGCAGAAAAAACTCTGCAATTCAGTAATGTGAAGATGATTTTAATTCATATTTCACATTTACTAAGCCCCTCCTGGAGTTGTCATCTTATCGTGGTGGAGGGGTTTGTGTGTCCCAATGATCCTAGGAGCTAAGTTGTCTGGGGCTTTATGCCCATGGCAAACAGGTCCTAGGTGAGGGACCAGACAAAGCACAGCTTCAAAAACCCCTATGATGACAAACAATTCAGGAAGACGTTTTCCCTAGCCTGGACGCGGGTCACCGGGGCCCCCCTCTGGAGTAGGTGGGGCTCAAAGGCGAGCGCCTGGTGGCCGGGCCTGCACCCATGGGGTCCGCCCGGGCACAGCCCGAAAGGCTAACATGGGGCTCACAACCGGTGGGAGGGGCCAAAGGGGTCTGGTGCAGTGTGAGCTGGGCGGTGGCCAAAGGCAGGGACCTTGGCTATCCGATCCCTGGCTACAGAAGCTGGCTCTAGGGATGTGGAATGTCACCTCTCTGGCAGGGAAGGAGCCCGAGCTGGTGTGTGAGGCGGAGAAGTTCCAACTAGATATAGTCGGGCTCGCCTCCACACAGGGCTTGGGCTCTGGTACCGGTCCTCTTGAGAGGGGTTGGACTCTCTTCCGCGCCCACGGGGAGAAGCGCCGAGCAGGTATGGGTATACTTATTGCCCCCCAGACTCGGCGCCTGTACGTTGGGGTTCACCCCGGTGGACGAGAGTAGCCTCCCTCCGCCTTCGGGCGGGGGGACGGGTCCTGAATGTTGTTTGTGCCTATGCACCAAACAGCAGTTCAGAGTACCCACCCTTTTTGGGGTCATTGGAAGGAGTGCTGGAGAGCGCTCCCGCTGGGGACTCCATCATTCTGCTGGGGGAATTCAATGCTCACGTGGGCAATGACTGTGAGAACTCGAAGGGCGTGATTGGGAGGAACGGCCCTCCCGATCACAATCCGAGCGGTGTTCTGTTATTGGACTTCTGTGCTCTTTACGGCTTGTCCATAACGAACACCATGTTCAATCATAAGGGTGTCCACGCGTGCACTTGGCACCAGGACACCCTAGGTCGCAGTTCGACAATCGACTTTGTGGTTGTGTCATCGGATTTGCGGCCGCGTGTCTTGGACACTCGGGTGCAGAGAGGGGCGTAGCTGTCAACTGATCACCACCTGGTGGTGAGTTGGCTCCGATGGTGGGGGAAGATGCCTGTCCGACCTGGAAGGCCCAAACGTATTGTGAGGGTCTGCTGGGAACGTCTGGCAGAATCCCCTGTCAGAAAGAGTTTCAACTGCCACCTCCGGCAGAACTTCACCCACATCTCGGGGGAGGCGGGGGACATTGAGTCTGAGTGGACCATGTCCCGCGCCTCTATTGCCGAGGCGGCCGACCGGAGCTGTGGCCGTAAGGTGGTTGTTGTCTGTCGTGGCGGCAATCCCCGAACCCGTTGGTGGACGTCAAGCTGAAGAAAGAGTCCTATCGGGCCTTTTTGGCCTGTGGGACTCCTGAGGCAGCTGATGGCTACCGGCTGGCCAAGCGGAATGCAGCTTTGGTGGTCACTGAAGCAAAAACTCTGGTATGGGAGGAGTTCGGTGGGGCCATGGAGAAAAACTTCCTGATGCCTTCGAGGAAATTAAGGTCCACCATTCGGCGTCTCAGTAGGGTCACCGAGGTGGTTAAAAAGCTCCTCGGTGGCAAAGCCCCGGGGGTGGATGAGATTCGACCGGAGTTCCTAAAGGCTCTGGATGTTGTGGGGCTGCTCTGGTTGAAACGCCTCTGCAATATTGCGTGGACATCGGGGACAGTGCCTCTGGATTGGCAGACTGGGATGGTGGTCCCCCTTATTAAGAAGGGGGACCGGAGAGTGTGTTCCAACTACAGGGGGATCAGACTCCTCAGCCTCCCTGGTAAGGTCTATTCCGGGGCGCTGGAGAGGAGGGTCCGTCGGGAAGTCGAATCTCAGATTCAGGAGGAGCAGTGTGGTTTTCGTCCTGGCCAGTTCTACACCCTCGGCAGGCTACTCGAGGGAGCATGGGAGTTAGCCCAATTGGTCTACATGTGTTTTGTGGACTTGCAGAAGGCGTTCGACCGTGTCCCTAGGGGAGTCCTGTGGGGGTGTTTCGGGAGTATGGGGTACCGAACGCCCTTATACGGGCTGTTCGGTCCCTGTACAACCGGTGTCAGAGCTTGGTCCACATTGCCGGCAGTAACTCGGACTTGTTTCCGGTGACAGTTGGACTGTCTGCACTTTGTCACCGATTCTGTTCATAACTTTTCTGGACATAATTTCGAGGCGCAGATGGGGTCCGGTTTGGTGGCCTCAGAATTGCATTTCTTCTTTTGATGTGGTTCTGTTGGCTTCATCAAGCCGTGATCTCCAACTCTCACTGGAGTGGTTTGCAGCAGAGTGTGAAGCGGGTGGGATGAGAATCAGCACCTCCAAATCTGAGACCATGGTCCTCAGTCGGAAAAGGGTAGCATGCCCTCTCCAGGTCGGGGATGATATCCTGCCCCAAGTGGAGGAGTTCAAGTATCTTGGGGTCTTGTTCACGAGTGAGGGAAGAATGGAACGGGAGAGCGACAGGCGGACCGGTGAAGCGTCTGCAGTGATGCGGACTTTGTATCGGTCCGTTGTGGCAAAGAAAGATATAAGCCGAAAGGTGAAGCTCTCGATTTACCGGTCGATCTACGTTCCTACCCTCACCTATGGTCAAGAGCTGTGGGTCGAGATCCCGGATACAAGCGGGCGAAATGAGTTTCCTCCGCAGGGTGTCCGGGCTCTCCCTTAGAGAGAGGGTGAGAAGCTCGGTCATCCGGTAGGATCTCCGAGTAGAGTCGCTGCTCCTCCACATCGAGAGGACCCAGATGATGTGGCTGGGGCATCTGATTCGGATGCCTCCCGGACGCCTCCCTGGTGAGGTGTTCCCGGCACGTCCCACCGGGAGGAGACCCCAGGGACGAACCAGGACACGCTGGAGAGACTACGTCTCTCGGCTGGCCTGGGAACGCCTTGGGTTCACCCCGGAAGAGCTGGGTGAAGTGGCTGGGGTGAGGGAAGTCTGGGCGTCCCTGCTAAAGCTACTTCCCCCGCGACCCGACCTTGGATAAGCGGTAGAAAATAGATGGATGGACATTTACTGAGGCACCATAGAGACAATATTACATCCCATATACTCAAAAAATTTGGTTTGGCAAAATATGTCCCCTTTTAACAGGATTCTTATTAGACGATTTTTTTTTCCTGGGGAAAGTCAGGGGTGGGGGTTAAGATCCAAAATTGGTCCTAAAATATTTTTAAAAATTCTTTAACCCCTGCTATTACACCCTCCCCCCCCCCCCCCCCCCCCCCATAATTCTCGTATTACGTTTTTCTTGGAAAACATGATTTTCTCTTTGATCTCACAAAATTCCAACTTCTTTTCTCATAAAAATCTGAATCACAATATTACCTTTTTCACTTACACACAAAACGCCATCTTTGACAACAGGGCAAGTACAGTGGACCACCGGAATCCGCGAGGGCTATGGACCGGGGCCGCCCGCGAATAGTTGTACTGTACTGAAAAATTAAATACTTGACCCCATTATAACTGGCATGATTTTTTTTGTTTTTGAATAAGTGGGGAAATACCACCAATAAGCAGTTTCAGTTTTTATATGACTGCGAATACTTTCATATTGTTTGTTTGTGTTGCATTGTTTGTGTTCAAATACTTGTTGCTTAAAGGGTTGTAACTTGTAACACAACAACATAGATGCTATGTAGCGCTAGCGTTAGGATGTCAATGGAGTTTCCCGTATTTGTTGACGTTAGCATTTTGCTACCGGACTTAAGGATTTTATGGATTTTTATATGGATTTTTAAAATACACATCTAATTGTCTTTTTTAAGTTTAGTTTGACAGTAAAGTTCAAAATGGATTGGCAACAAACAGTTTTATGAAAATTTTTCACTACTCGTATCTGCCAACCGACTGCCTGTCAGGAAGTGAATTGTTCTCCGCCACCATACAGCGTTCGTATCTTAAATTTGAGCTAGCAAGTCAAAGCAAAAAAATCGTCTAGACAGACTATATCTCAAAAATTGGCACCACTGTATGTTCATAATAAGCTCACCATCACCCAAAAAGTATTTTTGTAATATTATATTTCTTGAAAAAAAACCTGGTAAAATTTGCTGAACTTTCATTTTAAAAAATATGACAATAATAAATTAATATTCCACATTCAAAATATTTTCTAATGTCCGACTTTCCCTGAAATTTTTTTTTTTAAAAACCAACATACAATTTGTCCATGTAATATTACAACTTTTTCACAATATTGAAAGATAGACTTTTCCCCTGAAGAAATACATTTTTCTATAAAAGACATTCTTGTAATCACTTTTTCCTGATAAATGACGTTCATATTGAAACAAAATTCTAATCCCACAACTTTCTTAAAGGTCCCATAGTTTACCAAACCAACTTTTTCTAGTATATGGGAAGTTATATTGGCTCTACGGTGCCTCAGTAAATATGTGAAATATGAATTAAAATCGTCCACGCATTCCTGAGTTCCAGATGTTTTTCTGCCGAGAGGCCAAGAATCAGGTCATTCGAGTTTCTCAAGCTTATCTACGTAACTCGCGAATATCTCCGCCTACCTCTCTGCTCCCGAGCCAGCACTGCCAACATAAACACGTGTGTTCTCACAAGTGGGTGTTCTACAAGGAGGCAACCAATCAGAGGAAAGGGGGCGGTCTTAGCCAAATATAGACAAAGAGGATACAGAACTGGGTCAAACAGAAGTAGCTGTCAGAAGGGCCTTTTCTGGACACTTGTGTGACAAAAGCAAGGTTTTTTTTTAAAAAATGAAATTGACACTTTTATACTCAGTCCATATTAGAGAGTCACTCTATGGAGCCAAAATATGGGACCTTTAAAAAAATAAAAATTCAAAAATACATTTTGGGGGGAAAAAGTTTTGTAAAAAAAAAAAAAAAGGTCCTTCTAATGACCCTTTTTTCTCGTAGTTTAGTTTTCCTTACTCGTAGAATACGAAGTATTTTTTCAGTTATGGTAATTCTGCTCAAAATTCAACTAATGCACATTCCACCCCCTTGCAGCTTCCTCATTCGTCTGGGCTGCGCAGGCTGCTTGGATTACTTCACAGCACACGGTCTAAGCAACATCTACCAGATTGAGAACTATAACATGGAGGTGAGCCCTCAGCCGTCAATCACAGCCGAGTGGAGCGCCGCTACGCCTGCGTCCACTAACGCTCCCCTGTGTCATGACCACTAGGACCTGTCGCGGCTCAAGATCCCCATCGAGTACCAGCATGCCATCTGGAAGGGCATCCTGGAGCACCGGCAGGCCATGGACTTCTCCCCCCCGCCCCACATCGTACGCACCACCAGCGGGGCGTCTGCCGTCAGCTCGTCCGAGGCGCGCGGCGAGCGCGTCATCGACGCGGTGCGCTTCACCCTGCGCCAGACCATCTCCTTCCCGCAGCGTGACGACTGGTCCGACTTCTCCTTCGACCTGGATTCGCGCCGCAACAAGCAGCAGCAGCGCATCAAGGAAGAGGGAGAGTAGGACTGGACAAATTACGGAAAAAACAAAAACAAAAAAACGCCCGGAACATTCCCCAATTTTTTGTTTTTTGAGAGACGTGCACTTATTGTTCTTCTGCACGGTTCAGATTTCTTGAGAGCACTTAAGAAATGTTAAAAGTGTTAAAAAAAAAAAATGCATTTCCAAGTCCTGATTGTACATTTCAAGTACGCACTCTTATCCCTATATTTAGCATCATTTCAATTTCAAGTGTTACCCACTTTTATGTTGTATTTGGTTGAGGATTATTACGTGAAATTACTGTATGTACATGTTGTATAGTTTGGTTTTGTTTTTGTCATCAGGAAATAAAAGAACGTTCAAAGTCAGAAATCAAAAGAAAGAAAACATTTTTGTACAATTTCTACTGTAAATAGGTCGAGGCTATTTTGATATAAATCCAAAATAAATATCCACCCTTCTTGACTACTCCAGTGTCTTATTTGAAATATACTTTTTGTCTTAATATAAATTCAAAATAAATATCCATGAATACTCCACTGTGTCTTACTCATTTTGTACAATTATATATGACAAGGCTGAGTAGTCTTACGATATTTTGTTTTAGCTTGACTAATTATTTTTACAACTGTATGGCAGAGCAAATCTACTTTTAGTTGGATTATACTCATTTTTACATATATGACATGGACCACTCTCTTAGTTGTACAATACTTTATTTCATTTGTAGTTTTACTTAAGTTCCATTATACTTTACAATTATATGACTGGATGAGTAGTTTCACTTTAATTTTATTTTACATATTTCTACAACTGTATAACAGGGTGAATAGTTTTACTTAATTGTACTTTTTTGTGGTTGATGTGAGTAGTTTCACTTTATTTTAGTTTGATTATATTTATTCTTACAATTATATGACTGAGCATTTTACCTATCCTTTTTTTTTTTTTTTAACAATTGTGTGACAGGTTGAGTAGTTTTGCTTTATATTGCTGTATTTCTATTTTAATTATTTGACAGTGTGAAGAGTTTTATTTTTAAGTTTTAGTTTAACTATTACACGGTGGATAGCTAGCCACCCACCCATCCATCCATTTTCCGCTTCTCCTCCCACGGGTCGCAGGCGTGCTTGGAGCCTATCCCAGCTATCTTCGGGCGAGAGGCAGGGTACGCCCTGAACCGGTCGCCACCCAATCGCAGGGCACATAGAAACAAACAACCGTTCACACACACATTTACACTTACGGACAATTTAAGAGTCTTCAATTAACCAACCACGCATGTTTTTTGGAACGTGGGAGGAAACCGTAGTGCCCGGAAAAAACCCACACAAGCACGGGGAGAACATGCAAACTCCACTCAGACGAGGCCAGATTTGAACCCGGGTCCTCAGAACTCTGAGGCAGATGTGCTAACCAGTTGTTCGCCGTGTCGCCCAGTGGATAACTAAACAAACTAAATCTTGGCACAGTTGTTGTGCGGGCAATTAGATGGTGTAGGTGTATCTCACGTATAATTAAGAGGTCAACACAGCAGAAAGATGTAAAAAAAAAAAAAAAAAAAGGAGATGATGCAGTGTTGTTTATTTATCATCACATAAGTGTGTGTGTGTGTGTGTGTGGGGGGGGGGCTGAAAGGGCCCAAAAGCCATCATTCCTCCATTTTTGTCAAAGCTATTTACACAGTTAAAATAGAAAGAGCGGTGCAGGCTTAACAAAATAATAAGTCCGGGATGATACAATACAAATAGGTCTACTCTACCTCGGCCACCTCCACCTCCATGGTCTGAATGGCGTCGGGCGCCTCATCCAGCTTGACGCCAGTCATGGCCTGCTGCGCCAACACGTAGTTGACCACCTGCATGATGCCCTGGTCGGACAAGGTGGCCAACGAGCCGTCGACCGCCTCCGCCTCCTGCACCGCCTCCACCGTCTCCTCGGTGATCAGCACAGTCTCGATCTCCTCGACGGCGGAGCCGTGGTCCGGCGTCTGCGCCTGGCGCAGCTCGGGCGGCAGGTCGGCCGCCAGGATGCTGACGGCGTGCTCCACCTGCGTGCCCTGGTTGTGGAACTGCAGCGTGTCCTTCTCCAGCATGATCTTGCCCGGCAGGCTGTCGGCGTGGTACTTGGACATGTGCTTGCGCAGGGTGCGCGCGTCGATGTGCGCCTCCTGGCAATTGGGGCAGACGTAGGGGCGCTCGCCCGTGTGCGTGCGCACGTGGCGCTTCAGGGAGCGGGCGTCGGCCCACGCCACGCCGCACGTCACGCACTCGAACGGCTTCACGCCTGAAAAAGAGGACAGAGAAGAAAACCCAAATGTTTTGCCTACGCAGACGCCTTTCGTTATCCCTGCGTTTCGTGTCTCTCAAGTGCTGTAAAAGGGTAAGCTTTTTATTATATTGATTCTTATACTTAAGTAGATCTTTTGTTAGGGTTTCAAATTAGGACTTCAAGGTTGTGTTAGGGTTTGGAAACCGAATTGCGGGTTCGAAACCGGAGTTAGGGTTGAATGTTAGGGCTTGAAATGAGTGTTTCCTAATGATGTTTTGCTTCGCAACTTTTCACCTTGGTGGTTGTTGATGTGCCTCCTGTACTCTCGGAGCTGCGTGAACTTCCTGCCGCAGTGCTCGCACTCGCGCTCCAGGTTCTGCTTGACGCGGCCCTTCTTGCCGTGCGTCGCCTTCTTCACGTGCCTCCGGAACAGGGCCTTCTCGAAGAACTCCTTGCCGCACACGTTACACCTGAACGGGAGCAAGAGGACGCCATTTCGTGTTGGAAAGTTGGACTTTAACCGGGGGTAGCGCTTCAAGCAAAGGTTCGGGGTTTTGAAGTGTGTTGAGAGCAAAGGATACGTTTTCAAATTAAGGTTTCAAGCCGTTGCGAGGGTTTTAAATTCAGGTTTCAAGCTTGAGTTAGGGTTGCAAGATTAGTTTATGCTTGAAAATTACAGTTGCAAGCCAGTGTCAGGGTTTAACGCCTAGGCTATGGTTTCAAGCCAATTACGGTTTCAAGAAGGAATGGGCGAGTACCAATACCAGACATCGGAATGGGTCTGATACCGACCTTATTTAATGATATCGGGTACTCGTAAAGGCTGCTAATACTTAAGGCAAAAAAAGAATATCGATTAAGTCCTCCTCGCGTAGTAGTTGGCGCTACAGTGCAGAAGTTTGACACATCGACGAATCATCTTTGTTCACAATGATGTCATTGTGTTCATTCCCAATTTATGTATCAAAGGTACGAGTGGTATGGAGACTGTATGGGTATCGTGAGTACTCAAAAGTGAATAGTCGTACTGGTATCGGTCTGAAAAAAGTATCGAGCGTCCCTCCAATCAAGCTTTGGTTAGGGTTTGAAGTCAGTGTTAGGGTTTCAAACTTTGGCTTAAGGTTCATATTTGGGTTTCAAGTCAGGGTGAAAGGATTTTACAGTTTGTTTGTTTAGCACAGAGGTTAAGAGTTTTAAGGTTTCAAACCAGGGTTAAATTCGGATTTAAGGTTTGGGTTTGAAGATTTGGTTGGAATTTGAAATTTGGGGTTCGAACCAGGGCTACGGCTTCAAAGTAGGGTTTCAATTTGAAACCTTAAACTTTCAAGCCCAGAGGAAAAGATTCAAATTCAAGGCTGTGTTAGGTGAGGTTTCAAATTGGGGAACGATGGGGGTTTCAACTAACATTTTCAAGCCAGGGTTAAGGTTTAAAGCAAATGGTTAAGAGTTTTAAAGAAGCAATTCATGTTTCAAGCCAGGGTTAGGGTCTCCAATGCGGGTTTTCAAGTCATGATTTGGGTTTCAAGCCGGGGTTAGGGTTTCAAGCAAAGGTTAAGATTTCAATTGAAGCTTTCGTTCCCGGGTGCACGTCTCACTTGAAAGGTTCGGCCACGGTGTGCGACTTGACGTGCGAGTACCAGTCCTTCTTCCAGCTGTAGCACTTGCCGCACACCTGACACTGGAAGGGCTTGAGGCCCATGTGCTTGTTCATGTGCTGCTGCAGGTCTCTGGCCTCGTAGAAGCTCTTGTCGCAGCTGCGGGTCAAGCACACTCGCCGTCTTTATGGCGGAAGGAACGTCCGATAAAAAGACGCGGCGGCGTTACTCACTGAGAACACGCGTAGGCGCGCACGTCAGGCTTGGGTTTGTGCTTCTTCAGGTGTTTGCTCAAGGCCGACGCTCGGTGGAACGTCGCCCCGCACGTGTTGCACAGATACTTGGATTCACCTGGAAGACATTGAATACGGCGTCATCGATGAAAACGCTCCGAACACGGCGCACATCAAAGTCCGCCAAAGTCACACGCCGCCGTACAAAAAGCTTTTATCTTCACAAAAGCAAACGTCGGTCTTGCGTCATCTTACCCAACTTTGTTTCATAGGTGAGCGATGCAATCAATATGGTGATGATCAGACGACACCGGTTCATGTCGGCAAAAAAGAATCTGCGTGCACTGACTTGCCTTCTTTCTACAACGATGCGATACAGCCATCGATTTGAACAAAACAAGCCTACTCAAATGTCTCGCCTCACTATTTGGACTCATCGACTAAAACAACTTCTCGACTTTCGATATAGGCAACAAAACCTATTAAACCGCAAAACTCGTAGCAGTTTAAGAAGGAAATGTGCGTCGCTGATGTCAGCAAACTCACGCAGATTTCACTGTAATTGTGTGCTGGCCAAAATCTGACTGAAAATCAAAATGCCATCCTAAAATTACCACAGAGTCTATTTTGGGTGTGGGGGGGTCTTTTTTTTCTGCAAACATCTTTTTAGTTAGGGTTTCAAGCAAAGGCTCGTTTCAATCTTGGGTTAGGGTTACACGTCTAAATTAAGGTTTCAAGTAATCTTCAAATTCAGTTTCGGCAGACGGGTTAGGGCTTTAATCCAAGCCGCACGAGTGTAGCGAACGCTCGGTCGCGTGTTGCTGACCGGTGTGCAGGCTGGTGTGCTCCTCCATGCTGCGCTTGCTCACGAAGGACTTGTGACAGTACTGACAGTGGAACTGCTTGGTGACGTCATGGAGCGCGCGATGCATCTTCAGGCCGTGCTTGTGGGCGAACGTCTTGCCGCAGACCTTGCACGCGTGCGGCCGCACGCCCGTGTGGTGCAGCATGTGGATGCGCAGCGAGTACAGCTTGGGGAGCGTCTTTCCGCAGATGTCGCAGACGAACTCGCGCTTGGCGGGGGGCCACGTCGCCTTGCCGTCCTCGGCGAGGGTCGAAGACGAGGACGCCGATTTGGGGCCGGGCGCCCGCTGGCCGCTCTGCTGCTTGTGGCGGGCTAGGTGGGCGCGCAGAGAGGCGGCGTACTGGAAGTCTTTGCTGCACAGCTGCAACACACACAACAAGTTGACTTAACTGACTTTTTTGTCAGTGAGGATATGAATGAGGAATTAGGGTGTTAGGACAAGGTTAAGGTTTCAAATCAGGGTTTCAAAACAGGGTGAGGGTTTGAAGTTAGGGTTTCAACCCCCTGTTAGGGTTTCAAATTAGAGTCTCAAGCCAGTGTGAGGGTTTCATGTTAGATATTCAAAGTTGGATTAGGGTTTTAAATTGGGGTTTTTAAGCCAGCGGCAGGACTTTAAATTAGAGTTTCAAGCAGAGGATTAGCATTCCAAGTTAGTGTTTCAATGTTGGGTTGGTTAGGGTTTCAACCCAGGGTTAGTGTTTCCAGTTAGGCTTTCAATCTTAGGATAGGGTTTAAAATTAGAATTTCAAACCCTGGTTAGGGTTTCAAGTTAAGGTTTAGGGTCTCAAAAGAGGGTTTCTACCCAGGGTTAGGGTTTGCAGGTAAGATGTTAATCTTGAAGTTGGCTTTCAAATGAGGGTTTCGCCAGGGTTATAATTTCAAATTAAGGTTTCACTCTTGGGTTAGGGTTTCGACCCAGGTTTGAACTTTCAAGCCAGGGTTGGGGTTTCAATCTTGGGTTAGTCTTTCAAATGAGGGTTTGAAGCCTGTTTTAAGGTAGGAAGCCAGGGAGTAGGCGTCTGCTTACGCTGCACTTGTATCCGCGACTTTTGTCGTGCTTCATGGCGTGCATGATGAGAGCGTAGCGGCGGTGGAAGGACAAGCCGCACTCTGAGCACGTGTGCTCGCCCTCCGCGCCGCCCTCAGCCGGGACCTCGGCGTCCCGCTCGGCCGCCGGCGGTGCGACGGCCTCTGTCGAGCACGTGTCTCCGGCAGAAGCGTCCGGTTCCCGGTCCTCCGCCGACCCGAGTTGTCCTCCCACCGGGTTCTCCTCCGGCTGCTTGGGAGGCCGCCCCCTCTTCCCAGGTCTCGCGACCTATAGAAGGCTTGTGGTAATTGGATCATGTAATAGACACAAGAACCTGCTGCTTACCAAACCGGCAGCACCTACCGAGCTAAGTAAACAGTCTCACAGATGAATTTTAATGTGGGCACACGAGTAATTGATTCTCCCGTGTCTGCGTACCTTTGGCGTGGGGGCGCCACGTGGCGGCACGGCGGCCATCTTCACGTCGTCGTCGTCGTCGTCCAGACCCATGTGGAGGCGAGCGTAGCCGCCCTCACCAATGGAACGCTGCCGCAGTCGTCGTTGGTTGGCTTCCTGCTTGTCGTCATCGGCGGACGGTTCCGCCTCTTCCTCCTCGTCCTCCGGCGGCGGCGGCGGCGGCGGTGGTGATTCAAACACCTCCATCGCCACTTCCTTCTTCACCTTGGCCGGGCGCCCCCGTTTCCGTTTCGCGGGAGGTGGGGCGAGTGGTTCGGGCGCTGACTCTGACATATCGGCTGCCAGCTGGGTCTGAAGCTCGACCGCAGACACCATATTAACTTCTGCGGGCTTCTCTTGTTCGGGCTCCATGTTTAAGAGAAAAGTCTCTACCTCGTCCGGCTGCTCGATGGCCAGGCAGGCCGACACCACCGCCAGGGACTCGGTGGCGCCCGCCTGCCCGCTGTGGGTGACCACCGTCATGGTATCCCCCTCCGCGGCCACGAGGGCCGCCTGGTGCGTGATCAGCGTCAGGGTCTCGGCGCCCTCCACCGCCTCGGCCGTAACCGCCACCGGCTGCTCGGTGCCCGCGGGTGCCATGATAGCGAAAGACTCCCCCGCCACTGCGAGCCCAGCATGGGTGAGCCCCGCGTGAGTGACCACCGCACTACCGTCGCTTTGTATAGTGACCGTGTAGGAGCCCGCCTCGTCGGAGGCGGACTCCGCCGCCTGTCCGGCCACCACGGTGTGGCTTTCCCCCTGCTGGTACACCACCAGCCTCTGCTCCTCCACCTGCTTGTGCACCGACTCGCAGATCTGCAGCACCTCGGGCATCAGCAGGTGGCGCGCCAGGTTGGCGATCTCCGCCATGACGTTGAAGTTGAACGTCAGCATGGACGTGTAGGCGAAGTCCAGCAGAGGCAGGAAGCTGTCTTTGGTGAAACCTGGGTGGAGGGTCAAGAGCCACGGCGGCGGATTAAAGCCACGCGAGTGACGGCACACAGACATGAAAATAGTTTTGTCACAACACCAAAAATATGACTTTGATACAATATCTTGATGGATACTTAAAACAATACTAGGCTTCAGGACAGTTTTCGGTTCGGTTTCCAAGGCATGGGGGGGAAAAACGACCTTTTGTGCTACAGTTTTTGTATTGCAATTCATGCATGCCTGTCTGCCCCTGTGCAGGTCATATCTAATCCCTTTTGTGTTTCCACTCACTCACTGTTTTAACTGTACACAAGATGCGAACTCACCGGCGAGGTCGACCACAGCCTCGTGCGTGGACGCGGCGCCCTTCTCGAAGAAGAGCTCGTTGAAGTACTCGCTGCACGCCGCCAGCAGCGCCTTGTGTGCCCGGTACTCCTCGCCCTCGATCAGCAGCGTGATGTCGCAGAACTGATTGTTGAGGCGCTGGTGGTTGAGTTTATCCAGCACCGTCTGACCGTGCTTGGACAGGAACTGGTTTACCTCACCCTTGCTGTTCACCTGGGGGTAAAAAAAACAAACAAACAAAAACTTAAAACATCTCAGTGTGAAAGGGATAACTGAAAAGAACCAAGTCAAAGAACACTATGGACTTAAAAATACTGCTACAAAAAAATTGCGATATCGTTTCTTTTCTTTCTTCACGGTGAGGTATTGCAATACTTTTCTCGGGCAAGTATGCAATGGAAGCCTGCACAAAACACAGCGAGGGTCCAGACCTCTACCAGGACTGAAAAATCAGCAAAAGTACAAATGTGTTGCTAGCAGGCTACTTGCGTTTCTAAGAGGGGGACACAAATGTACAGTTTTGATTCGTGGGGTGGACTACGCCATTCACGCCACAATGCAGGGGTGTTAAAAAAGACGCTAGCGCAGCAGGCTAACAATACTTACATAGACCAACTCGTGCTTCTCTCCAGTCTTTGCCACCTTGGGTCTGTTCCGACCAGACGGGTCTGTGAAGAAGATACCGTCATCTGCCTCTTCTCCCTCCTCGCCCTCTTCTTCCTCCTCTTCATCGTCGTCCTCTTCTTCTCTGGAGGCCGCCTTGCGTTTCCTCGGCCGGCCGTATGAGCGCCCGCCTCCTCCGGAGCCGTCGTCCGCGCCCCGTCGGCTGGCGCAGGTGGTGCACTCGCGGATGTGGTCCTTCACGTGCTTCAGGATACCTTAAGATGGACAACAAACGGACGTAATCACCAATTCTCTACGTTATGATTATTGTGATAGAACACAATCATGCAATAATTACTGTGGAAAAGAAAACAATAATAGTACTTATTGCCACGAGCGAACAAAACCTCTTTACTTCTTCGTCACAAATGCAGACAGGCTTTGATGATAAAAGAAAACAATAACAGCCGTCTGCTGTGAATGAAATCCATACATTTTACCAAGGACCCCTTATTTGTCCAACAAGGTGCCTGACACAAAATAAATGAAGTTCAGCAACATCTGAGCAATAGATGCACAAAACACAGTAATAATAGGGTATTTACAAAATTGCCTCTCATGATGAATTCATCTTTTCCCCCTCACAGGATGTCCTTCAAAAAAGAATAAAAATGTAAGAATGTTGCTGAATCAGCACAGACAAGAGGCCACCTACGTCATACGTCAAAGGTTCTTTTCTAAAATTGGATTCCAGCCTGTGTGTGTGTGTGTGGGGGGGGGGGGTAATTTATGGATTATCACTTTAAATGGCGGGTGCTTGTAAAAGTCAATTATCAAACATTAAAGAAAACAGATGTGTCAGCGTGGTCTTACGGGCAAAGGCAAGATACAACTTTGGTGAATTTGTGAATAGCAAACTATGAACAGGCAGGAATTCCCCATACAGTAGTAGAGTCAAAATCACAGGTGTCAAATTGGTGGCCCGGGGGCCAGATCCGGCCCGCCACGTCATTTTATGTGGCCCTCAAGAGTGTGCATCGACTTTGTGTTTCTTGCTAAAATATCAAAATTGCAAATTGGCTTGACTTTGAAAAATATTGTGATATTGCAAGCATGTTTTGTTACCAACCCCCCTTTTAAAATAAACTGGATTCATACTGTAGTTGAACAAACTATTTTTACTGGCTTCTGATTTCAAAAGTAATTATCTATTAATTAAATAATAATAATCCACATTTTTGTTGTGTTTAGAACAAAGGCGAACAGAATTGTATTTGGGGAAAAAAATTATTAAAAGTAAATGAAAATGAAGAAATAAGAGACATAAACTTAAGGGGTGTGGCCTAGTAAAGGACCTCAACAGCGTGGCCTGGCTCAATAACGATTGGGAAGCGGTGAATTAAAGCAGCTATTCAGTATTAAAATATGTTGTTTATTCTTTTACATTCATTTTAACTATATTATTACTGTTTATTTGTATACAATACAATGCTGTGGACTGCTATACTTCTCATTAAAACGACTAGACATGATTTTGGGGGTGTTTTCCGCGAGCTGGGACGGATTCAAGGCATTTCCATTATTTTAATGGGGAGAGTGGATTCGAGATAAGTAAAAAAAAATAATAATAATAATAGTCAAATACCGGCGCTGTAATCTGACCACATGATGGCAGCAGAGAAAACGTGTACGTGACAGTGACGGAGGAAAACATTTGATGCGAAATGCTAACCCCTTCCTCGCTCATTTAACCCCACAACAAAGCTTCGTTGTGTGGCTGGGCGAGTCTCATTCCCCCCCTCCCACCGCCCTTCTTCGTTACCTCTCCACCAGTACTTCTGCGAGATGCTCTCCCAGGTGAGCTGCTGGTTCAAGTGCTCCCCGCCTTCGGGGACGTGCGTCCGCTCGATCAGTTCCTTCCTGCGCTCGTCCCGCAGCACCACCTCCAGCTCGGTGAACACGTCCTGGCCCTTGAGCCGCCGCTGGTAGTACAGGGTGCCGCCGCGGACCACGTAGCAGGCGGCCGCTTTGCGTATCTTCCGCTTGGTGTTGCCCGGCGTGCCCGGGGCGTACGGTTCGAGCTCGTCCGTCAGATAGCGAATGATGGCCAAGTAGCTCTCCTCGCACGACATACTGTTCGGCCTTCTTTCTCGTTTCTACTCGAGGCGTTTTATCGCTAAAAGTCGGCCGCTCTTCGGACGCGAGTTAGGGATGTTCATATATTTTTACACGCAAGTTTGAAGTTGAAATAAAGGCATGGTGAGTATTTTCGAGTGTTTTTAGTCAAGGTGGAACGGCAGTTTGTCGAACGTCAGGGTAGACGTGCCCGAACAGATAAAATGGCTGCTGCACAACCGGATGTTGCGTACGCGTTGGCGGAAGTGCGATTCGCCACCAGAGGGCGCTCTGGTTACACTTTTCACCAAAGTGGCGCTGTCAATGTTCAGTAATGCAAAATGTTATATAAAATGTAATATTTAATATTATCTAACAACAACAATACAATTATACAATAAAAATAGCATATTAAAGTCAAAATTGCAATTATTTGTTTTTGCAATGTATGTGTTATATTGAAAAAATTCATGAAAATGAAATTTGTTTTTGCATCAAGGCTTTATAATGAAAACAAAAAAATAATTGTATAGTAAAAATATGTTATGGAGATGAAACATACATGTAACGATGTGTTCATTAACTAATATAATTACATTATTTTATAGTTGTATTTATTGTTACTTAAAATGTGTAATTAAATTATTAAACAATTTTCCCATTGTTTGAACATAAAATATATATAAAAACAAAATATTTAGGTCAATAGCTCCATTGTTTTTAAATTTAGTATTTTATTTTTGTTTCTATGTTTCTTAGTGTATCATTTAATCAATAAACACATTACCTAATTTATTTCATAATCAAATAATTATATAACGGAAGATGAAATATTTAGATGAAATTACATGCTTCTTTTTATGAATGAATAATAATTTTACCACAATGCTAAGTAATTAAAACAAATGAAAAATAGGACTTACGTTTTAATTGCCTGTGCTTTTTATTTAAAATTGTATTAATAATTACCACCCTAGAGCACAGTAAAAATAACTCTTATTTATATATATATTTTTTTTTTGTTTAAAATGAAAAAGAATTAATAAAAGTATTTGTTTTGTTGTGTATTTTTACTCAAAATTGATCATTTAATAGTTTTTTTGTGTTGACTTTTGCATGAATTTATTTATACATACGTACATACACACACACCCATCTACCGACCGGCTCTGACCAGTCAGAGAGCAACTCCTGTCACTTAATAAGGCAGTGAAAATATCTGGGTATGATGAAAAAACAGCCGCATTTCCATAAAAGTCTGCAAGTCACTCAGCATTGTTTAATCCAAAACATGTCAAAGCGAGTGTATTGAGTCAGCGTGTTGACACAGATGACATGTTGCCTGTGAGTACACAGTAAACGCACATGATCAGGGCTCGGGTTTACAAAAACAAATAGAAATAAAGACAAGGTAACCCTCTCAAGGGTGCAGATAAGTCACTTTTCCTCACACTCGACCCTTCAACACACTGGGAAGCACTTCGTCTCAGCACCAGATTTAAAAAAAAAAAAAAAAAAAGGTCTTGCCTATCTGAGACGACGACCACAGAACAAAACGTAAGCTACTGATAGTTTATTCATCATGGATTTAATTGAATGAATTGAGTCATCGTGAATTAACTGCCACAATCATTGAAAGCTTCAAATGGTCTTCAGTGTTGACATTAGGTCCATTATAGACTAAATTGGCTTTGATGATTACGACAACATTTGTTTTGATAAAGACTAAATTGTCTACGTTCTTTGCAAACGCAGTTACGCAGTAATTTGTCTAAAATGTGTACACGAACGCGTTTGGTCAAAGACGAAATTGTCGATGTTTACGAAAACACATTAGGTTCGCTAAATACTTGTCTATACCGTGTTCTTAAAAAAAATGCTAGAATCAGTCTTTAAATTATAGATTCATTATAGAATACATTGTCTTGTGTTTTTTTGTTACTATTTTCACCACTTTCCTTATCATTTCCTCTCCGTTGTTCAGCTCTCTCTGTTGATGTTAGCATGTGATGCTACGAAAAGATGTTACTCTTTGAAAACAAGAAGCGCTTGTCTGTCTCTCACACAGTCTGACATCTCAAATCAGGATTATATAACCACTGATAAAGCCTATATTTACGAGTTACTCTTTGAAAACAAGAAGCGCTTGTCTGTCTCTCACACAACCTGACATCTTAAGTCAGGATTATATAACCACTGATAAAGCCTATATTTACTATATTTGTGTTTGTCACTTTGTCTTCCTTGAACAAATTAATGCGCAAATGGGATGGACATAATCGATTCATTGGCAAAATAAGAAAATATCTACTGTATTTGGAAGATAAACGCTTCCCAGGATTTCAGAAGATTGCCATTTAAAATGATGGTTTTCCTCATAGGTATTGTCCTCCAAAGTAACACCAACCCGTGTCAGGCAAAGCCTTCATTTCCTTGATGGGATTGATGAGGTACATTTACAGTACATCTACATACTGTCTTTGCAAAGGGTAATATTATACTGGCACTATGTGTCAGTGACAGGTGTCCCACAGGACTCCATTTTAGGCCTGCTGCTATTTACTTTATTTAAATGGTGAGGCTTTGTCAAGGTTGAGGCAAGGTCCTCGTGGCCAAGCTAAAATAAGAGCGGCCGTTAGGCTGGAGGTGTGCGCCAGGGGATGGGAATCCCGGAGTAGTTAACCATCTGGATATCATCTAGGCAAAATGTTATGTTCAATATCTGTGCTCGTTTTGTTTGTGTAACTAACTATGTTTTTTGCTTGTGAGTAAATCACTAAATTACCAACAAAATAATAGTAAATTCAATCATCAATCTTGTAAAAAAAAAGGAATGTTTACAATGGTATGTTTACATGTCAACCTTGTGAAAAACGAAATGTTTTTCATTTGCATAGTGAATTAACTAGCCCAAGATAGTAGATATTTACACACAAACCTTGTTCAATTAAGCTTGTTTTTTTTGTGTGTATCAGACTAAAAAGCTATCTAACCAAGTTAGCGTTTACACGACAACCATTTCCCCCCCCCCCCCCACAGGTATGTTAAAATGGCCAGCCAACAAACCGAGTAACTAATGTGATGACGTCAGGTCATGACTCATGATGACTGTTTGAACTCCAAGTTTTGTGTGAATTTTGAGGCCCTTTTTTTCCCCCCCAGAACATTTTTGGTTGTACTCCAAATGGTTGCACTTTTTGGTAGCATTCCTTTACGTTCGTACGCCGCGCTTCCGCGTTCGGTTCGACCTGTGCACAGCGCTGTTGCGGCGACTGTCCATTTTGCGTTGCGCGCTGGCCATCCTTGAGCTGCCTCGTCAATCTGGTCCTCTAATGGCTATCGGCTCCGGTTGCAAGGCACTAACAAATATCTGTCCGATGACCCCGCCTCAGGGCCCAGATAACGACGTCTGACTGTGGAAGGACAGAAGCTGGCCGGGCTATCTTTTTTTATTGTGCGAACGGCTATGCGTGCGGCCAAGGCCGTCTGATAAATGGCTGGCGACGGCCCTCCCTGGTGCTGCTGCTTCTTCTGCTGCTGCTGCTGCAGTACTTTTCCATGACACACTGCTGGTGGCACCAGGAGAGAGAGAGAGAGAGAGAGAGTGAGAGAGACAGTGCGTGGACGTGAGAAAGAGCCTCTGTGGTGTTGATCTTGTCTCATGTGCTGGGATTTGCAGCACGCTGCCGGGGTAGCGAGGAGGAAAAGCAAGCAACGCGTTTTCACCGTGAGCCGCTCACGTTAAAATGAGTGTTTACAGCACACAGGCGCGAAGACGTCTTCGTGTGTGCAACACACGCACACACGCACTTATCATTATGTGTTGCGTTTGGTAAGGACCGATTCCCACCAAACTCGCCGGTGCGGGCTCAAGAAGATTTAAGGAAACGCTACCGATGATAATGTTGAACGGTGTTTGCCATTGTGAGAACTCAGATTTCGGAATTACACAAATGGAAAAACTTAACTAACTAACAAAATGATTCATGGATCATTTACATGACAACAAGGTCACGGGAATGACAAGAACAATAAAACCAAGTCATTAACTAACGAACTAGAGGACTGACTAATTAAGTATGTTTACATGACAATGTTGTAAAAACAGGAACACTAGCCAATCACAAACTACCTACCTACCGTCTAACTAACTAACTGACAGACCAACTGACTAGCATGTTTACACAGCAACCACCGAATAAAAAAATGGGAATAATGAGAACAACCACGTTAATTATTTAGAAGTATGTTTACACAACCGTAAAAAAAAAAAAAAAAAATAGAAACAAGAACAACCAACCAACTAACTATAAATAACCAAAAAAACTAACTAACTAAAAGATGGATTCATTACAGGGGTGTTTTCACGACTGCTATAAAAACGGAAGCAACAAGAACAGGCAACCACAGAACTAATTAACTAATTGGATGACTAACTATTTACAGGTATGTTTACTTGACAGTAACCTTTTTAAAAAAAACAACAACCAACCAAAAACTAACTAACTAAGTAGTTATTTGTATGTTAACTTGTTAACTCTATGTTAACATAACTTAATAAAAATGGGAATAAAACAGCCAACTAACTGAGCCCCCGACTAACAACTTAACAGGTATGTTTACACGACCATAACTCAATGCTAACACATAATGGGAAATGCCGTAGACAGGCTAATGAATAATAGCATTAGTGTTGCGGTGTTTTACCCTTTAAGCAACGGATATTTAAACAGACAATATAACTATACTCACAGCATATATTCTTTATCCTCTGCGGAAAATGACACTAGGACTGGTTTACGGAGGAGCTGATACCTCTCCATGTACAGTATGGTATGTCTGTATTAAACTGCTTCCAGGTGGCCAAGGTGCACACACCATAAGGAGCAGCACCATGTCCATTTGATTTAGGCAAAAAATGTGGCAAAAACGGTTTCATTTCTTTACGGTCTATTTCATTCCGTTGTTACTTTCTTTTTACAAAGTACAATAGAGAGTAATATATTTGTCTTTTTGAAAAACATTACAAATATATATATATATATATATATATTATTTATTTATTTTTGGGTGGGGTTGGGAGGCTGGGACAGATTAATGGCGTTTCCATTCATTTCAGTAGGGAAAGAAGATTTGAGATTGAGTGTTTCGAGTCACGGCGCGAATTAAATACCACCGTACTGCATTTTTTGCTACAGTAGAGGTTTACATTAAGTATGTAAATATGTTACATTCGTAATGTAAAGACTTTCAATTAGATGTAAACATGATGTTTATAGACCTTAAATATGCTGTTAGTATGGTACATTCTATGTGAATAGGGCATTAATTGTGATGTCAATATGATAGATTAGAGGTAAGTAGACAATCAATATGTAAATAAGTTATCTTAAATGCGTGCAGACTTTAAATCAGGAAAACTATTGCCACGGGATGGTCCCTTTTTTCTCTCCGTGTCATTTTAGGAGGAAAAACACAAGCGAGATGGGAATGTCCGCTGGGAAATCTCCGGAGGGAGCTCCGCGCTGGTGTTTACACACTGCACTCGTGATGTCAAACTTGGGGTGTCGGGTAATAACACGGTGGAGGAGATTTAGGCTTTAGGAATAATAATAATACCAAAAAAAAGCGGGGCTGGGGCCACAGTGCATTGTGGGAACGAGGACGGCGTAAGGTGAGCCGGCCGCTCCTCCGGTTCCCAGGCTTCCCGTTTGGGCCACAAAAGCCTCATTGTTGCACGTCTGAGATGTCGCAGGGAAAAGGAGACGCTTTATGGCCCCGGGCTGATCCGAAATGACGAAATGAGCAGTTATTCGGTATTCTCGATATCCAGGTGCTAGTTCGCTCCGTGTCCTCAATAGTAAGACAATTCGGCACACTAGTAGAACGACTAGCACGCACTGCCTTACTAGTAATGTTTTTCCATTACTGTATGGCATTTCTGCACACTAGTGGAACCACTTTGGGATTTTGGTGCTACTAGTTGGGCCTAGTAGTGTTACTAGTGCAGCACCGTAGTCTACTAGTAGGTTTAATTGTGTACTAGTAGGTCAAAATTGGCACTAGCAGTGGGAAATATGCTACAAGAGGGATTCTACTAGTGCGCTCTAGTCAGTACTAGTGCATTGAATTTTCTTATGACTAAGGACGAAGACAAAATAGTTGGACAATGACATATTACTAGTGTGGCGACACTGTGCACTAGTTGACTACTTGTGACATGATCAAATTCTACTACATAACATCTACCGCTTCACTGGTAGTAATAGTTGTAACATGCCTCACTAGTAACATGTAGTTTTCCTAAGCCCGAGTGAAGTGAACTAGTCGTAAGACACCATCATTGTGACTAACTGAATAGTCTTACCAATGAGGTCAGAAAGTGTACTCGTACTTACTCGGACCTCAGACCGGATATCAAGGATATGGAATAAATAGCTTTCCTCGGGCCGCTCACCGGGCGTCAGCGTGTACGGCGGGCCGCGGGAAAAGCGGCGGCGAAGGGGTGAGCGGCGAAGGCAGCCAGCGTGAAAGCGATGCGCTGCCGTTAATCTGAGAGCTCTGACAGTATTGTGTGCACACAAAACAAAAGCTCTTCTCGCACCGTCAAGCATGTGCTCCTGTCTGAAGCCCAAGCGCTGATGTGCTACTCACGCTATTACCCCCATCAGCCACCAAGAACCGAACCGAACCGAACCGAATCGCTCGCTCGCTCGCTTCTTGTTGTTCCCGTTGGTATTATCGGTGATGTTAACTTGGAACATTTTATAATGCCGCTAAGTAGGACTAGTAGCACGCAGTTGTCAGCTAGTGCCCTTTTCCACTCGTCATCGTCGACGTGAGAAGAAGAAAGGTTTCGGCATTTTTTTGGCCTCGGTCATCTGTTGCTTTAACTTATAAAAAAAAAAAAAAATTACTCCCCATCCAATCCATGAAAAAACAAAAGTTTGAATGTGAGATGACGATGTTAGAAGGCTGGCACCCTCCCACGTGCAGAGACAAGTCGCACAGCAGGAACATGCTGTAACGTTATGGATGATCACAATGGAGTGCGTGGGATGTATGGGAGGGACAGGAACAGGAACGTGTGCCAGCCGGTGAGCGTTTGTGTGCGTGTGCGTGTGCGGGCGCAGAGAAGGTTAATAAAGGTGCAGTGTGTCCTCATCACGTCATTTGCAGTCTAGTGCTAATGTCATTTGGAGAAATGACATTATGAGTCCTCTTCACTCCTCGAGAGTCAATTTGCTGACTTTATGTGTGTCTCTACGGCCAGATTTTCACCACGTCAAGGATGGAGGGAGGGGTACACCGGTCCCTCAAGTGCGGTGCACCCGTCCTTGAACTGGTTGTCCGCCAATCACAGTGCACATATACAAAACAACCATTCACACTCACACCGAAGGACAATTTTCATTTTCAATGAACCCAACATGGATACTTAGATTGCTAACTAACTACCAAACTAAGATATATATTTTGTGCATAATCCTGAGAGTTGACGAAATGACTCAAACTAGTAACCTCTTCTTCTAGAAAGTGCTTGTTTGCCCTAACCCTGCAATCAACAGACTCACTAACGAACTGACTGACAGTCAGAGTATAAATTGGTTATGTATTATTGCTGAGTCCAGCTAGAGAGTTAACCAACAAAAAAATTGACAAACTAGGTATGTAATTAGCTAGCTAACTAACCCTTACCAAATTACCACTCTCTCTCAAAACTGGTTATTTGTTTTGCATAATCTTATTGACTAACAAGTTATCTACTGTAGCTAATTGATGTCAACCAAAACCATTTCCTTGATACATTGCTCATGTATTTCCGTGTAATCCAGCCTAGCCACCTAGTCGGCTACGTAACTAAAACTCAAAACTAACTAGCTAATTACCTGGTTAACTTACAGCAACTAAAACCTGTAAATCCAGAAATCATTTCTATATTTCCTTGAGCAATGCACTGGTTGTTGTTACCTCTACAAGCCAAGTAATTGTGGCTAACCATCAGGGCTGCCCCGCTGCGGTTGAAAAAAAGAAGCAGCTGTTTTCGTCGTGGCCGGAGGATCCCTAAAATAAACAGGCAGGCCCCGGGGGCAGGGGGGGGGGGGGGGGGTCAAGCAGCATGGTGCTGACCCACTTGGGCTCCTCCAAACAAGCCTCCCCTCGGACCCTTACTCACACCATGAGAACTAAATGTTTGCCGGCCAAGGAGCAGAAAGACATAGATTGATGGCTCAAGAGAACAAGAAAAGTTCTCTCTGGGCCAAGTGACTTTGGGTCTCTAGGGGGTGGGGATTTGGTGGGGGACTCAGCAGGCGTGTGGCTCGCCGCGGGTCTGCAGTTCGGCGGCGCAAGGGACAGCCCAGTGCGGCGGTGTTTGGCCCTCAGCCCCGAGACGGCAGCTGCCGTAAACAAACAGTGCTGAGAAGCAGCTGGCCCAGACCCCGACACTCTCCTCAAGAGGGCCCACGAGGCGCGCTCAGTTCATTGTATCCTCAAAATGACTTTGTAAACTGCACTTTGGAGCTGGACCAGGCCGGTCAAGAAAGCTGTCAGTCCTATCTAGAACAAGTGAGATAAAAGAGAAAGACAACAAAGTGTCAGCTTGACTTCCTAACTTCTTTTTCGTAGGCTACCCCTGTTCAGACTACAGTCCTACAACTAAAAAAATGCTCAGGTTCAGGACGCCAAATGGGGTTTTAATTGGAATGGGTTTTTTATCGGGTCCTTGGTCCCTGAATTCCCCTACCTAGGACACACCGAAGGGACTATGTTTCACAGTTGGCCTGGGTATGGCCTTGATGTCTTCCCAGTGGAACTCCAGAAGGGGGCCAGAGACAGAAAAGTCTGGGCCACCCTGCTCAAACTAATGCTACCTACAACTCAGACAAGTTCAGGATCCCAAATGGCTTTTTATTGAGTTGCTAATTTCTTCTCAATCCTTGGACACACTAGAGGGTCTATGTCTCGAAGCTCGTCTGAGAACGCCTTTGTGTCCTCGCGGTGGAACTAGGTGACTCTGGCAAGTTCAAGTTCAGGACCCCAAATGTCCTTTTGAATAACTCACCAAGTTCTTTTCTAGGGCTGTTAACTTGTAGACCTAGGATACACCAGAGGGTCCATGTCTTACAGCTGGCATGAGAGTCACCTCGTGGGTTTTCTCCCAGTGGAACTGGAAGTTATCGGAGTGAGAAGTCAGGGCTACCCTGCTCAGACTGCTACCCCTGTGAGCAAGACAAACTCAGGTTTGGGACGCTAAATTGGGTTTTAATGCGTCCCAGATTCCTTCCTTCATTGGTGTGGCCCTTAACTCCTGTACCTTGGACACACTGGGGGTCTATGGTTCCCAGCTGGCATGGGAATGGCCTAAATGTCGGAAGGACAGAGATGTCCCCGCCACGAGTCCAAACCACCAGTCCAGTCCATCTGTTGAAGTTATGTGCCAAAGCCTGGGTCCTTCGCAGGACATTTGGGATCATCTAAAATGATTGGGTGAGTACCTCGGCCATTCGGGAGGGACTCGAGAGTTGAGCTGTTAGAAGTCGGTCAAAGTGGTTTCGAGGAAGCAATCTCAGATGCTTCCCAATAGGAGGAGAATTTGGGATAGAATCCTTTAAAATCGTAACCATTTGATTTGGTCCGATTTAGTTCGATTTTTGGAGTTTACGCTTGAACGAGAAACACTAAAGGGGGCAATTTGAAACCCTCCTTGAGTTTTAAATGCTTGGACTATTTGTATGATTTGGTGGGAGAAAGTAAATCCACCTAACACTGGACAAAGAAGCCTACACAATTGAATGGTTAAAGAACAATATATGTATAGTTGTCACACATACATGAATGGGACTTCCTGTAACTGACCACAACTTAATGACAATTGCTGTTTGAACGTTTTTCGATTTTTATGTGCATGCAAGTAAATGTGGATTATACGGGCCTGTGGTTGGCCCATAAAAAGTAACTGCAGGAACCACATGGTTGTCATTATCTAACAGGTACATATGACGTGTTTCTTGGACGTGTCTATAAATTCTCAAATTCACAGTCGAAGTCGGTCATCCTGCACAGGATGTACTTCCACTGGCGATCCCTGCGGGCAAATAACAACAAGACAACACTGTGAGTTTGGCAAAGACACAACCAAGAAGTTCAGAGGGCCGCTGGAGACAGACCTCAGCACTCCGCTAAAGGTGGTCTGAGCTCCTCGGATGAAGTAGCCGTAGCTGGGAACAACCAGCTCGCCCTCTTCTTGGTGTTGTTCCGGAATGTCATTGGTCTTCCTGTAATGAAAACGACACACGTTACTTGAGTATCCATAATTAAGGCGTTCGGTAATTGACCACAGCATGTAGCTAGCCCCATTAGCTTCGTTGGCTAAACGTGCTAGCACCACGGAAAGTTACAAGGCCTTAGTAGCATAGCGATAATATTTTGGTTCACAAACTAAAGAGATACAACAACAACAACAGTGAACCCTCGGAAATTGAACGCAATTGAATCCTGAAGCATATTTAATCTACCATTTTCTAGATTTTGATGTCATTTATAGCAAATAAACTCTATTGCCGTCAGAAAAATTCAAAACACTTAAGGTACTCGACCTCAAGTTTTTCCACAAAAAGCACATACAAATATTCCCCCGAATATCTGCATACATACATGCAGGAGTATGGACATCGGCGTTTATAGTAGCAGCAGTAGAACTGCCATTCCCGGTCCAGGACGCTCTCAAAGTACTTGCTCTGTACGCCCGCCACCAGGCCGTTACGGGTGCACTTAGAAGTCCTGCAAAGACAAAGGTGGGAACAATTCATTGTTCCAGACCACACTCATGGTATTACCTCCAAATATTGTCATTCATTAGATTTGTCTTGTTAATGAATATGTTTTCATATCAATATTGATTTCATTTTGGTTCAATGATTAGAAAGAAAATGTTCTCCTTCCCTGGTTTTCCTGTCAGTCGCATTGTTTACTCTTTGAGTGGTGACACAGAAAAAAAAATCTGAAGTGAAGGTCCACACACTTACACACTAATGGAGTTCATAATTTGGACGCTCAGCATGCTGAAGTATCGTGAGATGATGGTTTGAACTACCAGTATTTTTGTTTTCTTTCAGGGGCCTAAATTTCAAATTGTTCTACTTTTGTACTGTTTTTTTATTTCTGTATTTTTCAGTGTAACACATGTAGGGAACGTTGAGGTCCAAGGGGCTGGTGGGGGGGGGGGTTTGGGCATGCTTAGACATTTGTCATGGCAACACGTTCTACTAAACGTTCCCCCCCCCCACAGCGTTAATTCGAACAGCAGACTTGGATTATGTTAGTGTTCAGTAAATGTGCCGCTTCATGGAGTGTTTTGCCTTTGAATCAAATCAACTGGGAGGCAGTAAATGTGAAGTTCAACTTTACGACACAAAAAAAAAAACCTTCTTCTGTGGCCCTGAAAAGCGGTTTCGCTCGAGGTTCATCCACGGATTGTTGCGCAACTGCTGACATTTCACATAAGTTAAAAGATGACTTTTTAAAAATCTTTTTGTTGTAACTGTAACTTCCATCACCATAAACCAGTAATTCCCAATAGTGCAAAGTGAAGTACGAATAATTTTTACTGTACTTAAGTCATTTCTCAGGTATCTGTACTCTACTTGAGTGTTTATTTTTCTGATGACTTTTTAGTTTTACTCTCTACATTTGAAAACAGATATTTGTACTTTCTACTCCTTACTTTGTCAAAAGGTTTTTTTCAACCTCTGCGGATGATGACATGACGTAAAAAAAAGACGGAAATAGAAGAGAGGTAAAGTCAACCCTGGTTGAGATCTTCATTGACATCTTGGGATCTTTTAGGCGGAAAAAACTGTGTGCGGTGGGATTTTTCGAATGTCAAATATGTGCCTTGGTTCAGTAAATGTTTTCACACTCTACGATGTGGCATGTGGCAAATACAATTTTTAAAAAATGCAGCCTCCGGGGGGCCGTCAAAACGAGCTTCATGCTTTCCCACAAATAAAAGACGTGTAACTTTACAGGAGTGAAGTTTCAAACTCAAAGTTTCTAACTTCAGAAGAATAAAGTTATATCAGCGACAGCAAAAACCTGTAACTTAAGTGATAGCGATGACAGAAAAATGATTTTAATTTTACGAGGAAAAGGTTACTTTGTGAGAAGTCGCAATTTCACGAGAAAACAGAGAGGGAAAATATGTAAAACATTTAATATGATGTAATTATGTAATAAGAATAACAAGAATAATGTAAGAACAACCCAAAAATAAGATCAAAATTTAACATTGCAGCAATTAAGATGGTGAACATTTTAAGACAATAAAATTGTAAGAACAAAGAGAATTTCTTTTTTTCTGTACATAACCAGAGTGAACGCTTGCATGTGCTAAGGAGACCGGGAGAAGCTCATCCATGCTTGTATCTCAAGCAGACTTGACTATTGTAATGGTCTTCTGACTGGACCCCCCAAAAAGGGCATTAAACAGCTGCAGCTCATTCAGAATGCCGCAGCTCGGCTTCTGACCAGAACAAAGAGGTCAGTGCATATTACTCTAAATTCTAACGTCTTTACACTGGCTCCCAGTCAGCTTTAGAATAGATTTTAAAGTTCTGCTACTGGTCTATAAATCACTAAATGGTTTAGGTCCTGACTACATGAAAGCAATGCGAATGGAATATAAACCCAGTAGGGCTCTGAGATGGACAGACTCAGGTCCAGAGCAAACATGGTGGAGCAGCATTTAGCGATTATGCTGCACACCAATGGAATAAGTTGCCAACAGAAGTGACATCATCCCCAAGTGTGCATGTTTTTAATTCCAGTTTAAAAAGTCTTCTTTTTTTCCTCATGCTTTTTTCCACTTTTAAATGATATTTCTTGCACTGTACGCTGTTTTAATTGTACTTGTATTTTTTTTCTTTGTTTTAAATGTTTATAAGCTGTTTATTTCTTTGTTTTTAACTGCTTTTCATCATGTAAAGCACATTGAGTTACGTTGTGTACGAAATGCGCTATACAAATACATTTGCTTTGCTTTGCTTTGAACAAGAATAGTCACAATTTTGCATTAACAGTCAGAAAAACAACACAGAAATAACAGACCACCGTGAATATCACCTACCACTCCAAGCCGGCACGGTTGATGTCGTCCCACCAGCAGTCGGTGGGGGGTCCCAGCCCCTCAGGCGTGGGCTGGCACTCGAAGGACCAGAGGCGGTCGGAACCGTCGGCGGCGCTGAAGTAGCTCCTGATGGCCACCAGGGCCTCGCCGTGGGGGCACTGGAAGCTGAAACCTTGGCGAAAGCCGTTCACCCAGCCCATGTCCCCGTGGTCGTGCGACGGCGACTGGCCCCGCACCGAGACCACCAGGGACCAGGCCAGCGTCACCAGAACTGGATTCATGTCGAGGGCTGAGGACTTGTGCTGCTCTCGCTGGCAAAGGCCTGCTTATAAACCTCCAGATGTTTGGCATCCGGCGTCGATGTAAATGAGCCGCTGGGAGCTACGATCCAAAAGTCATCGGACTTCGTTGACCCTTTTAAGGTGGACTCAGAGAAAAGATTGCAGGAATTCCTCTCAGCTTGTTAGAGTGCACCTTAAAAGACGGGAAGAGTGCACCTTAAAAGACGGGATTTTTCATTTATTACACGCAATTCAAATACTGACGTCATCTTTGTTAGCCTCTAGCGTGCACTCACTCACGTGTTAGCAATCGTAGCCATGTGTTCCACTTCAATATAAACACCAAGAAAGAGTGTTTTTGGGAAGGAGCACACGTGAAAGGAATGATCCAGGACAACTGGACCTTGCAACCATTTAACATGACATTTCAATGTAGCACTGATTAGCACAGTTAAGAGGTCCTGGGTTCAAATCCGGTCTCCGGCCACACTCCTGTGTGGCGTTTGGATGTTCTCCCTGTGCCTGCGTGGGTTTTCTTCAGGTACTCGGTTTTCCTCCCACATTCTCAAAACTTGCATGGGTAGGTTAATTGACGAGAAGACTACATTTTCAGAATCACATAAATCCTGATTGAACGTTTTGCCGTGATTGGATGCTGATAGAACTTGGACTGGAAAATATTTTCCTGATTTATTACTGACACAGGTTGGCCCCTGGTAGGTAGGTCATCGTTTGGTTTGTTGGGACTGTATGTAGGTTGGTTGGCTGGTTGGTTGCTACATTGGCAGGGACCTAGGTAAATAGGTTGATAGGTATAGATGAGTAATGTAGTAGGTAGCTGAGTTAGTAGGTAGGTAGGTGGGTAAGTTGTTTTGGTTGGTTGCTAGGTAGGTTGGTAGGGATCTAGGTAAATAGTCTTACAGGTAGTTAAGTAGCTTGGTCGGTAGGTATGTAGGTTGTGAAGTTAGTAGGTTGGTAGATTAAAATGATTTTATGATGATTTTTTTAAATTGAAGAATTAAGGGACAATAATATACTTTAATTTTCTAGGCAAATTAAGGCAAAATATTTCATTTTCAAAACCTTTCAGCCATGTTTTTGTTGATTTTTTTTTTTGGGTCATTTTGTTATAATAATAAAAAAAAAAAACAGTCCCAACCTTATGTTTTGTTTGTTTCTTATGTATTTATCTAATACACATATACCTACTTTTGGCGCAACTAGCAAATAAACATTATGATATACACTAAAAACTTATCAAACATGAAATACAGCACACTTGAACGTTACGTACCACCATCCCTTGGAGAGCCATTAGTGGACTGTAACCCGACAGTGCCTCACTCTTCATTAAGCTAATTGCCTAAAAAGGGCATTCACTGGAATCCTCCATTTTACACACACACAAGCCACTAAGTGCCCTGTCACTGAGCATCGGTGTGGTCTGTTTTCCGTGGAAAGAAAAAAAAAAAAAAGGTGAATTAGCAAAGGATTTTATTCACGAGGTGTCGCATTGCCAATCATTCTCCCCCCACGTTGCCTGTACTCACGCTTATATAATCGACACATAACATTAGGCCGAGTCTGTTTTACGACATGTTTTAAGTGTTTTTAAGTGGAGGATATTTAAAGCGATGCGCTATTTTAGTATTAGGACTTTCATTGAAAAGACCCCCAAAATAGTGGTAGTTTTGTGAGAAGAAATCATGTCCTGTTTTTGAATAAAGGAAATAAAGTGGGGTTTTTTCCCCCCCCCCTTCATCGATTAATTGAAAAATTACGATCACGATAATCATTAGTTGCAGCCCTACTTGTGACTGTCAGCCAATGACACATTGTTTCCAAGCGTCCTCCGGTCTCCGCGGCAACCTGCCGAGCATCTCTTGTCACCCTGATTAGTGAGGGGAAGGCATCCATTTGTTCTTTGAGGGTCTCGCTATTCCATACCCCCCACCCTCCCTGTGATTATCTTCAAAGCATCCCAAAATAAAACACTGGTTCATGTTCCAAAATAAGAGTCCTGAACGGGAGCACAACCGGCGGATATTTATAGACGGCGCCGTCTATTTTAGGGCCGTCTATTGGGAGCGGGGCTTGTTGAATGTACGACTTCATTCACCTACAGTGGGGCCTCGACGAGTGTCAGAACACAATAAAACATAACAAAAGGGAATCTGAATCAATGAGAAGCGGTTAGCACATCTGCTTCACAGTTCTGAGATTGGGGGTTCGAATCTGGGCTCCTGAGTTTGTACTAATCCATGTCAATGACTCCACAAAACCAATGCATATCAGTAAACCTCATATGCTATATACAGTATCACAATTACCAAGAATAAAAAAAAAAAATCTAATGTTCAATTGCAGACAAAGAATCCAAAGGGATACAAATAATGATGACAAATGTTGTAAAACAGAGTTTAAAGGGACCCAGAGGCAAAGTCACGGTTTGACTCACTCCACTTACAGTACGATTCCTCCATCCATTTTCCGTACTGCTTATACGATTCACTTCAATTATTTTACAATTCTCTGTAGGTATGATACAACATGATTCACTCTAGTTAATACGATTCTCTCCGATTATGATGCACGGCGGTTTTGATACAATACAATTGATTCATGATTCACTCTAGTTAATACGATTCTCTCCGATTATGATGCACTGCAGTTTTGATACAATACAATTGATTCATGAAGTGATTCAATTCACTCTATTTATGATATAATAACATTTGCTGCCGTTACAAAACGATTCACTCATTACAATACAATATGATTCAATACGATTTCCATACAAAACCATTCACTCCAGTTACAAGATGATATAATTTTGGACGGACAGAAAGACAAACTGATTTCAGACGGTCCTTGAAGGCAACCTGGCTTTGCAAATGTAGCTATGAAATGTATTTTATTCATAACCCTCCATTTTGGCTTTTACTATCCATTGTTGTCGCAAATTAAATTGTCTAGACGTTGTTAGGTGTAATGTTTAGCTACTGTAATTCTTTATAAGACTTTAAACTGCGACAATTACAGTGATAAGCGTGACTTGTTTTGACAATAAAACACAGCCATAAACGTAATCACATTTTAGGGCCCCGCAGCCCCGGTGCATTGTGGGAAAACATCCTGTTTAACCTTTATACAGTAAACTGTTCATTTTCCATGCACATATACCAGTAGTATAACCTGGGCAACGAATATCCTCGTAATAATTGTCAATATCAAATGATGTACGACAGATCTTTTCCAAATGTATTAAAAGCCTGTGACATTAATACACGGATGACTAATCTTTCAACCATGTTTCAGAGGAAAAGGGAAAGTATATTTTGTCAGGTTCTAACAGCGTGCCTGGCTGCCAGCTCCATAATGAAATATGACAACTGTTTACATGACATGGATCTGGTTTGCATCGGAACTACGCAAAGGACATTTTCCACAAAGAAGGAGCACGCCATACAGCACGGGTGTCAAACTGGTGGCCCGGGGGGCCAGATCTGGCCCGCCACTCATGTTATGTGGCCCACGAAAGCAAATCAAAATTGCTCATTGTGTTCTGGCGTAATACCATTGAGATATTTGCAAGCATTATTTTGTTCGCAATCCCACTTTGAAAAAAATGTAATAGTCAAAAAACATGTTTTTATAGGCTTCTGATTTCAAAACTGGTTATTCATCAATGTGTTGCGTATACTGTATGTAATTACAGTATATGAGGTAATCTTTCATTTATACGGGTTCACAGTTGTAGCAGCCCTCCGAGGGAAGTCATAACTACACCCCTGCCACACAGGATCACAATGGCTGCCGTACCTCATTAGTCACTTTTTCCTATCAGTGGCCATAAAGTACTCCAAGGGCTAAATTTATGAATTAAATAGAATGCAACACTCAAACAAACGCTTATTATTATCCCTAAACTAGTGTTTGTAGAACGATGGACCGCTTGTGTGAGGAATGTTATGATTTCAGAATGTCCATGAAGGCAACACTAATGATGCCGACTATATTTGTTGCCTTTTGTTTACATTCCCATCTCCATATTATTTAGCCTTGCAGTGTTTGTTTCATTCCCAACTTATTTACTATTTATTGATCCACGTACACTTTTGCAACATGCAACGCTGCTGACTATGCTTGTTGTCTTTTGTTCACATTCACATCTCCATACAGTTTATAGTACATCTGCATATCATACGTGCCGTTTATTTATGCATGTACAGTTGCCAATCTTCAATTCATGCGCAGCTTTCATTGACACACTCAAAGGCTGACATTCGCTGATATAATTATGAATGCCGACATAGTTCAACGCTAAAAACTAAGACAATCTGCGGTATGCGGTGTCAAAAGGTCCCCCAGCGTGGTTCTATTCCCCCCCCCCCACCCCCACCCCCCAACAGACCTTTGATGCTTAATTGGGCTTCACTGATTAAATTACGAGCCTGACCAAAAGGCCAACACAATAACCTCGACAAATCACGGTGTGCCAGGCAGCCATTGGGGTGGAAAAAAGAAATAATAATGTCAGTGGTTGCTTGGAAGGAAGATGCGCGTCTCATATAAGACAAAAAGGCCACACTGGAAAAAAGAAGCGTCACATTGTTTAGCAGTTGTGTGAGGAAAGCTATGATTTTGGACTGTCCCTGAAGGCAACGTCTGTCGATGGATGGTCATTTGGTGATTGCTCAGTCGTGCAGGGACATGTCTGATTTCAGACAGTTCCTGAAGACAACCCCTGACTTAGATTGTTATTCAGCCAGTGGAACAATCGTGCGAGGAAAACGCTTTATACTGTAGCTAGAGAGACATATCTTCGTGGAAGGCTTTCCACGAGGTTATGTACTAGTGTGTTTATAGTCATTCTTGTTTTTGTTCTTCCAGGAGCGCGGTAGTGAGGTCACATATTGGTCGGGAAGGTCTGACTCTTTGTCTCTGCTCTAATTCGTCGCAAAGGTGCGCTATTGGGTTGAGATCAGGACTCTGTGCCGGCAATTCAAGTTTGGCCACACCTAACTCTCTCATCCACGCCTTTTTAAAATTGACTTTGTGCAATGGTACACAGACAAGTTAGAACATGAAGGGTCCACCCCTGAACTGTTCCCACAAATTTGGGAGCTATGGAATTGTCCTAAGTTTGGGCCCCTTAGTTCCAGTGGAAGGAACTCCACAGGCTTCATCAAGATTCAGACTGTGTCGTGAAAGAGGTGACTAATAAGCAAGGACGCACACTGTGCAAGGTCAGAGCAGAAGCTACAGTTTACAATTTGAACGTAGCACAGCCTTCTTTGACGAATAGCTTCGACTTGCCTCAGGTGTCCTCAGTGTTTACCAAGTGGATGGCTACGTAAATTGACTTAACAGGTTTTACAACTAAAATGCCCGTAGCGGTAATTGCGTAGAGATGATTTGCGTGACTTCCACCTACATAAGCAATCTCCTGGAAAAAACAAAACAAAAAACAAACTGCTGTACTGTGCATGACAGAATTTGACATACAGGGTTAGTGGTTTACCTTAAGTTTTATTTTGAACTACGTAACTCAATTACGTGTCAGTCGGTTAACTTCAAAAAGTGAGTACCGGGAGTTTTACTTTACAGTGGTGCCTTGTGATCAGAGTTTAATTTGTTCTGTGACCACGCTTGTATCTCAAATCATATTTCCCCATTGTAATGAATGGGAATGCCACTAATCCGTTGCACCCTGCCCCCCAAAAAACCTAATTTTTTTGCAATGTGCTTTTTAATAAGAGTAATAGCACTCTTAGAAATTGCTCTTTACAAAAACATATAATCATAACTAAATATTACGTAAAGAATTAAACCGTTTGTGCATAATGGTTAATTCATTGTGGCTCCTTCTGGTATGTGTGACATGGTCACCAGGGGGCGGTATTATAGTTATTAAGATACAAACCAAGATTTTCAAAACTACTTAAATTGACTCAGTAAGCCACCATTATTATTATTATTAGTTGTTGTTTTTTCGCAGAGGATAAAGAAAATATGCCTGTGAGTATTGCTATATTGTCTGTCTCCATGCATTGTTCCACCGCCTTTATTCAAAGCCAGCCTTAAAGAAGAAGTTACAGGACTGCGAGAGCCAGAAATTATGCTCGTTTGTAGATGACCAAATACTTATTAAATGATCTAAAAATCAAACAATGTGATTGTCTGGATTTAGTTTTTCTCATTTTGATTTTTGGTGAGGTATACCTATCATGAAAATGACAGGCCTCTCTCATCTTTTTAAGTGGAAAATTTGAAGTTTGTGAAGGAGTCGGTCCGTTGTCCATATTTGGACCCTCCCCCCAACTCCCGGGGCTGCCTGCATAGACACACTATTGTTGACGGGTTCGAGTCGGGCGGGCTCTCCGCATACCAGATTCTGTCCACAGGCCATCTCAGAATCCTGCACCTTCTGGTAATCTTGGCTAAGCCTTGATCTGTGCAAACACGGCGGGCCTGCTCTGCTATCGCCGCATAAGAATCAATAGCGTCGCCGGCGGAGTGCATTATATTGCTTACTTTTTGGACGGAGTGAAAACAGATGCTGCTTGCTACTCGGGTTCGGGTATTTTAATCATCTTTACTGTACTAAAAAAGTGTGAAAATAAGTGAATCGCTGTGTAGTGTAATACAGTGATGCCTTGTGAGATACGAGCAAATATTTGGGATACGAGCGCTGTATGACCTCAACTCCCTTCACAACAAGCAGCAGTTTGGGCAGATAGAGAACAATTCTTCTACTTCTTCTTCTTCTTCTTCAAAAACAAAAAGGCTTCAAGCTGTTTAATGCCACTTCCTGATGTTTCCACAACGAGAACACAACGGCAGCAACACATGCAAAAAGACAATATAACAATACTCACAGGCGCATATTCTTTATCCTCTGCAAAGAACGACTAATATTACTGAAGCCTTCTTCGTTTGTGTCTGCATGACAGAATTATACTGCACCCAGATGGCCAAGTCACGCACACCAGAATGGGACGCAATGAATTAATCATGATGCATGAACTCCTTAACTCTTTACATTCTATTTAATTATGTTATTACAAACACATTGGAATTTTTTTATTTAATTCATTTTTTGGGGGTGGGGCGTGGGGGGGCGTTCTCTATTCATTTCAATCGGGAAAGATGATTTGAGGTCCAAGTGCTTTGAATTACAACCTTGGTCAAGGAACAAATGAATCTCATATATAGTCTTGCTTCTCCAACACATATCAGAAGCCCCTTTTGTAAGAGCCGGCATTATTTTGCTTTTTCCCTGTTGTTGTTCTGTATCTACGGTATTGATGACACATTTTTCCACCATAGGAGCTAGTACGAGAAACCACTTTTGAGCTGTTTGTATAAGCTGCCGTTATTCCACCATCTTTTCATGTTGCTGCCGTTGCAGCCATTCCTCCACCTTTTTTCCTCATATCACGGTGGTCACAAGCATGAAATGGGACAAATTGGCTACTTTAGGAAAAGCAAAGGCAGATCAATACCACTCTAGCCCGTCAATTTTGCTAGGTCTCTGTGTGAAACAGCCAAAAAAGTGACTACATTGCTCTCCGAAATCAAACCTGTAGTGCAAAATGTAACTATGCACCATCATCATTATACCAATGCAGATACAGTCTACATGGCAGCTACATGTCGGAGCAGCTAAGGCAGTCAAGCTAATCATGCCATAAATCAGACCCCCACTTTGCTCCCGCCGTCTCTGTGCTCAATATAAATCTGATTTGAAGAGCTTGGAGTGTGAGTTGCAATTGTTCGGTAGCCAAATCCTGGCTCAATAATACACACACACACACACACACACACACACACATGAGGTGGAAACTTACTGCCTCGCAGGCACAAAGGCTGTGTGTGAACGGAATTTGTCGCGAGCCAGAGGTTTAACTGTTAAAATGAAAAAGACTATGCTAATTCCACCATAAAGACTCACTCAGAGAGGTCAAACAAAAGTGAAAATAAATTCCCAGACACACACCTTTATTCAGATCTGTAACAACAAAGCCAAATAGTTGTGTTTTTTTTGGCCTATGCCAGATCCCGCTACAAAGTTTGTGGAACTAGGTTAAATAGTTTTAATATAATCTGGCACACAATGAGGTAAACACACAAATCTGGTGCATAAGAAAAGCAGAGCAGAAAAACAACCACAGGAAAATGAACAAGCCATTTCCAAACATTTTATGCTGTTGTTAAGTAAAAGTTTTAAAAGATCTATACAATGATGCTTTTCCACCCCAGGCCTGCGGGTGGTGGTAATGAGCATTACAAGGTGAGCATCTAGTTTTCCGCCACGGAACAACGAGGCACTCTAAATTAGCCACACCGGCGCAAGGCCCCTGTCCACACGCTGGCGGTCAAGTCTGGCTTAAAATTTTAAAAAAAAAAATGTAAAATTGTTTTTATTCCGGCGGCACGGTGGCCGACTGGTTAGAGCGTCAGCCTCACGGTTCTGAGGACCCGGGTTCAATCCCTGGCCCCGCCTGTGTGGAGTTTGCATGTTCTCCCCGTGCCTGCGTGGGTTTTCTCCGGGCACTCCGGTTTCCTCCCACATCCCAAAAACATGCATTCATTGGAGACTCTAAATTGCCCGTAGGTGTGAATGTGAGTGCGAATGGTTGTTTGTTTGTATGTGCCCTGCGATTGGCTGGCAACCAGTTCAGGGTGTACCCCGCCTCCTGCCCGATGACAGCTGGGATAGGCTCCAGCATGCCCGCGACCCTAGTGAGGAGAAGCGGCTCAGAAAATGGATGGATGGATGTTTTTATTCCCCCCTCCTCGCTCTTCCGTCCTTCTCTGCGTGACCTGCGCACTCTCACAGCTGACAATGAGGCGCTCTATAGCGGCTTTGTCAGCCCGACGCTCAGGTCAACATGCTGACTGTCAAGTTTGACATAAAAAAAAAAAAAAAAGAAACCTTTTTGCTCTTCTGTCTTTCTGCATGACCAGCGTACACTAACGACTGACAACGAGACCACTTCAGGTTCAACTACACGTCAATTGCAGGTAATTCATAATACAGCTGCAAATAATTATTTACCGGTACATCTAAAAAAATAAAAATTAAAAAAAAGAATAGAATTATTCCAGTTTACTGAGATGGCATACCTAAATGTATTGTACAACAGAAGCCTGCAGATGACTATAGATTGCCTGTGTGGTGACCCTCAAGAGGGAGACATTCTCCAAGGGAGGGGCAGAATATGAAAGGGTTAAAGGGGGTTGTTGGCTCCAAAGGGAGTGGTTGGCTGGTGTCAAAACAGTGTGTAGAGAGTAAAGTGACATGAGTGGTTCTCGTCTTTTCGTCATGTTTTTCCCCCCACAATTATAATAAAATAAATATATTCAAATTTATTGAGATGTACCAGTATGTAATATTCCTATTATTTTTTTTCCCATATCTTGATCAGGATTCAGTTCCTGGGTTGGGTCGTCCATCCATCCATTTTCTGAGCCGCTTCTCCTCACTAGGGTCGCGGGGGTGCTGGAGCCTATCCCAGCTGTCATCGGGCAGGAGGCGGGGTACACCCTGAACTGGTTGGGGTTGGGTCGTACCATGTCAAAAATATTGTTCATTGTTTTCCAAAGGAAAAGCAGATGTCTGGAAATGTCTGATTTTGATTAAACACAAAGATAATCAGTCTGCTTTTCATTGAGGAGGCATTTGCAGGTTTTCAAAAAATATCTTTGACCGTGTCGGTCTATAATGTTTGTAGAAACAAATCTCTGAATTCACTTTGCAGGGTTTTAGGACATTGGACTTTCCGAAGAGACAGAGAATCACTGTAAGGCACAGGTGTCAAACTTAAGACCCTGGGGTCAGAATCAGCCCGCCACATAATTTTGTCAAATCATGTGCATCAGGTTCCATTATTCTTGCTAAAATATGTACCAAAATTTCAAATTGTCATTTGTAAAAAATATCATGTTAAAATACAAGCACTTTTTTTTTTTACAGTAACCTAACAAACCATTATCCTTGACTTATGATTTTAAAACTAGTTATCCATCAATTTGTTGTGTACACGTAGTAATATAATGAGGCAATTAAAACACTCATTGCCATTGACGGCTTTAGAAGTCAAACATCCATGGTAACTAGGAAGGCTGGCAGTGAATGAGTTAAACATATGGTTTCACAGCCATAACGGCCCCCTGAGCGTACCCGTAACTAAAATGAGTTTGACACCCTTACTGTACGGGATTAGTGAGCCACCATTTTGTCTTCATGTACCCCAACAGACTTCCACTACTGTTGCAGTCATATAGAGTCACTCCATTTGTCGTCAAACAGGCACCCACGTTTTAGCTCAATCAAGGTAGTGACGTCAACAACCGCCACTACGTTCGAAGGGGAGGGGGGTGGGGCCTGGGGGTCACGGTTGCTATGGCACCTGGCCCATTTTGTCTCCCGCTCTTGGCAACTGTGCGACATCCCCCCCCCACACCCCTCCCATTTGCAGCCCCTCCCTCCCTTGGGCCCCGCCCTTTAGTGTGATGTCATAAAGCAATGCGACATTCAGATTGGCTCATTCGTTCGGCCTTTCTTACCACCCTCCTCCCACTTGCTGTGGAAGTTTGCGGGCGGAGTCGCACGCTGTGGAAGAGAGAAAGAGAAAGAGAGAAGGCAAAAAAAAGAAGAAGAGAGAGAGTGAGAGTGAGGGGAGCGCGCTTCAAGCAACGGTGCGGGCTTACAAAGTGTCCTTTTCGTGTTTCCGGTGAGGAGCAGCAGTTAGTCTCCTCCGCAAAACATTCTCAAGTGGTCGTGGGTTGCTCCCCCCCCCCCCCAAAAAAAAAGAAATAAGAAGAAAAAAAGTTGGAGCTTACCGGCGTGCTCGTGGCGGGACTTCTATAACATGTCGGGGAATAAGGACACCGACGGCGGCTGGAGGGGCTTTCTGTGGAATTCCGAGAGGAAGGAGTTTCTGGGGAGAACCGGCGGCAGTTGGTGTAAGTCTTCCATTTTTGTTTTGTTTTTTTCCCCCGAGTGACTGTTGAATGTCACGTTGAGCGGCTTTTCTCGCCACCTTCCTCCCTTTTTTTTTTTCTGGCGACAAGAAGGCGGCATGGTTGGTGAGCGAGGCGGGCAGCACCTGTTCGAGTTCTCCGCCGTTGACAAGGCTGCGTCGTGACTTGTCGGAGGGGTTCTTCTCCCCCCCCCCACTGCCGCCGCCGCCGCCGCCTCCTTCCACTACTTGGAAGTTGCGTCGTCATTTTGATTTTGGGAAATCGACGAAGACGAGAAAAAGATAACAAAACGTCGGAGCCAACTTTAAAGCAAAAAAAATAAAATAAAATAAATGTACAATTAAATTAAACGACCAGAATCGACAATTTGAGCTCAAATCCATTCATTTTAACGGCCGATAGTTACTGCAAATGGATGACAGTTATTAACGGAGGGATGACGAGAGATTAAGGCGTAGTCGGTGGTGCTTGTGGTGAGGGGGTTCATTTAAAAAAAAAAAAAGGTCACCCCTGAAGGACACCTTGTGTGGGGGGCAGGGGGGGCAAGACTTTTCACTCGAGCCGGTGGTGAAAGTTGTGTTCCGTGGGCTCGCCCACAATCACTTCTCCAGCAACGACAAACTAGTCCAGTGATTTGGTGGTTTAGTTTAAGTGTCTACTTAAAGAAAAAAAAAATGAAAAAATGAAAAAAATGTTAATCAATGAAAAAAAAAACAAAAAAAACTTTTCCCACCCTGAATAGCTAACATTCCAGTTAGTGTTTGCCTCATCAAGCTTGACGTGGTTGACTAATAACACGTGATGTGGAGCCCCACCTCCCACCCACCACGAATTGCATGTTAATCACATCTTGAGTGCGTCGATTCCGGTACGGTCGAACTGATCACGACTCACATGTCTCAGCCCCCCCCCCCCCCCCCCCCCCCCCCCCCCCCCCCCACAACACCCCCCACCGCCCTCCTCCGCTGTCGAACACATATGCTTCTATTTTCCAAAAAGAGGAAACTTGACTTGTCGTTTATTCATCTGCAAAAAAATGAACTCAAGTTCCCTTCCACCGTACACGACCAGCTTATAAATAACACCACTGTGTGCGGCTGTCACCAAAAGACGTCACTTTGTCGCCAAAATGTTCACAAGCAACAGGTTTGTCCATGAACGCAACACGGACAGTGCTCAACCGAACCAGTGGGGCTATACGAATTAACACCAAAATCCAGTTGGATGCGGTTGTATTGTGACGACGTAAGAGATTGAAGCTAACTTCAAAGCTCCAAAGGGGCTACAGTGTCAATGAACGCACCACAGAGAAGGCAATGCTATGAAAAGGGGGGATTGGGGGGGGTGGTGCCAGCACCAGTGTGAATGTGGCAATGGTTTGTTCACCACAAGCTCCTGCTGCAGTGTTGGGGGATGGGGCTCTTTCCATTGACTTGTCCCAGGTTGTTGTGCCTGTTCTTGTACTGCTAGGTAAACACTGATCCTTCCCAGCCTTCCTTCTAGTGTGCATGTGTACGCTTCTCCTGTGGTGTTGCACGTGTAAAAATCAAGTTTTCGGTTGCGATTTTGATAAGTTCCATGTCGTACCGATGAAAGTGATTTCAAGACCTCCCCACCACCGAAGCAAACGAAGCGCTACCGACCCTATTATTTGCACACAAATTTATCAAAGGCATATTTTTAAACTCAGGAGAATATCTGTGTTGATAACGTGAGTTGTGGGAGTGTCTGCGGCAGTCCCAGCAAGGAGTCTTATCAGACTCATTATCTTGAACTGCACACTGTGCAACAGCCACCGTGTGCCATTGATAATTTGCATGGGCACGTGCTCCATTTTAGAAAAGATGCGTCTTGCGGTGTTTTGAATGGGATGCTCGCACTGGCCTCGAGACAGATTTTTCAAAAGTTTGCGTTTGTGCTCTCCAAAAAAAACTACACATTCTTATTTGACAATGGTCCAATGTAAATGAAGGAGTAGGTCATACAAGACAGTTTACGAAAAAATAAAAACGTCATTGTGTTTACAAAACCAACAGCATTTTGGAGCCTAAAATCACAAATGTCAGTAAAATCAGTCTTTGAAATTGGTAGCGTGACTAGTGTGTAAAAATGGAGGTCATGTAACGAGTCTAAACAAGAATGGCCGGCGCTGTGCACGGACACGTTGCTATTGTAATCTTTGTGTTTATAATACAACGAAAGTGTACGCTTACTACACCACCAGTGTGTCATACACGGGTCACATTACTCCCATATGTCAACTTGATAAAATCGTATACACGTGGGCGTATACTATTTAAAAAAAAAAAAAGAAAATCGAGGACAGTAGACTTGGTGGTATAAATCCACGCCGTACTGGCTTTGCAGCACTCCCAATATGTTAACGCTGATCGCCGTCTTGTTTCGTACAACCTTTCAAAAATGCTAAGAAACAACAATTTTGCTAGGTTTTTGTTGCATAAACCAGGGCATCAACCGAGATCCTTAACTCAGCCCTGCGATTGGCTGGCGACCAGTTCAGGGTGTACCCCGCCTCTCACCCGAAGATAGCTGGGATAGGCTTCAGCACGCCCGTGACCCTAATGAGGAGAAGCGGTACGGAAGATGGATGGATGGATGGATGGATCCTTAACTCAAATATAATACCATTTAATTAATACCTTTTTAATAACTTGAGTTTTTTAATCGAATCTAAACTTCTTACATAGATTGAGTTAATACAACTACACTAGAGCTGCAGCTATTGAATATTTTTTAGAATGACTTATTCAACCGATTATCCAATTGATTAATCAAGCAATTGAATAAGTTGATTTCGCATCATTCAACAACAAAATATGCATTGAGGTGCTGATATAATTGTTTTCCGCTTGGGGTTGCTATACGTTCCACACTATTAATATCTTTGACTGAGTGTGTGTGGCTATAAAAGGTGGGGCCTGGTCTGGTGAGTTATGTGGGAGTAGAATGATCCTGAAGGTGTTGGTTGTTGTGAGCTCAGGTTAGTGGCCGGTTGTTAACTGGCTCACCGTTAAACACTCTGCCATGTTAAATGGCAAACGTCTGTCGTGGCCGTGGCAGCTCCAGTGTGAATTTGCTTAGTACATGTTTATTTTGTCACCAATTTCTCAATAAACCAATTGAAAGTGCACTAGCAGCTATGTCTATTCTTAACCACTTGCATTTCAATATTTTCTAACGAGCGGTTAGGCTATATTAAACCAGCTAACATCAATATCTTGTGTTGGCGATCGTAGCTGTGGTGTTGTGGTAGGTTAGAGCTGCTTTGCAGTAGGCACATTGCAGATTGCATTTTGTTACCTTGTTTTTCTATCCATCCATCCATCCATTGTCTGTACCGCTTATCCTCACAAGGATCGCGGGCGTGCTGGAGCCTTTCCCAGCTATCTTTGGGCGAGAGGCGGGCTACACCCTGAACTGCTCGCCAGCCAATTGCAGGGCACATATAAACAAACAACCATTCGCGCAGACATTCACACTCAAGGGCCACCGTTGTTTTTAAGTATTAAATAATCACAAACTTTGGAAATTGTCTTTTACGCACGCGTTCCTTCTGGCTCGCTGCCATCACGGCAACTTATTTCTACACTGAGTGGTGCACGCAACTGCAGTAACACTATTTGATGGAAAACGTGGAGAAATCAATGCGAAGGGAGATATTTTGCCTTAACTTTTTTATATTTGAGTTATTCAATTGTTTCAGCCCTAAACTACAGACCAATGGCCAATACAACCCCTGACTGTCAATCGCCGGACTGCAATCGCAAATTTCAAGCGCTACTTTTGGCTCTGACCTCGCGGACATGAACAAAGGACTTGTCGTTGCTATTCGGAGCACACCTCAGTTGCACCTGTGGCTGTGAGGAAAACTCTCATTTGCCTCACAAATGACCAGGCACTCACTCGTATAAACGTGCATACAAACAGGTGCTGAGATTCTTGCTATGGCTAATAACAAAAAGAAAGGCCTACAGTTGATCTGATAGGAGGTGTTGTGAAAACAAGAAAGTATACATTGGCTGTAGTTTCCAGCGGTGCATGTGGGCATAACCTAAAATGGATGCTGCTCTCGGAAGGCAAAACACCTGTCAAAGTCGCTTCCGAATCGTCGCACCAACACGCTACCATTACTTGAAACTTCTCAGTCAACATTAGGCCTACTGGGGTGGGTAGGACGTGGCCGAGTAGAGGAGAGGGCACTCGGGGGCTGACGTGGCTTCGGGGCTGTCGGTTGAAGCTACTCTCAGTCCGTCAGACTGGTTCCCCGGGGTCTCACTTAGTAACTGGCAACAGAGACACACCTCGGGAATGCTGCCATGACAACGGGCAACCTAAGCGAGGATAGATCAGCGTGTCCAAAACACGTGTCAATGCTCTTGTTTGGCGTTGAACGTGATGGATGCCGTTTCCGATAGCCAGTGAGTTATTGAACAAGGTCGCAAGAACAGAAAATGAACTTTGGGCACAATTAGGAAGTCAGATTTCAATTATTTCCCATGTGGATAAATAAAGTGTCTATCTGTCTTTACTTATCTGTTCGACCCTGAGAACCTGTTTGCTGTTTATTTTAGACAAACCACACCTTCAACCACCCGAGGAGGACAACTGGTTACAATATACAGTCAATATTTAAATGAGTTTGTAGTGAACCTCAACCTGAGTACAACACATCATTAAAATTGGATGATGGATTCCAGACAAACTGAGTTTTTTTGTTTTGTTAAAAAAAAGCCTTTTGGGGAACATTTTTAGAAAATATGGTCAAAAAACACCTTCAAATTAAGAGTAAAAAAGAATAACAATGATTTCTCCGCATATGTCCGCATCACTTTTGTTTTGTCGGCTACTCAGGGAAACCCATCTTCGACTGACTGACAAGTTTCAGTTAATATCCAGCAATAAGCTTGGAAGGGCTGAAATTCCAAGTGGTTTCCCAAGTAGATGCGTCAAAATTACCGTGACTCTTTAAATGGCGTCACTGGCCCTATAAACTTGACTTAAGTAGCGCAAATGGAACAATATTGGTGAGAAGAGCAGTGTGGGCACTAGAATAGGTCACTTTCTTTAGTAATCAATTGTTTTATTGTGAATTAATGTGTTAAGAGAGGATTTTAGTGGTGTTTGACTAAGTGCTTATTCCCATATTTTTTTAGAAAATTCCATAAAGATGGCGGCCACTTGTCACATTGCTAGTTTAAGTTGATTTTTGATAATAGGTCACTTTCTTTAGTAATCAATTGTTTTATTGTGAATTAATGTGTTAAGAGAGGATTTTAGTGGTGTTTGACTAAGTGCTTATTCCCATATTTTTTTAGAAAATTCCATAAAGATGGCGGCCACTTGTCACATTGCTAGTTTAAGTTGATTTTTGATAAAAGCCCAGCCACGTCGCTGCAGTCGACCAAGCTGTTTAGCTCCTCCCTAGTTAGCGCCCTCGCTCACTGGCTAGCTAATGTAATAAACGGTTAACTTTCCCTCAAATGTCTCTGTTGCCAGGCCACCACAACCGAGAATCTATCGAGTCCGGAAAAAACTACCATGTCCATTTTAGTTATCGAACGATAAGTCAATACAGTAATTATCAAGACAGGCTTAATTGAGACTCCCAAAAAGGTGATTCAGTCGTTTTCCCTAATTTATGGCGAATCCTTGAAATGATCATCAAAATTGAACGCTATGTTCTGCACACATTAGATTGTGCATGCAAAACACTGTTGCCCATCTGTTTAGGATACCTGCTTCCAATTGGGGCTCGAATTGTCTTGTACCAGTTTGGCTAGAATGGCCGCTTCAAACCAAAATCGCTTGCTGCTCCTGTTAAAATTTGGGTATGGGTCGTTGAGATTTTTTTTAGGTTCGGATTGAGATTTCCGCTTCATTTTGTGTCGAATGGTGAAAGTGGCGCTTGGTTGAGTTTAATTTTGGGGGTGGGGGCTCGGGGGGGTTTGTGACCCCTACAATAAATGCATTTTAACCATGATACACAAACTAGACATGTTGAGACCCCCAGGAAGGCTGCTCATACTCATCCCTTTTTCAAATTGAATCACAGAATCCAAACAATCCTTCACAATTACACGTCACCCATCTTTCTAGGATACCTGCTTCCAAAAAGGGCCCATTTAGACAAAAAATCCTGAGTCAGATTTCGTTAATCCCTGAACTCACCCGAAATTACCGCTTCGAACCAAAATGGATGACATTTTTAATTTCAGGCATGGGTCCTTGGACCCTTTTATGATAGACGTGCAACCCAATTTTGTGTCGACGCATGAAACTGGTGTTGCGGGCAGTTGAGTTGTTTCTCTACCAAACCTGTTACGGTGGGGGGGGGGGGGGGGGGGTTCTATCTGGAATGACTGGTGATTTATCCTGTACAGTACTTCCCTAAATGCCCCCCATCTCTCGTCACCAGAGAATAGTGGAAGAGGCGTCGCTCTCACAATGGTTCCCTCACAAAGTTTCCGCCATGAGACGAGAAAGGGATCCTTTGTGGTTGTACTTCATCATGAGGCTGACTATTGCATGCAATGACTGGACGCCCCCTTCGACCATGCTCCTCTCGTGTTCACATTGTGTCTTTGAATTAAACGGTTGTTCCTTTGGGGACTGTTCTTTACGTAGTCGCCAAACTTCCTCGTTAGGTCACACCTCCATACTGTGTTTTGAAGACAAGCAAAGACTCATAAAACAATCCAAGACAAGAACAATGGCTGTCCCCCCAAAATTTGGATTATAAACAGTGTTTTGTGTGTTTACTGGGTATCATTGGCCGCCAAACGTGCATCATCTTCAAGCCATACCTCCCCACTTTGTTTTGAAGACGATCAAGACGCGAACCGATTGCTGCAATTTAATAATAACGGCAGTGCTGACAACCTTGGATTATGTTTAGAGCGTCATGTTTTTACCACCATCTCTACTGGTCGTCAAACACCTGCTTCATCGTTTTTTAACCACTTTCCATAGTTGTCAACCTCGTTTATAGAACACCTCGGAACTTAGACAATCACCGTTCAATTTCTATTGTAAACTAAATGCAAAAAAACAAAAACATTTGATTTTTAACAAGACTTCAAACACATTCTTTTAAGACGCCTTCCTTATTCACTTTGGTGCAAAGACAAACAAAGATGATTAAGACATTTAACAGATTGCCGTAACTTTGTTTCAATAACCCAGGTCATGATAATGTGGTATTCCGAACGTAACGATCATCGTGTTCCTTAAAGGCTGCCAAATGCTTACAAAAACCACTCCCACTTTGTTTTGAGGGCAAGAACCAACCAAGACAAATAGCATTCGCAGTTGCTTTGTTTTAATAAACCAAGTGCCCTGCCAACAATGTTGGATTGTGAACATAATATTGTAGAAGGTCATGTTTTTAACAAGCATCTCCATTGGTCAGCACACAGCTCCTCGCTTTTTAATGAAGACGATCAGTAACCGGTCGTTACTTTGTTTTAACAACACAAGTGGTGAATACTGTTGATGATGAATGCAATGTTTTAGAACGTTGTTTTTCCCATTGGTCACCAAACGTGTATTTGCTCTTTCGATCACACCACCCCTATTCACTTAGTGCCTTAGAGGAGAATGAAGGATGAGGACTTTCTTATATAGTAGGTGCTGAATTGCGTGTTAACCCGACTGGTTAGCATGTCTGCCTCACAGTTCTGAGGACCCGGGTCCAAATCCGGCCTCGCCTGCGTGGAGTTTGCATGTTCTCCCTGTGCCTGGTTTTCTTCGGGTTTCCTCCCGCATCCCAAAAACATGCGTGGTAGGTTAATTGAAAACTCTAAATTGCCCGTAAGTGTGAATGTGAGTGCGATTGGTTGTGTGTTTATATGTGCCCAGCGATTGGCTGGCGACCATTTTAGGGTGGACCCCGCCTCTCGCCCATAGATAGCTGGGATAGGCTCCAGCACGCCCGCAACCCTGAATGAATGAATGATGAATCATGTCCATATAGTTATCTAAACGTGTGATCTTTGACGCGGAAAACACTTTTTGCAGTCAGATTTGCGCTGTAACAACCACAAGGAACATTTTCATCTTCGTCAAAACAATAACGATGTTGATGTTAATGAAAACTCACCTCATTAGAATCTGAAAAGTATTCCTGCAGGCCTTATTGCCTCCGATAAGAGAGGTCTGTCTGCGTTCTTTTCATCATTGTGGTTCTCCACTCACTTTAACTATTTGCAGTCAGATTTGTGCTGACACAACCATGAGTTCTTCAGCGATGCATCTTCATTCAATCGACAACAAACGGAGCTTCAAAAAGTAGGAACAGTTACTAGTACTTACAATGCACGAACCGATACATAAGTAGCCATGTGGCTCCTTTGAAACTGATACCTGATTGGCCGACTGTCTTATCCCCACACCCACAACTATGAGTACAGTATAGTTCATACAAATAAGAGGGCGTTGCTCATGGAATTACATGCTACTGTTTGGCTGATGCCGCTGTGCGGGCCAATGTCATGCTGACTTCAAATTGATCCCGCAGACGGCGGACGAAATTGCTGCGCGGGTCGGTGGTGGGCCGCGACCCGGGAGCTTGACATGTGTGGCGTAACCCCTTCTTGTGCCTCTCAGCCATTAGATCGTTCGGTAGCTACAAAATTGCATTTCTGAGTCGACGATATATCGCCATAAAGTTTCTTGCATTTTAGAAATGTTTACACAAGCAGAAAGGTTTCTTCCCGCCGCATCATATTTTGCCTGCGCTATGCTGGTACTGCTTTGCACCTGCCTTTTTGATGTTCTATTTAAAGTGGCACTAAGCAGGCCTAAAAATGGCATGTAAATTTGACACACCACAGAAAAGAGTAATGTTACCAAGCCTGTCAAATTTGAATGAAACAAGGCATTAAGTTAATAAAATCCGGTCTCAAAACTTGAATAATAAGGACCACCTCTCAGCTCTCAGACACTCTGGGCGTGTCGAATGGATGCGCCAAAAGTAATCAAACATACTGAGGGGGTGATGGCTTATACGATGTAAAATCACATTATCAGGCTCAACTTCAAAATGTAATGGTTATTGTGGACTATAATCAAAAAAATAAGCCCACGTCAACTTATCCTCGTTGTTGGTGACATAATGTCACAGCCCAACACAGCACCTGATGACAGCGGGACGATAGGAGGAAGCCCAGGTAGACAGTCGGCACTGCTCCGTTCACTAGTATCAAGTTACCCACGAAGCCAGGTTGTCCCTGGTGAAAGTTTACAAAACTGTCCGTCGTAAAATGCGCACTGCAGAGTCAGCTGGTGGAGATGTTCAGCTTGCTATCTGCGTGTAGTTTTCAAAAAGTCAATCCGTCGCTTTGTTATTTCTTCATTTTTTGGGAACTTAAAAAAAACATCAATGAGCTGTTCTGTAAATTGAGGCATCCAGCGAAGATGCATTTTTGGGGCGTAGCCATCATTAGTTTGCTAACTGCAAGCCGATGTGATAAATGGGTCTTGTTATGGACACTAAGCACAACTAACTCACAACTGAGCAGCCAAACGAAATGACGTCACTTTGTCCTTACATAGTAGGGGAGGGAAATCGCACTAGAAAGTATATGACATTACAAAATCAGGAAAATTCAAACGATAAAAAAGATGCTTAAAACTTATTCACTGGTAGCCTTACCAGTTAACACGGATATTTGACTTCTAAAGCCGTCAATGGCAGTGAATGTGTTAAGCTATATCTCAACAATTCATCACTATGTTATGTTTTCAGCACTTAAAACATATTTAATGTATTTAGAAACAAAACACGAATATCTGCTTAGAGCCCCTTTAAAGATGCAAAGTCAGCCATCGCAATTTGTCTCAGGTTTGATGAATCATGTTACGTGTGCTAAATTAACCAGTTTGTATGTTGTACTCCTCCCAGAATGCGTAAAATGAACTACGTGGTATTTTTTTGTGTTTGGCACACGCAATCCTCGGTGCCCCCGGTTAGTCGTTTCCAAAACGATATGCGTGAGGAATCAATTGCACCCGCAAAACTTTTGTCAATCAGGCCCTTTGTCTTGAAGACGATCAAGACACCAGCTGAAAACTTTCATTTTGTTTTAATGAACTAAGTGTTGACAAATGCAAGCTTCCCATGTTAGAACCGACCACAGTTACTTTTTGTTTTAATACACCAAATTCCCAAATTTATGAGTCATGTTTTAGATTCAAGGTATTAGTATCTGCATTGGTGACCAAAAACATCTCTTGTACTCTCTCCTTATAAACAACTGAAATTATGAATTTTGAATTTATCGCACTGAATGGATTTAAACTTGTATTTCAAACTCAATTTAACAAGCTATGCTGTGTACTTTGTGATGACAGCCTTGTAACTCTTACGGTTCTTGAGAGAACACAATTAAGCAAAAGCCAAGACTGTCAAATATAATTACATGTGTACCTAATAGGTTAATGGAGAATGAAAGAGATTCATAATTGGCATAATACATGACATGAAAATGTTGCCATCCTTCAAAAAAAAAAGTTAAAAAAAAGTAATGTGTACAAAATCTGAATTCCTCCTGTGTCCTCTACTTTAATTAAATCACTCAGTCGGGTTTGTTAATTCATTTAGAAGCCCTCTGGACAATTGACAGATGTCATTAGACTAAAGGTTATGTTTCATATACTGTGGTCTCAATTTTAAAAACACAGAGCAGCTTTATCACAGAGCCGACACAGCAGATGACATTTTGATGGTGACACTTCAATAAACACGTTCAGTAGTATCAAAATTGCATTCACACGTAGGTATTCACAATTTGTGCTGTATTTACTAATAGTGGAACGCATTTTTGTCAATGATTTTTTTTTTTAATATCAGAGTGATCATAATGCAAAGTGATCCGATACAGCAGACCAACAGTATAACGCACCTAGCATCTTCTAGCTCTTTCATCATGTCCACAAATGTCTCCAAAGCTCTTTTTATTTAATTTTTTTTTTAAATCTCCACAACACGAGCAACGCCACTTCACTTCTGCATTCAGCGGTTGGCATTATATTTTAGGGGCTACTTTCTGCTCTAGAGTGCATGAGAAAGAGAAAAAACATGTTTTAAGAATTTGTGAAACTTTTTTTTTTTTACGACTGATGACTGAACAACAACTATCATTAATTTCTTCTTCTTATTTTTTCATGATAATGCTTTTCTGAAATGCTTAGTTTAATTTGAGTCCCACTAAAATAAAATTAAATGTTGTTTAGTAATTACGTGTTCAAATAAAGTGTAAGAATAATTCTTTGAAAAAAGTAACGAAATACAGATACTTCATGTATTGATCATATGGGTAGAAGCAAAATCATGCATTGTAAAAATGCATTATACATGGGTAGAAGGGTTTTCCACAATTTTGAGGTCAACTTTAGGGGTGCGTATTATACATGGGTGCGCATTATACACGAGAAATTACGGTAATTTAAAAAATATATAAATTCAGACAAATTGTTCTGCAAGTGTATTTCTATAGATTTTACTTATAATTATCATAATTTATTTTGGTTTTCCAAACAGTCAAAATCAAAATAAGAACTAATGAAAGGTCATTAGTTTTGAAACACCAAATTTGGATGATGAATGTTATTGATTGTTACGTTCTCCTTTGGTCACCAAACATTTCACAATTTGTTTTGAATTTGGGGGTTTCGATTAGGGGATGTGGTCAATCTTTTGCCAGCTGTGGGCCTGTGGAGCCCTTTGAGATTATACAAATAAACTTGACTTCGAAGATCAACAAAGACAATCAAGACATGATTGCCATTGCTTTGTTTCTAAAGCTTGATGTAATGTTTCTGGGCGTTGTGTTTTTCACCACCATTTTGTGGTCATACAGTCACAAAATGTGAGACATGTTTAATGTGTGACATGACAAACAAACAAATTGACCTTGACGTTCTGCCTTCTTTTGTCCACAGTCAAAATCCTTTTGTTCTACGTCATCTTCTACGGCTGCTTGGCGGCCTTCTTCGCCGGGACCATTCAGGTGATGATGCTCACCTTGAGCAACTACAAGCCCACCTACCAGGACCGGGTGGCCCCCCCAGGTATGAACAACTCAAAATGGTTGCGAGGGACTCCCGTGCCTTGACGCAGCAACTGTCCGATCTTAGATAGCTTCAGCCATTTTGTCCTTCGCTCTCGTGGAAACCTGTCGATGCCGGCTCCCCCTCAGGCGACAGGCAGCTCTGCGGCTCACATATGCGCACCGGGGGAGGCATGATGAGGCTTGCTGTTGTGGCACCGCGGCGCGAGGCCTCTCTAAGCTTGTTGATTAGCGGGACAAAATGCTCTCTGTAATGCGTAAGCTTTCATTTAGAAACAGCAGCAGCAGCACATGTTTGGGCGGTATTTTTAGAGGCCATTGTGAAGCTCCTCGCGGTTTTAGTTTCCCGCCCGTCAAGCCTGGCGTGACTGTCGAGCTGCCGACTTTGCTTTCCAGCAGTGTGACTGTTATAGGAAGCAGAAGGGAGGTTTTTTTTCTTTTTTCACGCTGCCGCTAAAAAGTTTCCACTGTGAAGGAAGGCGTCACGGGTGAAAGGGGCGGGCGGGGGCGGAGGTGGTTGGTGGGGTTGGGGAGTCGGGGACGACGACGCTCACAAGGCACACAAGTGTGTAAAATCTGCACAGCTCTACTACGCGTGTTTCTGTTTGATAACAACGATGGCAGGAAGTGAAAGTACCGGCGGAGAACACTTAAAAGACACACGTTAGGCTTTTTTTAATTTTTGTTTTGTCACAATTTAAAACAGTTCCCAGGTGTCTCACTAAAATATTTGTGACATGCTTGGCTCAAAATAGCCCAGGATCAAGAATTATGGCACACTTTTCATCTTCTCTAAACAGCCCCCTCTAAATCCCAGCATTGAGGGGGGGGCGAGTCTGTTATGTGGGTGCCGACTTGTCCTTCAGCAAACCCCGAGTGTGGTTCTCAGACGTTTGGCCATTTAGTATTTTCCCAGCTTTTTTACCGGCTCGGATGCAGGATGGTGCGGTTAAAGTTGACCTGGGAATTTAGCAGTATCGGCGGCAGAACACTGGCAGTTGTGACCACAGTGTGAAGTTTAATACCAAGACTCAGTGTGTTGTTGTGTGTTGCTCTCCAATTGTGTCATTTATGTTAATGGGGCGAACCCGCATCGGCTGGCTAAACATGAAACCCAAGGGTCACTGTTCCCACCCGCTTAATTGTGCAAATATGTTAATGGTGGAACCCGCATCATCTGTGTGAGCGTGACACTTAATTGTGTCATCATGTAATGACCCTTTTGCCTCTTGACGCGCCATTTTACTGGGAATATAGCTAATCTGTGCATCCAACAACACTGCAGCTCTGCTTCGCTTTTTGGCTTTGACACAGTAGTCTATCCGTCGCTTGAAAATTGCGGCTCTTGGCCCAGTTTAGCTGCCAAGACATGGTCGGAGAAACTCAATGTGGGGTGTGGGATTATGTAAATTGATTTTCATTTATGGCTCTCCAGAGCACCAGTTATTCGTATACAACCGATTAAAAAGTCAATATTCGGTAATATATCCCCTTTAATGCTCTTTCTTTTTCTTTTGCAGGTCTGTCACATATGCCACGCTCTTTTAAGTCCGAGATATCATTCAGCATCAGCAACCCGACGTCGTATGAGCTGTACGTGGCGAGCATTAACAAGTTCCTCATGCTCTACGATGACGACCGCCAAACCGACCTGATAAAATACGAAAACTGCGGAGGCAAGTTTCAAGCAGTCAACTCACACAAAAAAAAGTACAGTATCGAAACACCAACATGCGAAATACACTCCTAGTAGTCACAAAACCATCACCGCCAATTGTTGTTACGCATTTAATAAAGTGTTCTCAATTTTTTTTTGTTAATATAATGTTTTTTTTTTAATATCATGTAACTGTGGAATCAAGATTTTGTCGTTGGCAAAACATGGCCATAATATCGCAAGTAACTGCAATTCCCGCCCCAAGTTACGACACTGTCAAGAATGGAAGCCGTTTCTCGTTACTTTGTTTTAATTAACCTTAAGTATTCGCGCGGAGTCGTTCTATGGTGATGTTATTGTTAGCAGAATACCGCAATGAAATTGCATCGCAAGTAACTCCGCGATTCTCAGCTCCAGTCACAACACAGTCAAGAATGGAGCAGATCATTGTAACTTTGTTTTAATAAACCAAAATAGTAGCAGAAAATGGTGAGTGATATTGGCACAAGTAAAATGATCATACAATCACGTAGCGAGTTTCTCTGCGATTCCCATACCTAGCCATAATCTATTAGCGATTACGATGATAGCGTAATGATTATGTTGTGCACTTGAACTCTTGAATTCTGACTGAGCAAAAATATTGTATCGCAGTTACAGCTCTAAAATGTACTTCTGTATTTTGAAATGTTGGTGTCAATACCTTTTTTCCATCGCACACAATGTATTTTACTTTTAAACAACATAGAGAATATTTGTTACATTAGTAAACAAAAACCAACTAAATGAAAAGGAAATGTGGTATAACATTAAACGGATTTATTTCTCAGAAGATGGGTAGCTCATTTTCTGCTCTAATGCGCTTTGCAAAGTAACGTCAAAGTGTTAGTTAGTCCCGCTAGTTAGCTAGTTATCTGCCTCGCTAGGAAGTCTATAGTATTTCTTTCACCAATTATAGACATTATAGATATTTTTTAAAAACTGCGGTACACTTTGAAACCGGTTAACCAACCCTAGTCCCTCGCGCACGAATGTATTAAACACAGCGGTTATGTTACGTTATGGAACGAAAGCTTTATTAATGCGTTAGCCTGTCGCCACGCAGATGAACCCGAGCCGTACCGCGAGCGCGGCAGCCTGGAGAGCGACCTGGGCCAGCGCAAGGCCTGCAGGTTCAGAAGGTCCTGGCTGCAAAGCTGCTCAGGCCTACCCGACGGCACCTACGGCTTCCGGGACGGAGCGCCGTGCATCATCGTCAAACTCAACAGGATCGTCAACTTCAGGCCCAGGGTGGGTGAGAAAAGAAAAACGCCATTTTTGCACCGACACATATGGAAAGTGGAAACTATTGTATGGAAACTTCTTACCACTCTTCTTTTTTCTAAAACAGTGGTTCTCAAAAGTGCCACACAAAAAAAACCCAAAAAAAACACAAGTCTTCAATCACCACCAACATGGCCAACATTTCAATGCAGTAGCTTAGTCAAAAACAAGACTTTGAACATTAGTAGCGTAAGCTACTGTAACATTATGCGCGTTCTGCTGTCAACCATTTTGTTTGTATCAGCGAGTACGGAACACCACCTCGCTGTCTGCCATTTTGTTTTGTCCGATTCCAGGCTCCCGCCAGCGATGACGTGTTGCCTGCGGATCTTGTCGGCCGAGTAAAGCCCAACTCCCTGCCCATTTTCTGTAAGAACAAGGTGAGTCGAACGCTTACAGTCCAGCCCGCTTACCGCGCGGGTTCCACACTCACCCCGTCTCGTGGAAAATCTGCACTATATAGATAGACCAAAAAAAATAAAAAATAAAAAATAGCACTTCAAAAAAATCCTTGGCTAGCCAAGTACCATCATATTGGACCAACATTCAAATACAGTAGGCCCAAGAGTTTAATAAAAAGGAGGCACAGGCTTTATTCCTAAATAGCATAATTTGTATTATTGTGAGTTACTGTAACATTATGAACAGTTTGACGATTGACACTGCGCTTAAATTTGGGGGGGAAAAAACATTATATGCAGTTTAAACATTTAATTCAGGGAGTCTTTTGCATACCACTAGAGGGAGCCTGCGTACCACTAGTGGTACTCGTACCACACTTTGAGAATCACTCTTAAATTGTTAAAATAGTTGTAGCCCTCCCATGCGCTTTAAAAATGTAAACATACTTTGTAAAGTATTCCTTAGCGCCTGTCGGCAGACTATTGTACAACATGACTTTTCGGAAACCAAAACAGTTGTCCAAATTTGTCACTCAAAGTTGAAATTTCCTGTAAAACTGACACAAGGCAATTAACTCATGTATATTCTAAATGAAAATGTCAACCAAAATCATATAATTTAGACTTAACAAAAGCCTGCTAGCTTAATGGTAACATATAATGCAAAACATCATAGATGAGCTAATGAAAATTAGCATAGCTGTTAAGGTAATTATTAACCTTCAAAAAACTGCTACTTGACAAACACACACACAGCAGCAACACAAACAAACAGAACATAAAACAATACTCGTGCATATATTCTTTAATAATTACACGGCATCTGCATCTGGTAGAGCTCAGTGCACTGTAAAAACTCAAAAGTTTATTCAGCTAGCAAAATCAAAACTATAATCTGATTGCACTCAAAATAACTCTTCACCTAATTTGTTTTTTGACAAGTTTCTCTTTGTTTCAAGCTAATTTTGACTCGAAATAAGTAGACAAATATTCTCGGCAAGATTTTCAGTGTTTGCACTGCGCTGCCTGGCGTGTTGCGGCACAACGCGGACGTAAACCGAAGACGCGCAAGCGGACATTAGGACTTCCGAATCACCTCCGCTCTCTTGTGTGTTTGTCAGCGCGACGAGGACGCGGACAAGCTCGGCGAGATCAAGTACTTCGGCTTCGACGGAAGCTTCCCGCTGCAGTACTACCCGTACTACGGCCGGCTGCTGCACCCCAACTACCTTCAGCCCCTGGTGGCCATCCAGTTCACCAACGTAACGCTGGGCCAGGAGGTGCGCATCGAGTGCAAGGTTTACGGTGCCAACATCAAGTACAGCGTGAAGGATCGCTATATGGGACGATTTGAGGTCAAGTTCAACATCAACTCGTGACCTCCTCCGTAGGTCAGTCGGTCGGTCAGTCGGCGCGCACTCGTCACGCCCCCCTCCCCCACCCCCGCCCCCCTTTTTTTCTTTTCTTTTGACAAGCAACTCTCCCAAAAACACAGAGCCAATTGAGATGATAAAAGAAAAATAAGGAAGAAAAAAAAACCCCACCACTATAGTCGTTCGTCTTTGAGCATTCGAGTCCGGTGTTTCCCAAAACTTTATTGAGCCGAGGCACATATCGTTAGCCAAATAGCATGATTAACCAAGTCATATTTGAAAGTTTTCGGAAGACAACACTTGGGCATTTGTGCTATTAGGCTGACGATATTTTACAAAAAAAAAAAAAAAAAAAAAAAAACATCTCTTGGCGCACAACGTAAAAAAAATGTCACAAAAAGTTGCAAAAGCATTTTTTTGTTCTGCCTGTCACTATATGTTGCTGGCATAGATAGTTTGACCTGGGATATATGTTAAATAGTAAATTTTTCTGGAAAATATGAGATCGTCATAAGTTTTTCTTCTTGATAGTCATGACTTTATTTCTTCAAATGATTTTATCGTCTACAACCTTTTCTTGAAAATGTATTCTCATAAGATTATGACGGTTTTCTCTATCTGTGGTCTTTTTTTTTCTTAAAAATAATAGTTTATTCTCATGTTGGTACCTTAGTAAACCCAGGACCCCCTGAATTAAAAAAAGATAATTATCAGAATAAAGTTGTATTTCTTTAAGGGAAAAGGCATAATTGCACGTTGAATTAAAATGAAAATATGACACTATTCTGAGGATTACGACTTTTTTTCTATAAGATATATATATATATTTTTTTCTTAAAAATCTTGACTTTTTTGTTAAAATGGGTTTGATTCTCTTTTTTTCCCCCCTTGAAAATATGAGGCTTGCTTTTTTTTTTCCAGAAAATATGATATTCTCTAAATGATTTTTTCTCAAATCTTGACTTTTCTCGAAAAAAAATATACACATTTTTTCTCAAAAATCGGCTTTAACATTTTTCACCATATGACGAGTCTTATTTTTTCCCCCCTCAAATCTGGACTTTGTTTTTCTTCAAAATATGAGATTTCATTCTCATACTTTTGTTTCCCTCAAAGCCAAACAAACCCCTTTAAAAAAAAAAAAAATCACTTTTTTTTCTAAAAAAAAATAAATTATGCGACTGTTGTCATAGAATAAAATCTTTTTTCCCCCTCAAATCTGGACTAAAGTAGGAAGAAATATTGACCTTTTTTTTTCTCGAAAATATGAGACTTGATTCTCATAAGGACTTTCTCGCAGAATTTTGTGTAAAAAAAAAAAAAAAAAAAAAAAGTACATGCATAAGAAAAAATACATCTTTATTCTGGTAAGATTGCTTCTTTTGTCCTACAGTGCCATATGTGGGTTACCGTCGTAAACTGATGCCACGCCTGTCATTTTTCACCTTGTCTCCGCTGCCTTCCCCACTTTGAGGTGCTGCCACACCATTTGAGAATCAGAACCTTATTCCACTTCCTAAAAATGTGCGCGCTTCATTCCCACTCGGGCTTCTCTTGTGTCTGTCCAGGGTTTTAGGACGTGGCGTAGCAATAGCAAAGCAAATCAAATCATATTTATTCTGCTGTACATGATGACGACGACGATGAATATTAACTCCTCCTGGAGCCGTAGAGACGCGTCCATACTATGAAAAAAAAGAAGAAAAAAATCGGCAACTCCACTACTATTACTACTACTTACTACTACTGACGTGTTTGTGTCGTAAAATCTCGTCTCGTCCGCTTCTGTGTGCGTGTGCCTGCGTGTGCGTTTGTGTGTGTGTGTGTGTGTGCGTGCGACTAATTGAAATACTAGCGCGGTACTGGACAACATCAAGAAAGGATCCATCATTTGTACGCTTTTCATTCCCCCCTTCTGTCGTTTATAGTTTTTTGTTTTTTTTTTAGTTTCTAGCAGAGTTCCTATACTGTTGAATGTTTTAGCCATGTTCATGGTGGAAGAATTTTATATTTATGCAGTTGTACATTTTATTTCTCTCTCTCTGTTTCTCTCAAAAGTGTCATGTTTTGAATCCGATACCAAAGTAGTCGCTGGTTGAAAACATACAAAAAAAAAATAAGTATCAATGCAGTATCCCGTTACATGTTGACAAAAAAAAAAAAAAAAAATGAAATAAGAAAAATAATCAAAACACTTTGTCAGAAGTCTTCTGGTCACTTTATTTAATCTGGCTGAAACAATAAACAACAAACAACATCAAAAAGTCATGTGACATTTGTGTGTGTTTATTTGTAGTTTTTTTTGTCATCAGCTGTCCAAGATCTTTGAGGAATCATAAAAAAAAGGAAAAAAGAATCCATTGAGTAGTGATATGTAGCTCAAAACTGCAAAATATGATCTCTTGATACCGCTAAAATTGAATCACAAATCAAAATCGATACTTTTAATACTTCAGACATTTGAGCGGTGACGTACAACATCAGCTGGAATTTTGCACAGTATCGGATTGGAAAGGAAATCGATTGTATTGAACATCACTACCATAATGATGCACAGTGCTTCAACCCCCCCCCCCCCCCCACATTCTTGTATTAGCCTTATTCCATTTTTTAAAAACACAACACCCTTATTTTCTACACATTAAAAATAAAAAAATCTTGTGTTCAAACTGTAACTGTAACCCATTTTCAGCACCAGCGTACTGATGCCTCAGTTCATACGCACACACACACACACACACACACACACACACAGTAGCAGTAACTTGACTTGAGTAGGGTTTGAGTTTGAACGATTGCACTCCCTTGTTTCGATTCCAGACGATTCTCGATTGAGATTCTTTTTGTTGACAGAGTAAAAAGTTTGTATGGTTTCAATGAGGGCTGTCCCAAGTACGGACGGCCAAGCATTTTTTCGGGTCTAAAATGAACATATGGCCTGCATTGCGCTGCTTCTTTTCCTTTGGGCTTGTCCCGTTAAAAGGTCGCCACAGTGTGCCCTCCTTTTCCTTTCCAGCCTATCTCCTGCATCCTCCTCTCCAACACCAAGTGCCCTCCTGTCTTCCCTCACGACATCCATCAACCTTCTCTTTGGTCTTCCTGTCGCTCTCTTGCCTGGCAGCTCCATCCACATCATCCTTCGACCAGTACACTCACTATTTCTCCTCTGGACGTGTCCAAACCATCACAGTCTGCTCTCTCTAACTTTAAACATCAAACCTTGTATTACATTACTATTAACTTTCTCCACTGGGCAGCAAGGCAGGAGAAGAGAAGTTTGTTCTCATCTCGCACTTCCTTGTTTCCAACCAATCATCATTCAGTACTGCCATTGGCCACCCAAAAACCTGTTTTTTTGTTTTTTTTTTAACTACATAGGATCTATAAAAATATAGATTTGCATCTTTACCTACACTGATGGGACTGGTTTATTGCGTTAAATAACGACCTAAGAAATGTGTTATTACATTTCTTTTTCCTTAAGAGTGTAAGACACCAGAGCTTTATTTTTGAAAAATAAATGTAACCCACGAGTGTCTAAAAACATGTTACTGAGCTGAGCGCCAACTGATGGGCAAATCCGGTGTGTGCCGATGTCAGCAAAAAAATCCTGCCATCCTTTCCTGCTTCCTCCACTTGGCGAAGCATGGATTGGCTGATCTCGAATTCTCTCGCGGCTGCTCGACTCCCGTGTTCCTCCGCGAAACTGATAGCTTGCAGTTGAAACTGTGCTCCGTGAGCCATTTTCGGGGGTCCTTAGCCAAAACCGACATCGTTTTGCACAATGCAATGCGGGTCGGCGGACTGTAGACGTGGGAACCAGGAACCGAAAGTTTAAAAAATGTGAACGATTCCGGGAGAACTGAAATGTTAGCCCCAGGTTCCAATCGATTCTCCATGCCCAAACCCCTACTCCCAACTTTGCCAGTAAGGAGCTGTCGCTAGCTCTACATGCACACACATTACATAACTTTACTGCTTTACATTCTTTTATTATATCTGGAGTGGATTAATGGCGTTTCATTTCAGGAAAACTGATTTGATAACAACAACAGAAAGCTAACAATGCAGTTTCCCATTACATGTTAACAGAAAGGGAATAATCCAAGCACTTGTCAGTCGTCTTCTGGTCACTTTATTAAATCTGGTTCAAACAGGGAGAAAAAAAACCCAACAACAACAACAAAGTCTCAATGTTTCGTTTTAAAATTGTATTTATTATTATTTATTCGGTCATCCGTCCAAGATCTTGAAGAAGTACTGCACCTGAGGATCACAAAATGTCCGCCCGGTCAGGATCAAGGGCAAATGGTTAACAGGGAGGCATTATGTTACCCCCCCCCCCCCCTCCAATCGTGCCCCTGTCCTCCGCCACTAAACAAAAGCTTTTGTTTCAAATCCCACTGTCGTTTTTTGTTCCCGTCACACTGAGAGATCTGAGGCGGGACCGGGGCCGGGGCCCACGCTGCGGTCATGAGACCAAAGAGGGGGGGGTTGCGGGTTTAACATAGCCCCTCATGCTGAAACTTTTTCAAGATTGTCGTGTATTAATTTAACCAGCAGGAATTGGGGGGGGGGGGGGGGGGACCACACCGTGAACTTGTAAATCCATTCCAAAGCCAGTGTTTGTTTCATGCTGCCACAACACAGAAGTTTGACTTTTTATCTTGAAGAAAAGAATAATAATCTGCCCTTTTTTTCTAAAAAAAAAAAACCCAAAACAGACAAAAACAAAGACTATTTTCATATGATTACTACTTCTCTCTACAATGATCCCAGAATATTTGACTATCTTGAAAATATTGACTTTCTCTCTCAAAAAATGAGACTTCCTAAGAAAACGACTTTCTTTCCTGCTCAAATGCATTTTTTCCTCTCTAAATATTTTACTTTAAATCTTGAAAATCTTGACTTTCACCAAAAAATATGAGACATTATTGTCATACATTTAAGACTTTTTTCCCCCCCTTTCTCAAATTCAAATCTTTTTTCTTGAAAGGCTATCTTGAATTTATATTCTCCTAAAATCACAGTTTTTTCCCCCCCTAAATACTTGACTTTCTCAAAAATTACAATTTGGTAAAATATATGACTATCTCTGAAATATGCAACTTTTTGGCTCAAAATATTTGACTTGAATTTTTCTCGAAAGAATGAGACAATTCTCATAAAATTCCAACTTGTTTTCCCCTTAAAATACATAACTTTTTCCTAAATATACCCATTTCTTTCTCAAATATTTGACGACCTTAAAAAAGTATGACCCTTAATTCTCATGAGATTACAACTTTTTTTCCTCAAATCTTTTACATTTTCCACAAATTTGAATTTCGGTAAAGTATATCTGTCCATCCATTTTTTTTTCTGCTTATCTGGAGTTTTTCCCCCTCATATTAAAATTTAAGCCTTAAAATGTTGACTTTTTGCCCCCCCCCCACCAAAAAGACTTTATTGTCATATGATTAGAGTTTTTCTGGAGAATTTTGACTTTTTTCTCAAAAATGTGAGTTTAGGTAAAATATGACATTTCTTTTAACACTAAGAAATATTCTTGTTGACTGAATTTTTTGTCTCTGAAAAAAATGAGAATTTTGGTAAAATATGACTGTTTCTCTCCAATATACACATTTTCTTGGAAATATTTGACTTCTTGAAAAATATGAAACTTCTCATAAGTTTCATATTTTTCAAGAAGTGAGCTCCACTCGTCCCTCGTGTCTCGGTTTGGACGCTTCCGTTCTGCAAAGCTACCCAGCGCGGTAAGTAAACAATCACCTCCAGGATGGCGTCTTCCGCGAGGTCTGTGCAGTGGACGGCGTTCTTGACTTTGTCGCTGCCGTAGATGGCTCGCAGCGTGGACGGACGGAGGTGGCGAGCGATGTCCTGCGAAAGGGGAAAACAAAGTTCAGGAAGTAGGATGCCAGCCGCATCCTGAGGGAGGAAACACGTTTTTATGACACTCGCTGGACACTTGATTGGGGACACCTGGAAAATCAGTTACACACACACAATGGATGGCTCCAAAAGTGTGTTGGACCCAAAATGGCAGCGCATGGCAGCATCCTGAGCGCCAGTGTCTTTCCTTCAAGGTCACCGTAAACTCGCCTCCAGGAAACGAAACACACAAAAGACGATTGTTAACTGTATAGGGAGGAAGCTGGCAAAGAAAGTCGGCTGTGTAAATGGCAGGAAGTCGCCACAGGAATTCAATTCCCAACATCCTTCATTGTCCTTTAAAACGAACCTATGCGCCTTTGATGAGTGTCATTTTCATGGATGAACTATTTCACTCTTACACACACTGTCCAGGTCAAATTTGATATTTGATAGCAATACAAATACCCTTAATGTCATTATTTCACTGTGAAATGTAATGACTTTTCCTAAAGTCAACGACAAAAAAAAAACCAAAAACAAAAATATTTGAAAATGTCATTGTTTTGTAAAGGTGCTAAAAAGTTAGCCCTTTTAGCCCTTCTGTTCCAAATTTGACTAAAATGAATTTTAGTTTGACCAGTGTGCGTTAAATCAAGCCAAACTGTGGGAATCGTGAAAAGGTGAAAGTACATATTTCATTACATGTTTTATTTACATTTTATTATTAAAATACATTATTTTTAATCTCTGTTATGTTTATATTATCAAAAAAGAGACCAAAATAACACTGGACCGATTCATTTATTTTTGTCATTTTTCATTTTCTGAAATGCTGACGTTTTTTTTTTTTGGGGCAGACGCAAATGGCGGCGTATGACATAGTTGTTCTTTTTTTCGCAAGTCCCTCCATCCATTCCCGAGAAGATTTCGGCCACGTTTCACGTAAACGAGTCGCTTACGTCGGATTGGAGAAGCGGTCACGTGACGCGAGTCTGATGAACAAAAAATACACGTGCGTCCCAATAAATTACAAATAGAAAACTTCACGTATTTCTGTCGTTCAATACAAAAACATATAGATTCACTAAACAGAGTAAACTATTTGACAATTTTACAATTGCAATGGTACATAAGAAACAGTCCAAATAAAGATTTGAAGATGGAAATGTGGTTGGAATTTGCTTTCTGAAAAGTATTTTCTTGTGATGAATGAATGTGTGTAATGTAAAACGGGACCGAGAAATGGCAATGGAGGAACAGTAGCGTTTCTTTTATGCAAGTGTACGATGAAACGAAATTGATTGCTGTTTCGCCATCGCATGCGGACAGAGCTCGCGAGTCTAATCTAGTTATTCTAGTTAACGGTCAAAAATCCACAGCGGACGCGCCCTCGGGGGGGAATCGGCTAATGTAAGGTCGGAAGGTCATGTGATCAGTCGGGCCTATTAGGTCATTGGTTACGCCGGCCGACAAAAGCGTGACGTCACAACCACTTACTATTATATATGGAGTAATATATTTAAGAAGTCCTCGTGATGTGTACTAGTGATGTAAAGAAAAAAAACTGGTTATTTGTATTCTTTGTATTTAGGGTAAGCTGATGAATCATTTATTTTAGACATTTGCTTGGGTACGGTTTGTAGAATCCGCACAAAGAAATCGGATTGCCAGTTGGTTCGGTACCCTAACAGTTAAATGAAAAAAAAAATTAGAATTTGGATTCATCAAAATGAGTCACGCTGTAAACATTTCTGGCAATAAACCAAGATTTCTTTTTAATAACAGTGAAACAGCGATATTTTTTCGCTTGCGGTTTCAGAATCGGATAATACCGGGTCCATGTCTAGTTTCAACCTTATTAACTGTAAGACCGAATATGCGTGACCGACAACAAGCAAGAGCCGGGACGCTTTCAACAGTTGCAGTAGCGCTGCTGTCAGTGTCAGCGGAAGAGTGACACGAATTCTGCTTTGCGCAACGAATGAGTGAGTATTCAAACTGTCCAAATGGTAAAGTGTATTCGTTGCTGATTGATGTTTTCAATTTACAGTAAAAACGTTCAGATGATGTGAGATAATAATCTTTAAAAAGGATTTCAAGATATGAGAATTGGATCAAATTCACATTTTAGTAGATCATAAATATTAGTACGCAAACGGGTGTGGAGGGCGTGACCCTCACGACTGTGTTTGCCCCCAAATGACCAAATGCATCCCCCCCCCCCGCCCCCCCGCCCTTGCTCCAGGACAAAATTCTTTCTCCGAACAAATAAAGAGGACCCGTTTTCGCTATTAATCAAACTTATGTTCCGTGTGTGTGTGTGTGTAGTTAAGGGGCTGCAGGTGCGTGAGGTGAAAGCTAATGGTTGCAACGTTAGGCGCTGTTGCCATGGCGATGAGAGGCGACAAGCTCGTCAGCAGGAATGTGACTCGGCACCATTTTTTGCTTAAAAAAAAAAAAAAAAGTTTTTCTTCTTTATCTTAGCATTCTGCTAAGCTTAAATTCAGAAATTATAAATCAAAATTCAGAAATTATAAATCAAAATCAAAATATTCGTGTTTATTTCCTGTTTCTTTACTGCTAGCCTATGCGTTTCTTACCACATGCCATGTTAAGGTCAGTTATTGATGATTAATATAAAAATAAAACATAATCCACATTTTTTTTTAAATACAAATGTCATTTTTCAAAGTCAATTGTGTACTAAAAATACCATTCAATATTTAATATTAATTTCCCAATTATAATTATATTACTGATTAATATTCTAATATTAATCATTAAAAAAATTGAAAATAATTGGTAAATAAATCTAAATCAAACACAAAATGATAATATAATATTCATGACTCATTCTTATTGTTGCTTGACATTTTACATGCTTCTTCCTACGCTCTTAAAACGCAACGCTGGAAATGGAGAAACTATTTTCCTGACTAATTAGTAAATAATCTTTAATATTACTAACTACAAAAATTGAAATAAATAAACAGTAGTAGCTTGATACATCAAAATGAAATAAATATAAGGAACTAGTGAAAAATAATAAGATAAATGCAATATTTTTTTCGGGATTAAATGATGATGATGATTATTATTATTATTATTATTATTATTTTTTTTTACTTCTTCGCAGCAAATGAAGGTTAATTGATCGGTGAATGATTTCCAGGCAGGTCACAGGAGCGCACAGCCTGCCGCTCTCCGCTTGCCAAAATAATCAGGCCGGCTCGATTGCGGGCCGCAACCATGTATTGTCTTTCAAATGAGCTATTGGGGGACAGGGGGGGGGGGGGGCGCCACGCTAACCAATCGGAACGAGCCTCCGACCGCGGTGCGGAGGTCACGGTGTTGTGGCTCATGGTCAGAATGGACTATTGACTAATGGATCCGAAACACATGACTGCACAACTGTCAGTGCTCATAATAAAAGACAGCCCATCTTTTTTATCGATCAGACGCGACACTCATTGATGACGCATTCGGGGTGTGTGTGTGTGCGTGTGTGTGTTTGTGTGCGTCTGTCATCACCTGCCTGGAGTTCACACAACGACGTGAAAAGAAGCACAACAATAGCTGTGACAGACACACACAATTAGAATAATGATTAATTCAATAAACAACAATAACGATAGCGTTGGGGTTAACGTAAAATAAAAGTATAAATAAATAAAGAGAACAAAAATACTCAACGCGTAAATAACCAAAACTAAAATAAATAAATAAATAAGTGAAATTAAAATTACCGATTGGCAATAGCAAAGCAACAGGAAATGAATCAAATTAAAATTTTAAACACAAAATAAATACAAAAATAAATAAATGCTAAATATGTGGTAAAAATCAAAGAACAAATAATTTAATAATAGATGAAAATAAATCATAACGTAGAAATACGCAACAAAATAAGAAATCAAATAAATAATATATGACATGAAAATAAACAAGGGACAAATGAATGAAATAGGACATAAAAATGCAAACATAAAATAAACAATAGATAACTAAATGCAATAGCAAATAAATGAAACCAAAACAAAAATACGACAGCAAAAATCACATAAACAGGGACATTGAAACATAAAAGGGAAAATAAAACCCGAATAAATCTAATAAAGAATGAAGAAAGAAAATAACAACAAATTAACACGGTGCAAGAGATTGACAGCCACGTACGCACAAATTCCATTGAAACATCGTGTTGGCTGTGTCAGGAGCACAAACATATACCATCCCAATTGTATGCGCGTCTTGTGCGTAAACACACATGATCGCTCATTCGTGATTACACACTCACTTGGTCACATCATCGCAGGAATGCGTCGCCGGCACGCATTGGGGAGAAGCCGCCGGCAACTCTGCCATTTGGAATCGTGTGCTTCCTCTATTTACTCAACTGCAGATGGTTAAAGCAACAGATGGCACACCAAGAGTTTGTGAGAAAATGTCGCCAAACGGCGGACTCACCGGATCGGCGGGCCCGCAGAAGTCGCGGAAGGTCTTGGCTACGTCGGCGCCGTGGAGCTCCAGGACCATGCTGGGTCCCAAAGACAGCTCCGTCACCATGTCCTGTGCGGAAGGGGGGGGGGGGGGGGAAAAATCAAGGTTGCTAATCGGGTCGCAATATGCGCGCTAATGTCAACATTCGCTCACCGCGTATTCCGTCACGACGCCTTTGTAGACTTCGTAGAACTCCTCGGCGTTGGCTCGGTCCACGTTGAACTGGGGACAAGTAGCAGCAGCGGCGGCGGAAGGAAGAAGTAGCGGTGGTGGTAGAAGAAGAAGTCGTCATTCTAGTTATTTTTCTAACAGTAGTTGTTGTGGTAGAGAGTCGTAGAAAAATAACAAGTACAAGTAGTAGAGGACAATCATTAGTATTCGTAGTAGAGGAAGAACTTGCCGTGGTAGTAGAAGAACTACTACTACTTGGAGAGGTAGTAATAGTAACAGAAGAACTAGTAGTAATCGTAGTAGTAGAAAAAGAACCAGTAGTCGTCTTAGAAGTCATAGTAGAATAAGAAAAGCTAGTGCAGAGAAGAACTAGTAGTAGATGGAGTAGTCACAGTAGAAGAAGAACTAGTGGTGGTAGAAGTAGTCATAACAGTACAATTACTAGTGGTAGTAAAAAAAAATAATAATAAAAAAAAAGAACTAGTAGGAGTAGTTGAAGTACTATTAGTTGTAGAAGAACCAGTAGTAGTAGCAACAGTTAAAGAACTAGTAGTAGTAGAAGAAGAACTAGAAGTAGTAGTAGTGGTAGTAGAAGTGCTTGAAGAACGAATAGTAGTATTTAGAGAATTACTAGTAGTAGATTACGGAGAAGAGGAACTAGTGGTAGTAGAAGAACTACTAGTAGCAGTAGTAGTAGTAAAATAACTACTAGTAGTAGAAGAAGAATTCTTAGCAGTCACCAGCGTCGACGCTGCCCACTTGCGTCCCAATACTTCTGTCACAGTGTGCGTGTTTACCATTTGCAGCGCCGAGATGTGAAACCCGCCCGCGGCGATGGAGTTGACGATCTTCCCGGCCAGGCCTGCCGACAAATCGACATCTTTTCAGGCCGTGTGACCCTGAACGCACCGCTGTGCTTCTTACTGGCTCCCTCGGGTTTTCCGTATCGGCACCGAGACGCTCTCGTGGCGGATTGGAAAACGGGACGTAGAACGAGAAAGACGGAAACGGCCAAGGTCACACGGGATGATGATAAGACGTTTGCCATTCGGGCTCAATTTGGCTCGTGTGCCCCTCTCCCTCTAAGGAAAAACAAAATGATAAAAAAAACAGCTGCTCTTGTTGCTAGGCGACCCGCTACTACTTGTGGGTGCCTGGCAACAGGAGCTTCTTCTATTCCAGTCATGTCTGCACGGGGCGTTTGCGAGAGCGTGACCGCCGTGACGCCGCGGACTCGTCTGGATTGCCACCGAGCGGCCGTCGCGGCGTTTCTGACAAGATGGACGCCGGGCTTGTCGATCACAAACGCCGCCTTTCCGCAACATTCCGCTGTTACTATTACGCCGTGTTCATCTTGCTCGTAACCACCGGAGATTTCATTAGGGACACTTGCGCAATCTAATCAGGCACAAGAGCCGCCGATCGAAAATGCGTTCCGAGTGACTTTGCCGTGTTTCTAACGCCACCGCGACCGTGTGGCAACATTTTGGTTTCAAGCCAGATGAACGCAGGCACCCCGCTAACACCAACGAGCTGCTACGTCACATTCGTATAAAGTCGCAACAAAGACAACACGAGCCAGAGTCTCCTTTATTTGGATTTTTCATCTCAAGATATTTGATTGATTCTTCTACATTGTGATACCAATGTTCATTCCCAGTATTTGAATTCGAGTGAATTGTTCTGAAAAAGGATGCACTTGCATTGTTATCCTCTAGTGACATTGTATCAGTGGCATAAAAGACGTCAACAATACTATTGTCTTGCCGTGATAGTTTTGGGGAAAATAATATACTGAGAGAGCGCAAGTAACAAACAGTATAAAAAAAAATAGAGTGTAATGTAACTGTAATACAAATCTGCAATATAGCGGGACCGCGAAGCAAGAACCGTGAGGATTACTGTATCTGTATTCCGTTCTGATGAGTTGCAGGGACTCATCGGTTCCATGACGTCGCGCAATCGTCTCCGGCAGCCAAACGAACGTGACGGTCCGAGGCTCCGGTTTGTATAAACCAAACATCTCGACGCGTCCCGACAGGAGACGTAAACTCCTTCGGCAACCGTCATCACCCTGGCGTGGCTCCAGGAAGGTGTGGCGGGAGGAACGCGCATGCCATCGTGATCCCGGCGGGTCTTCAAAGGTGCACGTGTATTTATTAACAGGGGAGTGAACGCAAGCAGTCATTTATGCTGTCACTTCGGATTGCACGGCTTTTCGAATCTCAAATTGAAAAGATTTCATAAGTCGCCGATCCCCGTAAAAGGATTTAGAGGAGTGCTCTGCGGGTCACGACAATAAAGCCGAAAATTCCCCGCAAATAAGAGACAGAGAGGAGCCCTGGCCGAGTAATTGACGCCCACCAAGATTTGGGGGGATTTTTTATTTACAATTCCCTACATCACAGGTGTCAAACCCATGACCCGGGGGCCAGATCTGGCCCGCCACGTCATTTTATCCGGCCCGCGAAAGCAAATGATTCGAACGTCGACTTCATGTTTCTTGCGAAAATATCAAAATTGTAAATCGTAAACACTAAAATATCCTTTCGAACTCATCGGACAACATTACCCTTCAAGAGAAATGTCTTACAGGTGATTTGATTTCGACAAAAGAAATCACCGGCAGGGCGCGTGTGCATGCGCATGCAGCGATGACGCTACGTAAGTCAAATACTGGATGGCTAAGTCACAATAAAGTCACTTGTCTTAACCTTCCAGTTTCAAGCATGTACAAAGTTACTGTAGCAAGTCAATTCCTCACTAAATATCAAATCATAAACTACTGCTCAGTCACAACATATGCATGTTGACTATATGCTGTGTTCCTGTTTGACCAGCTATCAGTTGGCTAAACTGCAAAGTTAACGTAGCTAAGCGGTCTTTGTAGGTTTTATAGCGACGGATGACATGAGACGGTCGTAGCCATCGCTTCTCTTATCCTTGCGTTGTCTTGCCATTCTATTTTTCAAATGCAAATGTAATCACCAATGTTGTCAAATCGAGTCTCACTCCTGTCAAGTCACGCAAGCCGAGTCCCCCACCTCTGCCACTCAACAACCTAGGCTTAACTTAGCTCCGCTCGACATGCAAAGGGTTTCTCCCATACTTCCTTGAAACCAATTCGTGTACTTCTTTCCAATTTAGAGAGGCCTGTGGCAGCATTTTAGGGCCTTTCACAAAAGAGCACAAAGCCCGCAAATAACTGGGAATAGTTTCCACAGAAAGGTCCACGGCTCGCCGTTACCTTGGGAGACAGCGTGAGGTTTGATGATGCAACACGTGCACTGCGAATAGAGGGCCGTGTTGACGGGGCCGTGGCAGATTGTGGTCGGGAAGAAGAACTCCAGCTCCTGTGCCGCGAGAACACAACGCACGTTAGAATACGGCGCCTCCTTGCCACGACGCCGACGCTAACGAAGGCAGGCGAGACGGGGCGTAAAGACGAGTGGGAACAGAAACATTTATGAGGGATGACAAAGACTTGACAGAATGTGAGGACGACAAGACGATGGATGGATGACATGGAAACTTGTCAGGACGACATTAAAACTTGAGAAGAAATTCAAGACTCGGATAGAACATTAAAACCAGATGGCACATCAACATTAACACATTCACTGCCATTGACGGCTTTAGAAGTCAAATATCCATGCTAACCGGGAAGGCTGGCAGTGAATGAGTTAAGACTTGGCAGGCCATTAAGGTGAATGTGCACATTGACACGATAAGATGAGTGAGGACGTTAAGGCTGGATTTACACTGCATGACACGATTACAACTTTTTTGGGCACAACATTAGTAGTTAAAAAAAAAAAAAAAAAAAAAAAAAAAGGACTTCGCTCTACACTGTAAAACTGAAAAGGTTGGTTGCACCCAGCACATGACTATGCATGATTTATGTATGTGTGTATATATATATATTCTTATTATTATATATTCTAACATAGTAAAACTGTGTTAAAGAAGCATTCAAACATGCACTCACGAAAAGTGGGACCACATGAAATTTTTACTTGCACACATATGCGACCATTTTGATCGCAGTCTCGAGCCCTGGACGACAAGTAGAAGAGGAAACCCTAGCAGTCGTAGTAGTAATAGGACAAGAAGTAGTCGTATTAATAGTAGTAGCAGCAGCAGTATCAAAGGGGATAGTAGTAGTAGGAAAATAACTATTAGGAGTAGTACTACTTCTAGCAGTAGTAAAACTAGTAGTAGGAATCGTAGTAGAAGAAGAAGAAATAGCAGTAGTAGTAACTACTAGTAGTAGCAGGAGAAGAAGCAGTAGCAGTTATACTAAAAGTAAAGGAACAAAAAAACAATAGCAGTAATAGCGGTAGTAGAAGTAGTAGTAGTCATCATACTAGTAATAGTAGAAGTAGCAGTAGCAAAGGAAACAGAAGTACTGGTAGTAGTAGTAACATAACAACTAGTAGTTGTTCTACTACTACTTCTAGTAGTAGAACTACTGATACCAGCACACTACTACTACTAGTATAACAGACTGCTACTACTTCTTCCGCTATAACTACTAATACTCTAATTAGTTCTACTGCAACTAATATCATGTAGTGCTATTTCTTCTTTTATCTCTGCCGCTGGTACGACTAATACGACAAAGACCGCTAGTGCAAGAGACGACTGAAGGGATGTAAACAACAGAGACGGAATGAAGAGTACACAAGACATCAAACCTACGAGGACATTCGGACTACGGGAGATATTTGAGATTAGCGATAAGGACAATATAAGGACAGAAAGACGGGAAGGGTCATAGCGAACGTGAACCGGATTACCCTAGCTGCGGCGCTAAGCGAGTCGGAGCCGTGCGCCAGGTCGCTTCCCAGCTGCCCCCTGGCGCTCTGCGGCGCCTCCTTGTGCGCCGCCGCCGCCGCCGCCGCCGCCGCCGCCGCGTCCGAATGCCCCAGGAGGTTCCTCCAGACGGACACGGCCTCGTCGCCCACCAGCTCCAAGGCCACCACGGGACCAGAGCACACCTGCTGCACCAAGGAACTGACAAGAACAGTCATATATATATATATCTGCTGTATGTAGCTATATCATTCTTTCCAATATGTATTTATATTTAATACAGAGAGCAGTGACTTCAAACTTTGGAGTAATTTTCTTAGTATGTTTGACTTCCTCTTCCTTTCTGGTCTCTTTTCATTAGACTATTGGACTATTAGTTTTGATTCAACCCTATCTACTCTGCCCAGCAACAACTGCCTGCTTTATAGGCCGGCTGGGAAGTTGTGACTCAGTCCTATCTATTCTGCCTAGCAACAGCCGCATGATCTGCTTTCATTGACCAATTGTAATTTAGCCTTATATTATCCCACCGAGCGACAACTGCCTGCTCTATTTTTATAGGCCGACTGGGAAGTAGTGACTCAGTCCTATCTATTCTGCCTAGCAACAGCCGCATGATCTGCTTTCATTGACCAATTGTAATTTAGCCTTATATTATCCCACCGAGCAACAACTGCCTGCTCTATTTTTATAGACCGACTGGGAAGTAGTGACTCAGTCCTATCTATTCTGCCTAGCAACAGCCGCATGATCTGCTTTCATTGACCAATTGTAATTTAGCCTTATATTATCCCACCGAGCAACAACTGCCTGCTCTATTTTTATAGGCCGACTGGGAAGTAGTCACTCAGTCCTATCTATTCTGCCTAGCAACAACCGCATGATCTGCTTTCATTGACCAATTGTAATTTAGCCTTATATTATCCCACCGAGCAACAACTGCCTGCTCTATTTTTATAGGCCGACTGAGAAGTAGTGACTCAGTCCTATCTATTCTGCCTAGCAACCACTGCAGGATCTGCTTTCTTTCATTGACCAATTGTAATTCAGCCTTATATTATTCCGCCGAGCAACCGCATTCTCTCTTTTCACCGGAACTATTAGGAAGTTGTGACTCAGCCTAGCAACCGCTGTCTGCTTTCTTTTCATTGGTCTACTGGGCAGTTGCCCTATTTTAATCTCCCTAACAATAAATGCCCGCTCTCTCTTCAGTGGCCTATAGCATTGTAGTGATTGATCTACCTAATCTGCCTAGCAACCACATTCTGCTTATTTTTATTGGCCTATTAGGAATCTGAGCAACGCGATTGCGCTACGTTGCCGCCCGTGCTGGCAGGTTAAGATTTGACGTCCGTTGTGAGGCGCTATCGTGACACGCGTCACCTGCCGTCAACATTTCCACTCACTTGAAGAAGGGCTTCGACTGATGCTCCACATAAAAGTCTGCCGCTTGGCTCCTGTAAACGAAACGCACTGTAATTCCCGTATAAAATGAACAAACTGCTGTGTTGCCGCGATAGAACTCTACTCTCGTTTGTTGTTTATGTGGGGAAACCAATGAGAGGAGTCGAGCAACCGGAATGAATAAAACAAAGTGAGCCTTTGTGGGGAATGTGAACTACATCTCAGTAATGGCTACTGAAAAAGTCTGTTCATGGCTCATTAACTGGTGCTAACTGATTCCTAATCGTACAATATGCTTCTTTTATGTATGTCGGGGGCAGTCCATATGTGCGTGGAAGATCACTGGCAGCAATTCCATTTCATTTCCAAGATTGTTCATGACTGTGCTTTTTTTTAGCTATATGATCGTTAAAAAAAAAAAAAAGAAAAAAACAATAAAAAAAAAAACACACGAGTGGTACTCGTCGCACACTTTGAGACTCACTGATTTCAAGAGCGAATTACCATGTCAAGTGCGTCATCTTGGCGTTGGTGACCATCAGGTTGGCCTGGTTGGCCATTTCCAGGACATCGCCGACCTTGTTCACGCCGTCCGGCTTGAGCAGCGCGAGGGTTCTGGATGACATCACAGCATTTTATTGCACTCATTAGGAGCATCGGGGCTCTCGTGTGACTTTGTAAAGATTGACAAATGTGCGCTAAACGTGAAACCGGATGAGATTTGCTTCGAAAAAATCACTCATGTCATTATCTGACCTCGTCTCGCGTGATTATTCTGATCTGACGCCGCATTCGCATCCGGCCTTCTTCTTAAGAAGCTTCTAAAAATAATCTCCAGGCAGCTTTGGTAGATGAGGTGAGGCCGTTACCGTTCTTTTTTGCTGCCCAGCTTGGTGGCCGTGTATTTGTCGCCGTAGTCAACGATGTTGAGCTGCCGCGAGAAGACGTTGACACGGCCGCCCACAAACAGATCGCCCGGGCGCAGGTCGCCGTATTTGGTCCGCCGCAGGAAGATGCGCTGGTTCTTTACGTCAAACTGCCGTGAAAACACCAAAAGGTCCATCGACGTGGATTAACGGAGATAATAGCTACAGCGTTTGCTTTGCTAAGGAGGCATCAAAAGCTGTCATAAAGCAGCACTTCTAATCACGACAACACGCTGTCAGCATAGCAAAAAATAAATAAATGACAATAAATCGCAGCATATTCTCAAATAGTGGCCCGAGGTGTTTATTTACTTTGAATTTATAATGATGTAATGCTTTGCCGATATGTATGGAGGTTTTTTTCTGTGCCAATTATAACGATATATATAAAGTGAGTGAAATTTAAATGATTCAAATGTTAAATAAATTGTTCAATTCAAAGTCCCTATTAATCATAATGTTCAATTCAATGTGAAATAATTGTCTCAAACCTGTGTATTCGTCTTTTCATTTCACAAACAGTTGGTTCATTTCGTGACCGTTTAATACATTAAAGTAGGCATTTATTTCATGACTTCTACTTATTAATGAACTCATAATTAATGCAATGACATATATTTCAGGACCGTTTTTATTATATATTTATTTATTGTGCTTTTATTTCCTCTATTTAATGCCCTTCTGTATTTGACCTTTATATTCATTGATGCATTTATTTAATCACGATTTATTTATTTCAAGGCAATGTATTTGTATTTCATGACGTGTTGTTTATGTTGTTATTGAATGTGTTCACTTTTTTACGACTGATTTGTTTTATGACTGATTTATTTATCACCACATTTATATTTTTGATAACCTTTCTATTCAATTGAGTATTATTTTATTTAACAATTGTTTTATTTTGTGTCCAATGTACTTTTTTCGTTTCAAAAAAAAAAAATCTAATTATTAATTTTTTTTTTTTACTAATAACAAATTTTCTTTATTTAATGACCAACTCATTTATTTCAAGACAAATTTTTTTCATGACCACTTGTTTTTTTTAAAAATTTGTTTATTAATTGATTTTACTCACTGTTGTATTGCTTCACGAATAATGTTTAGCTCGAATAACTTTTTAACAACCTTTTATACATTAAATCAAGCCTTTACTTAACCATTGATGCATTCATTTACTGTCCAATTGTTTCCCTTATTATTATTTTGTCTAATGCCCTGTTGGTAATAGTTTTGATTTAATAACCAATTAATTTATTCAATTGTACCATCTCCACGGAGCTGTCATGGGGGTAGTAAAAGAGTTGGTAGCGCCGCAGGAGAGCCGCCGTCGGGTCGTACCAATCGGCCAGGAAGGCAAAGCGGTCCTTCTCCTCCTTGAAAACAAAACACATTAATATTAGCTACACCAGCACTGTTTAATTCAGATTCAGAAAACTATTTATAGCCATGGGGCAATTAAGGAAGCAGAGAGCGGTACAGTTACTTATTCAAAGTTTACAACATAAGTACGGGAAAAATATACAGGACGTACTGTGATATTGCTTGATTGCTTTTTATTTGGTATAGTTTAATCGTTCAATAAGCAATCGTTAGATGAAAATTGATTTTGCAATCAACTGCCAACGCAAAATCAATATTGATCCGATTCCGATTCGATAGCTGCAGCTACAATACACGCTTCGCAACCCTTAAACATACCAGGCACTACTTTCGCTAATTAGCAATTGCATTACGTTTCTTAGTCAGTGATACATAGACACGCTCGATATAATTGTCTTTAGTGAGACAAAAACAATTTTCCACCCTGCTGGACAGTAATAAAAATTTAAAAAATCGATTCTATTCTGAACTCCTTATCTTTAGTTGGTCACTTACTGTACCACACTGGAAGCCTCTACTGAAATTTTCTGTCATTCGCTGTCAAGCTATTATTATAATGCAGGGCTGAAACGACTAATCAAATAACTCAAATAATTTTACAAAAAAATAAATGAAATAAAAAAAAATAAAAAAAAAAAAAAGGGTTGACCGAAAAGCTCTGCCTCAAAACTTCACAACGCTAATTTTTCCACACTAACTAATGTTACTATGAATGCATCTTTGTTCATCTATCTGTGCCAACGACGTATTGTGACAGGCAGCGCAATTAAATGCTTTTGCACTAGATGGCAGAAGGTGCAAGTACTCTACCTGTTGTCATTCATACGAGAGAAACATTTCACACAGAGCAAATCAAATGAGTAAATAGAGACGAAGTGATCATAATTTCAGTATATCTACCTTTTGTGACATTTTTGTTTGTATGCGGCGAGATTTTTTTTGTCTTTTTTGTAAAATGTGCCGAGTCTCAATAAAGGTTGAAAAACGCTTGTTGAAACTAAACACCAAAGCGCAAAGGTAGCATTATAGCGCTCCCTATTGGCGAAACCGACACGTTACAGATTTATCTGCCATCTTTGACACACACAAAAAGTCATGAATTTATGAAATTATTGATATTTTGTACATGTGTAGCTAATGATGCTGCGGTTTTTATTGTAGCAACAATCCCCATAGCAACGGAAAATGAACACAAATGCACACATTAACGACTCAAATGTACTTGCTAATGTGCTAGACCGACATCTAACGAACATTTATAACGACGATTTTTTATTTACTCCAGTTACTCATATTACGTGAAAATGTACGATTAATCGTTTATTCACTTTATCTGTAGTCCTCACCGCGCTCGTGCATACGAACGCGAAGCACAATTGACAACTTTCGACGACTTCTCTTTTTATTAACCGAAGGCGAATGTAAAGCTAACAGCGTGTCCGCGTTGTCTTTTATGTATAAAAGACACATTTTCCTCAACTTACCATTTTCTACGCGTTAACAGTTATCATTTCCCAAATGCTGAGCTCGGCAAGCATTAGCAAGTTAGCCCCGGCTGTGCTCGTGGTGCGTTGACGTTCCAGCTTTACAGTCCGAGTTGTCACCAAATCCCTTGATATTTTCAATGCGTGAACTTCACAATGTTTCTGAATGCATTTTATGCATAATCTTTCTTAATTGAAACTATATTTTGCATTTTTAAAAACAATATTATTTTTTGAAACCACTTGAGACGTTTATGTCTTTATTACTCGTGGGCTGACACGTAGATGAAAGCTGAAGTTAAAATCAACGAGGATTTTTGAATGGGGCATTTGTTCCTATAGTAACTGAACTACAAGTAGAGATGCGTTCAATGTTTGTTCAATATTTAAACAATGAATAGCTCATTTAAGAATTGTAACACAATGGGTTGATAAATAAATTAATATGAAATAATTAAACATGAAATCTTATAGATAAATCAGTAAAAACGTCAGTGAATGAGTTTTATTGTCAGGTTTGTAGAGTAGGAACGGTGAGAGGGGTAAGAATAAGAATTACCTTCTTTTTGCAACTCAAAGCAAAACGACTGAACCAGTGTTTAAGCACTCCAGTGTAAATGAATGTCTTAAATGACATTTAACGGAGATATTGTGGTCGTGAGGAAGTCGTAACGATCTTGGGTTTTAAAGATTCGAGTGACTCTAAAGGCAACACTTGAACCTGCTGTCGAACCCGGAAGCACAACATTGACGCAAAGCGGCGTGGTGGTAAATAGTTACGTTTATTGAAAAAAAAAGTGGATAAATGTCACTTTATTGACTTTAGTCCACTTTCTTGTTGCTTTATCATGAGTTTACGCGCTCGACTGAGAAATGTCATGGACGATGAGGAAGCTCTGCTCTTGGACGGCGGATTAGCAACCGAATTGGAGGCTAAAGGTGCACATTTCCAGGTAAAATAGACCAAAATACTGTAGTAGTAAAATGTCACGTTATTTATGACTGCATTCTACAACTAATCAATAAATATTTGCTAAACAAAATTATTTTACATGTATTTTAAAATAACCAAATTTGATATAATTTCCTGATTTAAAACATTGGATTATCACATACAAAAATGATAATTATGTAAGTATATTGATTTAGATGACGATTTATAAATAATAAGAAGAAGAAGAATCACCTTTGTCATGAACATGCATGGATGCACACGAAATTTGTTCTCTGCATTTTACCCATCACATTGAACACACACACTTGTTAGTGGAACACGCTGGAGCAGGGGGCAGCTGAAGCAGTTCGGGGTATCAGTGTCTTGCTCAAGGACACCACAGCCGTGAGTCCGAGTTATGTTGGCGGATGGTCCGGTCGGGGTCGTGTACGTAGGTGCCCCACAGTGGTAGGCGATGATCTTAACCGTTGGGCCTTGGCTGTATAATATTTTAAGTGCTCATTGTGACAATAAACATTAAAACTGGACTTTTGCCATTATGCCAAATGATAATATTGTCAATATTAATATATTAATTCAGTTGATTTTGTTTATTTTACATTACCATCACCATTGACCAGCATACGAGTTTTTCGAGTTACGAGCAGTCGGTTGGTCGATTTCTTTTTTTGTTTTTGGCTCTGTGTTGTGAGCAAAAATGTGACTTTCAAATGAGCTTCAGCCACTCTGCCACTAGATGGCGGCGGCGAACATCACCGTGATTTGAGTTGTGCAAATTCAACTTGTAAGTCATGGTACCACTTTCTTACTATATATGCGCAGGGAGATCCACTGTGGAGCGCCAGGCTGTTGCACACCAACCCCCAAGCTATCACAGCTGCTCATCAGAGGTACTGTGTGTCCAAGCGCTAAATAAAAACGCGTTACTGTCGGTTTAACTGCTGGTTCTAATTATGTGACACGTCGTCAGCTTCCTTCTGAGTGGTGCTGACGTCATCACCAGCGCCACCTACCAGGCCACCGTCCAAGGCTTCATCCAACACTTGGGCGTCGGTTCGGACGCCAGCAGGGAATTGCTGGCGTCCGGGTTTCGTCTGGCCCAAGAGTCTGCGACGACGTTCGGTTCTCGTCAGCCGGCGGCCCGTCCTGTGGTGGTGGCGGCGTCCGTGGGGCCCTACGGAGCCTTTCTGCATGACGGCTCAGAGTACAGTGGCGCGTATGCTGACAAAATGAGCATAGAGGTGAGATGCCAAGCAAAAAAAACTAAAACAAGCTGCAGGTGTCCCTCAAGGCTCCGTTGTAGGGCCTATATTATTTTCGGTTTAAAGTCTAATTACACCCATGCGTAGGTGGAAAATCACACAGATTTGACTAGTAACAACAAACCCTCTTGATTCATACCTCAAAACAAAGGTCTTTATGAGGGGTTTACCAAATAACTAACCTTCTTGTCAATGTGGGTCATAAATCTACAATTACAAAGTACAATTGATTGCTATTGAATAAATCTACCTTAGTAATTTAGCCAACCTTGGCTTTTAGTTTCACTGGATTTCTGTGTTAGAGGCACAGACAGATCAGTCCTTTAAACCTCAGCTCTACGTTCCAAGGAGTTGAAAGCTTGGCATCGGCCTCAGCTGGAGTGTTTGGCAGCGTCAGGAGCGGACGTCTTCGCCTTGGAGACCATCCCGAGCGTCAAGGAGGCAGGAGCATTGGCAGAGCTGCTCCGGGAATTCCCAAACTGCGACGCCTGGATCTCCTTCTCTTGCAAGGTAACGCCAGATCAATCACCATGACACGTCCAACTGAATTAACCTACTTTCCTGCCACCGTGTCAGGACGGGACGCGTTTGTCGGACGGCACGCCGTTCCAAGACGCCGTCCGTGCGGCGGGCAGGTCCTCGCAGGTCCTGGCAGTGGGCATCAACTGTTGTCCTCCAGAGTGGGTGGAGCCTCTGCTGAAGTCGGTCGTGGCCCTGAGGAGCCCTGATAGGAGATGGGTGGTGTACCCCAACAGCGGAGAGGAGTGGGACACCCGACGGGGGTGAGTCAAGAGACCTTTTCTTCAATCCAGCGTAATTTGTACAGGAGTCACTTTGAATTATTAATAGTTATAAAGTTTACTTATTTTGCAATAACCCCAAAACATCATATCTAAAAATCTAACCGCAAATATTGTCGAAATGTCAATTTGTTTTTTTTTTTTCAACCTTGCTTCATAGTTTCAGGTAGCTTTGTTTTATTTTTATGTTTTAGAATTTGAATCAAGTCTTTCGGTTTGTACATTTTGTTGAAGGTGGCAAACATCAGGGAAAACGTCAGCGACGATGCCAGCTCTAAGTGACACGTGGATCAAGCAAGGGGCGGCTTTAATCGGTACGATGACACATTGCTGATCTTTACATCTGAACAAATGACATGAGGTCGTAGCGTAGATTGAAGGTCTTCATGAGGGCTTTCCAGGTATGTCGTTATTTCATCATTGACTGGTAGAAGGGTCATAAATCGTTTGGCAACAATGTAGTAACTAAGAGACCTCAAATGAAAGGTCTTTATGAGGGCTTTTGAAATATGCGAGGACCAAGTCATTTCTCATATGAAGTCAGACACTGGATAACGAGAACATTGTACAAGGATTTAAGTTTATTTAAACGCTAAATGCACCATCCAATCACTACGTAAGAAAACGTTTTTTTGTTTTGCACCACAGCACCATCTGCTGGTTGACAATGCAAAACTTTGAAACACTTCACTTCTCTCGTCAGGGGGTTGCTGCCGCGTTGCTCCACATCAAATCGGCGAGCTGAGACGCCACTTACAAGGACGTCGCCCAACGGAGGAAGCGTGACACTAAAAAGGAAGCTTTCATCAAAATCTTTTTTTTTTTTTTTTTCATCGTGAAAATAAATGAGAACTGAACATGGATTTAAATATTGTAAAATTTAATACCTCTTTTGAGCTACAAAAACAAAAGATGAAAAAAGGTAACATGAAAGCCGTGTTTTGTACAATAAACATCACAATGCATCAGCATGGAACAGCAGTAAGTGTAATAATGTGTATGTGTATACAATTCATGTATTGATGAGCTTTATGAAGTTCCAAAATGTGTATTAATCCGCCAGAGGAAACAGTCCCCACGCTATTTCGTCGTCCCGCGATCAGTTCGTTCTCTCTCACGTCGTTTGGTAACGTTGTGTTCAGTCGGAGTCGTCGTCGTCGTCGTCGTCGTCGATGTCACTGTCGGGCGAGCTCTTCTGTCGGTTGTCTGCAGTGTTGGACAGGTGCCTCCAGGGGGCGTCCTTCTGGCTGCCCGTGCTGTGCGAACGTTCCAGCTGGGCGAGGCGCTTGGTCTCCTCCGCCTCACAGCCGGCGTGACGCAGGTTCTCCAGGTTGAGGGCCCAGGGGCCCAGCTTTTGCCAGTTGACCCGCTGAAAGGCCATGATGCAGTGCAGGTTGCCACCCACCTGAGAACCCGCGACGTAATGTTTCACCAAATTTGACGAGCAATGGCGTCATAAATCGATTTGCAACAACCCATGTGGAGACATATATCAAATTAATGGTCTCATCGTGAGCTTGTCTGATTTGTCACTCTTTGGTCAATATCTACCCTAATATGATGATTTAATTACAAAAAGAAAACAAAAAGAACAAGCCGCTGCGTATCGAATTTAATGTAGCGGGGTCATAAAGCAATTTGCAACAAAGTAGTAGGAGTCATACCTCAATTTAAAGGTCTTGATGAGAGGTTTCCAGACATGTTAATGTGTTCTCATTAAACCTTCATATGACGTCATAACAAAAATATGCATCACTGTTTCCAAGTTTTGACAGGTAACGGAGGGTCATAAATCAATTTGGAACAAAGTAGTGAGAGTCATACCTCAAATTAAAGGTCTTGAGAAGTGCACTACAGATATGTGATGATCTTGTCAATATGCCGTTGTACGATGATGTAATGACCCCCCCCCCCCCCCCCCCCCAAAAAAAAAAAAAAACAAGCAGCGCCATGTCAAATTTGACTAGTTGAAGGGTCATAAATCCATTTGCAACAAAGTACTAATAATCGTACCTCAAATGAAACGTCTCGGTCAGGGCTTTCCAGATATGTAACCATGCTGTGACTCTATCCTCACACGGTGACTAAAGAATCATTTGACGAGTAACTGGGAAATGTGTACTTTTTTAGTGGTGCGCCTCTGGATGCCCTTCTCTGTGTGGCGGATGTCCAGGTATTCCGGATTCTGTGTGTTGAGGTCGGCGACGATGTCCGTCCACCTGTGCGAGAGCAACCGACTCAGAGGAGAGCTGAACGGAAGCGAGGAGGACCACAAAGCTTACTTTTTACAGTGGATGGCTGCGTGCTTCCTGCTGGGTTCTCCGATCAGGATCCAGTGTTCCATCTCGCTGGTGGGCAGAGGACCCCTGGAAAGTACATCATGAGGGCCATAACTTTGCCTTTCGCTGGAGTGGTCAAAGAGTCCTGTGACAGAAAGTCTCAAACGGAAGAAATCATGCGAGCAATTATGGAGATCAAAATAAAAGTCGCGAGCAAAATGTAGCTCAATGTAGCAAAGTCAAAGTAGCATTCCTTCTTAACAAAAATACTCTTACAAGCTCAATTTTGTCCCAAAAAGTGGCTCGAGTAAATGTAGCGTGTTACTTAATTACCTGTACGCCTTGGCCGCTTTGAGGGGCGTGGCCTCGAAACCGAGGGGGCAGCAGTAGTGGTTCTGGCAGTGGTAGACGTAGGCCATGGACTCGTCCCTCAGGCCCAGCGTCAGCTTGGCCAAGGCTCCCTCCGCCGTCTCTCCCGCCGTCTTGTGTTTCCCGTGCGGCTTGTACAGGATGTACGAGCGGCCTCGCACGCGGAAGTGGTCGTTGATTTGCCGGAACCATCTCGGGAGAGGGCGAGGAAGACCACGACTAGCGCCAGAACGAGACGCAACAGGACTAACTGGAACTAGTGACCTCCTAGCTGTAGCTCGATTTCTTTGTCGGCAGAGAATACAAAGGCGCACGTACAGTACTACTACTTTATGTAGGTACTAATATCATAGTACAAACAGGCATATATTCTTTATCCTCTGCAAAGAATGCGTAATATTATAGAGGAGAAACTTATGATGCCTATATGTATGTGTATGTCTGCCAAGGATCACACACCAGAGGGAGCAGCACAATGTCTATTGAATTGGAGTACAAAATGTGTCCAAAACTCGTAATTCTTTGCATTCTATTTAGTGATGTCATTATTGTATATTGTATAAAGTACAATGTTACAGAGTACTGTTTTTCTTATTCAAAAAACAAAATTGTTGTTGTTTTTTTTTTAGGGGGGAGGTTGAAACAGATTAAGGGCATTTCAATGGGGAAAGTTGATTTGAAATACAAGTATTCTGAGTGTGCTAAACTCGTATCTCAAGGCACCGCTGTATTGTTTTGGCGCCATCCGGTGGCAACCGATGTTGAACTGAGGGGAGGAGCTTGATTGAGTCAAGTTCACTTGAACTTTTTCCTCGAGCAGCCTTATTTTTAAAAATGTCTTACCGCATGAGGGTGGCGTTGCCCGTGAAGGGCCCGAACTTGATGTCGTCAAAGGGTGGCCGGTAGCCCAGGATGTGCAGCGTCTCCTCCTGGGAGACGGGCGGCAGACTGGCGAGAAAACGCAAAGGTCAACAATGTGTGCGCGACGGCGCCAAGACGGCGGCGACGGCGTTCACCTTCCTGCGCCCAGCGTGCTGTACAGGAAGTTCCAGCAGGACACCAGCGACGAGATCCCGCACGACGTCTTGTACTGCGGCCGGCTGATGCAGTACCTGGCGACAAACCGCAATAATCGCTTCTGTTGAAAATGCGGAATTTGACTTGAGATTTTGCAATGGGATTCAAATTAAACTATAAGGCATTTGAGAATGGCAACAAAGAAAATATTGTGTCGTGGGAACGTGTACGTGTATCTTTGGCACTGCCTAAGTACAGCTCAATTGTACTTAACTTTTACGTTTAATATACTTATTTGAATCAGTTCCAGCCTAAGAAAAACAGCCATCTATAATATTGTACTTTATAAAAACTTGCACAATGTAATGACAATTAACTAGAATGTAAAAGAACAGTTTTTGTCATATTTATTGCTTCAATTCAACGGACATTGTGCTGCTCCTTCTTGTGTGCTCACATTCACCACCCGGGGGCAGTGTAGTACATACGAATTTACATGGCGCCAGCCATAACCTCTCAGTAAGAAGTCGTAATGTTACCTTCGTTTGTGTTCAAATAGCCATTGCTTAAAGGGTTATAACACGGCAACGTTGATGCTAGCTCCGTTAGCCCATCTATGGCGTACTGCATTGTTAGTTACCATTAAGTTAGCAGACTTTCATCAGTAAAAGTCATGTGGTGTTTGGTTGTATATGTGTGCAACTCTCTTTGATTTACGTTTAGTTTCCTGGAAATGGTCAACTGGGAGTGTGCAATACAAAACAGCTGGCAGCGTCTTTTGGGAAAAATTGTTCGCTGTCTGCCAAACCACTGCTCGCTATGAAATGAGGTGAGTTGGGTTACTCGCAAGTCAAGGTACCGCTGCATGTGCTGTACAATAAGTACATTCAAATGCATGTACAAGAAATACTTCATATCACCGTATATCCATGAAGAAGAAGAGTTACCATCGCCGGAGGTCGAGAACTTTCCTCTGTTGGATGTCCTCCAGCGAAGGGCGAGGCGGGACGTCCTGGAGGTTCCTGCTGGCTCGGTCCGGCTTCATTTTCTTGCTGCCGCACTTCTTCACGCTGCCTTAAGGGGGAACAAAAAATGATTCGCCCGTTAGCTCAGATTCTTCATAAAAATGTCCATAGGCAACAATGGAAAGAGCAATTTTCTGGTCCAAACTGTCAGCATTGTAAAACCTTTATTAAGTGTCGACTGCCACCAAACAAATTGCCTTTACGCTGTACAGGCAATTTGATTGGTAAAACGGATCAGGCGGTTGTAAATGAGATCAAATAAAAATATTAAATTGTTTGAATAATAACAATAGTCATGCTCAGTTTTATATTGTATTATTTATGAATTAACATGATAAAACTTTATAAAAGCAAAAAATACTTTCGTGTTTTACGTGAATCAATTCAATCAATAAAATAATGCTAATTTCTTATTAAAATTAATGCAATTATAATGATTATTTTTTTAATTTAATAACATTTTGTATTTCTTAATTATCAATAAACAAATTATGAAATTCTATAAATATGAATGCAAAAGCTGTATTTAAAAAAAAATCATATTCTGTAATGAAAAAAAGATTTTTTTTCAGGTAAAAATTTCATCAAAATATATTTGTAATGTTTCAAGAAAGTCAAAATTTTCATGAAAAAGTTATAATTTCATCAAAATATATTTATAATGTTTCAAGAAAAAAACAAAACAAACAAACAATCAGAATTTTTCATGAAAAGAACATTTCAGGGGAAAATGTGTCGCTTTTCAAGAAAAAGTCATAATGTAATGAGAATGAATACTTTATAGGAATTTTATTTTTTTTTCAGAGAAAAAAAAGTTGTAATCTTAAGAAAATAAAGTTTGATTTTCATGGGCAAAAACAATCAAGAAAAAAGTTGCAATGTGAGAATACATTTTCAATAGGAAAGTTTTAATTTCATCCGAATAAATGAGTAAAGTCGAAATATTTTTCGAAGTTTCTTACATAAGAGTCATCCTTTTTCGAGGAACCGAAAAAGCTGTCATAATCTTCAAGATAGAGATTTTTTCTTTCGGGAAAATAATGTGTAGCTTTTCAAGTAAGAAAAAAAAAAAAAAAGTTTCATTTTACTCAAGAAAACAATTGTACTCTATCAAGAAAAAAGTCCTAATACCATGCAAATTTTGTATTTTTTTGGGGGGGGGGGTGTAAAAAGTCCTACTTTTGAAGTAAAAATTCAAAAATGTTCAAGAAAAATAAATTGTAATTGAATTTTTAATAAAGTTATAATTTTTCAAAAAAGCAAAAATTCAAATGATTTATGGAACAAATCAGATTCTTACAGAAGAATAACTTCCATATTTTTCCAGAAATCTTGGGGCAATTTTTTCTGTAATCTTACCCGTCCTAATTTTGCGAGTGAGCACCGCCTTGAAATCGGTGGTGTCGATCTCCCACGCCAGGGTGGTCTTGCCGTCCCCGCCGACCGTCAGGTCGTCCATATCGCAGTCGCCGTGGGAAACCACGCAGGCTCCCGCCGACTGACCGGGCCGGAAGTCTCGGGCGGATTTGTCGCCGTCGTCCTGCTTTCTCACCGCCCGGTTGAGCAGCGCGAAATCGGAGCACACGGTGTAGAACTTCTCCCGGGAGTGCGTGACCGGGAAGGCTCGGGGCAGCTGGAGCTCGCCGCTGGACGCTCGCCGGCTTACGGCGGCGGAGGCGTCGTGGGCCAGGGAACCGATCAGACGGCGGTCCTCTCCCTCCCTCCCGACGGTCTGCCTTTGCATATTTGACGCTTCCGGCGGACCAACGGGACCTTCTGATGTGTTTAGCATGGACGAATCACTTAACCTGAGAAAATGTCAAAAGACAGAAATGGTTGCTTATTGACACAAAGATTATTCGTATTCATGCTTTCGCTATACTGTACTAATCGGCCATGACCGATGCATGCAGCGCCTTCAGCTGACACGCCCACAGTCCCGCCCTTATTTTTCATGATTTCAAAGCCTAATTTTAATTTTTCGTGGTGATTATAATTTTTTTTTAATTCATTTAAATTTAGCAGGCTTTTTAAAAACACATGTGTGGTGTATCAAACTTACAGTACAATTTTTTGTCTTCTTTGGTGGGTGTTTAATCCTAATATGATCCTGTACCGCAGGAGTGATTCTCAAAATGTGGTACTACTGTGACGCAAAAGAATTACTGCCCAGGTACAGTTCAGTTGTATTTAACTTTGAAGTTCAAAACACTGGCACTTAATCTTAAACAAGTGTTTGTTCTTAAACGAACTGTTTGTTTTTAAACACTTAGGGAACATTTCTATTCAACTTTTAGATGAAACACATTTTAATGTCATCAATATTTAAAGTACTAGGTTTTTTCTTCTTCTTCTTCTTGTATATATAAGCGTAGTGCTAATAGAAGCAACATACTGGACTTTACTATATAAGCTTTCACCCAAGCCATATTCATATGAAAAATAATTGCATCGTTTAATAAATAAATAGATCAATAAATGAGAGGAAAAAAAAAAACATATTTTACCTGAAGTCCCGGAGATGGCTCCAGGCTGAATGTTCCGTTATTTTCGTTCTAAAACGGACTCGTGTGAGGTTATTATTATTATTATTCAGTGTAAAAATGTTAAATTCGAGCGGTAGTGATAACACATTAGCAACATTAGCTTGCTTGGACATCAATCAACGCTAGAAACGGACGCTTCCGGATTAGCTGGACCAGACTGAACCATTCTTAAGTAAAGGGGTCACTTAAAAGTCTCACTACACAAATAAGGAATTTAATACAAATTTACTCAAGTGGATACTAAATATGACGATTTATTAATTGGTATTAAGTTGCTTGCATTAAAGTATATTGAGTGACATTTTAATCACAACCATTTAAAATCTACGCCGTATTCTCCCCCTCCTGGAATGATTCCGCCCCTTGGAGCCAATCAAACGAGAGAATTCTGCGTCTCGCATCTGAAGAGAGATTCAAAGTACCCTCGTACGCTGCGGAAAAGTCAAAGTTCATTTTCTCCTCTTGGAAAAGTGGCGCTTCTGTTTCACACCGACTGCGAAAGGATAGAAAAGATGTCCGAGAAGCTGCTCGTTATCGACACGGACTGCGGCATCGACGACGCCCAGGCCATCCTGGTGGCCCTGGCGGCGCCGAACGTCCGCGTCGTGGCGGTCACCTGCGTGTTCGGGAACTCCTCTGTGGACAACGTGTGCCAGAATGTGTTCAAAGTGCTTGCAGTGGGGGAGCGAGGACAAGTTGGTTGCATATATGGAAATACTATACTAACGCTGTCATTTTGGATTTGGTTTTTTTTCCGGAGGGGATTTAAAAAAAAAAAGAAGATAGAAATCCACATTTTTGGGGGGGGTAAAATGTGAATTTCTTTGCAAGAAAGTCAATTTTTCTTTTTCTTTTCTTTGGGGAAATTGGGAAAAAAAAAAATCTTTTTGAAAAAAAAGTCATTTAGAAAAGAAGAAAATATATTCCTTGAAGAAAGGAAGACCAAAAAAACACAAAGATGCATAATTTCTTTTTTTCCAATAAATCACATTTATTTCTTTAAGTTACATTTTTCCCCAAGAAAACAAAAATGTTCCAACAAAATTGTAACCAGTCATGTGTTGTGAGAAAAAGAGGATTATTTATGAGAAATCCTTTTTTTTTTTTAACAAAAAGGCATTTTTTAAAAGGTCTATTTTTGTGTTATTTTAGTCATTTTAAGAGAAAAACACACAGAAAAAAAAAAAATCATACTTCTTTGTGAGAAACGGGTGGCAAAAGTCTTATTTCTGTGAGTTAAACGTTATTAGAGATTTGAAAAAATAATTCAGAGAATTATTTTTTATTTTTTTTGAAAAAGTCAAAATTCTAGCAGGGTGGCAAAAAACTTTTTTTTTTGTTTACAATAAAGCAAATGTTTTAATTCAAGCCGAAAAAGGTCGTTAAGGCTTCATTTTATGAAAATGAAGTTACATTTTATTCAAGAACAAAAATCATATTTTTAGGCAAACGACTTTTTATTTATATATATATTTTTTTTAGGAATGATGTCTTTGAACACCTTACAAGCGCTACGTGCGGTTTTCCCCTTGGCAGATCCCGGTGTTCCGAGGTTCCGCAGGGCCTCTTCTCGGGACCGCCACCGACATCCTCTGCGACCACTTTGGCACGGACGGCCTCGGCGACGTTTTGGAGGAAAGGTACCCCCAGTGGGAGGAGAAAATCCAGGCGGAACACGCGGTGACCGCCATGGTGCGCCTGGTGGCGGAGAACCCAAAGCAGGTAAGCATGCACGCCCCTCCCACCTTGGCGGTCCGTTCGTGGCATTCAAAGTGTGGCTTGATGGGCATAGGTGACACTGGTGGCCCTGGGGCCCCTCACCAACCTGGCGCTGGCCGTCAAGATGGACCCAAGCTTCCCTGGAAACCTCAAAGAACTTTACATCATGGGTGGCAACATGGAAGGTAACCAAACCCTCAAATGAGTTTATTTTTTGTATTTTTTTTGGACTAACCGAAAAAAAAAAAAATGGACTAGAAGTTTTTGCGGGAAGTGAAGCTGGTTTCATAGGTGCAGCAGCTTACTGGAAATGGGACGTTGGCCCAGTGTTACACTGACAAATGAAGAAAAACGCTGAGAGCAATAATGGACTGCTCCAGATTCGTCAAAATTGGAACTAAATATTGATATGATACGCCTGCATTCATTTAACTTAGACAGCAATGGCGTTAACCCATTCTAGTTGTTAAGTGGCTCAGTTTATGTATAAAATTAATATACGTACGTGTACAATAAAATAGATTATGCAAAAAAGTAATTTTACTTTCAGGGAAATAGTTATATTTAATATACGTACATGATTTGTGTGTGTAATTTTGTGCACACGCATTATTTCTTGTGTCTTCATGCTTAAGGTTGTTTTTGTGTGTCTGTGTTGCATTTTTTTGTATTTTGTGTTGTGTGGGTGTTCTGTGTATCTGTGCATTTTGTGTGTTTTTCTTTTTTTCCCCCCATGCGCGCGTGATTCCAGGGGCAGGAAACTTGACACCATGCTCAGAGTTCAACTTCGCTATGGATCCGGAGGCCGCTTACGTGGTTCTGGAGGAGTTTTTATGCCCGACTTATTTGGCGACGTGGGAATACGCCTGCAGAAACGCGCTGTCGTGGGTAAGATGTCAGCACACAATCAACCCTACTAAACAAATTCCCTTATTTGTTGACTCTGAAGCGCCTTTTCGCCGTTTATGCACTTTTTAAAAACAGCACTCATCTGTGTTTGTGGGGGCAGAGGGAGTTCTATTTTCCATGCTTAAACAGTCTTTTAATCTCAACAGTATCTTTAACCACACAACGATCAAAAGGTAACTATAACGTCATTATGCAGCTGGAATGGATTCAATCAAATTTCCATTAGTTTCAATGGGAAGCATTACCTTGATTTGCGAATGTTCAGTTTGAGAACGGGGTCACAGAACAATTTAAATTCATCATCCACTGTATTCCAAAGGATGTCAGTTCCCTCAAGCGTTGCTGTCCTTTTCACTCCTGTGTAGGAATTCTTCGAGGAGCTGACAAGCCAGGACACGGTGGCGTCCCGTTTCATGAAGACCATCACATCTCGCTGCTGGGCCTACTCCCGGGAGGCCCTAAGCAAGAAGCGCGACGTTCACTTCGGGCCGGGCTTCGTCTCGTTCGACTCGTACGCGGTGGCGGCGTGCGTGGATGCCGGCGTGGTGGCCGAGAGCGTGCGATGTCCGGTGCGCGTGGAGCTGCAGGGCGCCATGTGCCGCGGCATGATGGCGCTGGACCGCGTGGGCAGCCTGAACAAGCAGCACAGCGTGACGGTGTTCACCAAATGCCACAAGGACAGGTTGGCACGGCTGCTGGTCGAGTCGCTAAGGCGTTAGGAACCCGGCCGGTGCTGGAAAATAAACACCCAGTCCTTTATTCTAAGAAAATGCATTTTTCGAGAACAAATGAGTATCTTTTCAATAACAAAAATAAAGGAATTTGTTTACCTTCTCAGAAGGTAAAAAAGGCTTATTCTCATTTTTTTAAAGTCATGAAAATGTAATCTAATAGTTGGTAGTAGCAATCTTGGGGGGGGGGGGGGGGGGGGGAATCATATTTAAGAGAATAAAGCTATTGATGGGAGGTATGCATTTGAGAGAGGCGTTTATATTTATCTCAAGTGGTCAATATTTGAGAAAATACAGTAAATACATATTCAGCATTTGTGCTCACGAAGATTGAAAGCAAATAATAAAGAGATATCAATGTGAATTAGTAAATACCGAGACCCAGGAGGAGCTGTGCTGAAATCTTTTATTGTAATTTGCTGACAAATGGAGGCCCGGTACAATACAAACCTCAAACTTAAGTACTTTTTGGACTTTTAAAACGGGGAGCCTTTTCTTTAGATGCAAAGCACAGCCAAGGTTGCTGTCCACTCAAAGGCTGCTGTGCAACTGGCTGAATGTCCAATGAACCAATCGTTGCAATAAAACTATGAAAAACGTTTTTACTTTTTAATACTGAACTGAGATTCTGCGTGGCGAACCAAACTTCCAGCCTAACCAGCCGTAACGTCTCATTTTGGAGGGCGAGCACCTCTGTTAAAACAAATAAAAGTGTTGGCCCCCGTGAATAAAAAGCATCGGGGAAAAACTAACAAAGAGGATGGCGAGTGATCGAAATTCTTCGCGTCACGCTTGCGAAAAATATCGGCTCGGATCGCCGCCTCAAAGTGCCACGGGTGCCGTTTTAAATGGCGTCCTCTGAGGAACTGGGCCAGGGCTCCGAGCTCCGCCGGCTGAGCGTGGGCCGCCACATGCTCCACGGGTTGTACGTGCGGCTCATGTCGGGCGAGGGGGCGGGGGCGGAGACCAGGTGGTCCGTCAGCGTGGACGAATTGGCGGCGGGGGAGTAGGGGCGCAGCGATGACTCTGTGCTCGCCGACCAAATGGAGTTGCCGAAAGTGGCGATGGTGGACCACGGGTTGTGGCTGCTCCCCAGGAGTGACTGCGACACAACATGCAAAAACAGGGACATTTTTTTTTTTTTAAACGCTTGACTTACTGCAAAGCGGCAGTGGACAGGAAGCATCTTACTGAGGTGGGCGCAGTGGGCGAGTTGGAGCTGCTGGGCCAGGAGTGCAGGGTGTCCGCGCTGGGGATGTCCCAGATGGACGACGGCACCGCGGTGTAGTTGGGCCAGCTCGACTGAGGCTCCGACGGCTTCGGGAGGCTCATTCCGCTGAACACTAATCAACAAGGGTTTCAGGAAAAAGACCTTTAAACTAGGGCTGCAACTTATGATTATTTTATTAATCGATTCTTTTTTTTTTTTTTAATTTATTTATTGATGAAATTGCATTAAAAAATTTGATTTCACCCCCTTATACAAAATATGAATTGATTATAATTCAGTTACTGTTTGGGCCGTACACCAAAAAAAAAAAAAAAGGTAAAAATGTTAGTCATTCTTTTCCAAAGTAAAAGCAGATGTTTGCAAATGTATTTTCAATAAATAAACATGATAATCTTGTTTGCATGGAGGACTACAGAAACCAGAATATTTATTGTTGAGGCTGAAAATTTCAAGGATTTCGACAATTTTAAGTTAAATGATTCAAAATAGATTTTGATCATCGATGAGTTGTCGATCAATCCGTTTAAATCTCGCAACTCTACTTTAACAGTGGACAGAGTCTGACCGGCTTGTTAAAAAAAAAATCCATTCACGCACACACACACACACACACACACACACACGAAAAATGAAAATAAAATCTGTCCACATGAGAACAGATTAGTCACAGCATTATTTTTAAAATAGAGTGCCCCAAATGACAAGTTCATCAAGCTACGCCATCACTTGCTCCATTTTCTTTTGCTTTGAGTTGCAGTATTGTGCAAGTCAGCAAATAATTGACGCCCGCCCTCCACCCAAAAGGTTTCTCAGGGTCTATAGAAGCCACAAAATGGCCACAAGGCACTTTGTCGAATTGAAACTCCTCAACTCACAAACACACTTCCTGACACCAAGATGCCACCAAATTTTTAAAATGAGAATACAATTGTAACCTCACGAGACTACCTTTGGGGTTATTGGAGAATTGTGGGGAGGGTCCCTTTATTCAAGAGATGTCATAATCCTACATGAAACATATTATTACAAGAAAATATTTGAAGGAGAATAAAGTTAGTCGAGTTTTTTTCTATTGTTTTTTTTATAAACATAAAATAGTAATCATTCAATCGTACATTTTTCCAGAAAAAACAGTTACTCTTCTGACAATTTTTTTCCCCCAATAAAAATTGCTGTAATCTCATAAATTTCTTTTGCAATAAAAGTCTTGATTCTTTTGAGGATAAAGTTGTATTTATATACAACAAAAGATTGTGAATCTTACAGGATTAAATCTGTATTCTTACCACTTTTTGAGGTAAGTTTTATTTTATTCTAGAAAAATAAGTCAACAAGAGAAAATTGTAATCTTCCAAGAATAAGGTTGTATTTAGGAAGAAAAAAAAAAAACTATGCGTGTTCGGACCACATACATGAAGCTGTTGGCTTACCTCCGGTCAGGTTGAAGGAGTTGTTGGGCCCAAAAGCGGAGAAGGAGTTGGCCGAGTGGAAGCCTGGCCTGCCGACTGTGTCGACGGGACTCCAAAACCCTGAGCTGAAACACAAACAAAGACACGTTGGGATTTCTGGATGACGGGATGCTTATTATTGTCTTCAGTACCCATCTGAGCTGTCACTCTCCACTGACGTCTTGTGTGCCAGACTCCTTGATTGGCCCTCGACCCTGCCCAGTCCAGAACCACCTGGTGGTGACAAATACCTTGAGACAAACGTATCATTACAAAGTACACCACGGGTGCCCACGGGACAGACATTTGTGGGCCGCAACGGCAAAAAAAAAAAAAAAAAGGGGGGTCGGGAGGGGGGGCAGTCAACGTGAATGTGAAAGTCAGGTTTTTGCTCCTCTCTCGATACAGCTATAGCCCATGTAGTCTTTGCTGTTACAATTTGCCTACGTTATAATATTATACAACTTATTATTGTGAAGTCTCATGTGAAGGTTTTTTTTTGTTTGTGTGGAGTAATGTAACTACTAATTAGTTCTTTGTGACATGGATTCATGATTGTGTTTATTCTAGTTGCATGGTGTTGATGCTTTATGATCCTCTTCGTTTAAAGTGATTTGCTACCATCTTGTGGCCTTTTTAGGAGGGTCGTCAATTCTTCAAAGATTTTCGTTTTTTGTCACAGGGTGAGGTCCCTGTCCCTTATGTAAAATGGTTTTCGCATTTTTACTAAATAAAAGTTAAAGAACATCAGTGGCCCTTGGATCTTTGTATTTTTCTGTATGTGGCGCCTTTGGAGGAAAAAGTTTAGATCCTGCAGTACGGCGAATCACCCGCTCTCACCTGGACTCTTGTCGTAACCAGCGGCCACAGCGGCAAAGGTGGGGTTTCCGTTTTTGCCGGGGAGCGGCGTGGAGCAGCACGCTTTGCTTCCGGGAGCTTTATTGTGGTTCGGGTCGCTGGGACAAAACCAGAGTTTAAATGACAAGAGCGCAGAGAGATGCGCTGTCATGCGTGTGCGCGCGGCGCTCACCTGTTGCTGTTGAGGACGCTGCTGTAGCTGCCGCGGGAGAGCAGGTTGGGGGAGGTGGGCGGTGGGGAGCAAGCCCCTGCCGTGGCCGATCGCTTCAGGAAAGGGTCTGCGTTTAACGTCTGGAGGGAGAGCTGCTGGAGACTGTCTGCTTCTAAGCATTAAAAGTGACACAGCACCACAGTTTTACATCCATTTAAACAGCTCCCAGAATAGCCCTTGTAAGATCAGCCTGTTTTGGGGGGGCTGTCCTGTCTTACACAAATGAGCAACTTCACCTCGACCCCCGTTACAACGCAAGAGTGGATCCTGAGATAAATATAGCTGCAGAGAGTCAAGTATGTGGATAGTTTGGCCATAAGCCTTTTAGCATATGCCTTTTTATTAAACAGTTATTGGGCAAGATTATTACTTCGACAATTGACACTTTTATTTTAAATGTCTAAGAAAAAGTGCAGGGACCTCCCAGGCTCAGCACCAAGTCTTATAAAGTAAAAGAAAAACTTAAATAATAATTATAATTTCTCGTGTGTAATGCGCATAATTATTTGAAAAAAACTAACAAAATACAGATAATATTTCATGTTTTGATCATATGGGTAGAAGCTAAATCATGCATCGTAAAAAGTGCATTATACATAGGTAGAAGGGTTTTCCAGAATTTTGAGGTCAACATTGGGGGTGCGTATTATACATGGGTGCACATTATACACGAGAAATTACGGTAGTTCGCTGACGTTTACCCACTTTTAACTTGATCTACTATTAGCCGTCGGGAGGAGAAAAAAAAAACAAAAAAGGCATATTGTCGATACACATTAAAATGCAAAATACTGGTGCCGATAATCATCAACCATCATCAGGTGTTGGCTGAAATTCCAGAGGGGCACTTACGGACGCTGTTTTTGGAAATGGGGATGTCCCACTCAGGGGTGGCGAACTCCTTCTCGCCCTCCGAGCTGCTGCTGTGACCGAGCTCCTGCACGGAGTTGCTGGACAGCAGTTTGGCCAGCAGAGTGGAACGACCCTCTTCCAGCTTCCCTTCAACTGAGGGGGGAAAATGAGGCTAACGTGTCAAGGATAACAGACAACATATGACAAAGTCATGCACCAGGGTTGGGGGTAGGGAACTCACATCTGGGTTTCTGCAGCGGTTTCGTCTTGGGGATGCTGGCGAGGGGTTGGAGCAATTTAGGCGCGAGGCTCTTGCGCTGTTTGTTCTCTAGCGGCGTCACATACGGCAATTCTAGGGAACTAACAATACAAACCATAATCATGGACCTTTTCAGGTTTGTAAACAAAAGGTGCCACGGGTACATTTGGGTGGCAAAAAAAGTGAGTGGTTACCAGTGACCTCAAGTAAAAACAATAAAAACAAAAACAAAGAAAGGAAAAAACATTTGGGTGTGCGCTGCCAGATATAGCCCACAAGGTTTACAGTAATTTCTCATGTATAATGCACATTTTGCCCCCCAAAAATTCAATAGAGCGTATTACACATTGGTATAAGGAAAAGGAAAACATTCTTTCATATTGTATAAACGTATACTAGTACCTCGGGGCTGTGGAAAAAGGTGTACAGGAAATCCTCGATTTGCAAATGAGTTCCGTTCCTACGCTGGCGACGTAACACGAATTTCCGCGTAAGTCGGATTTCACCGTTAAAAGTCGAAATTTACGGCAAAATACTTCTGTTACGGGTATTGGCCCACGTGATTGTGACAGCAAGCTCAGTGTGTGTGGGCGTGTGCGTCGATGTGTGAGTGAGACGGGACTATGAAGGAGGAAGGTGTGCGTGCAGGTGCGAGCGTGTAGTGACGGCGACCGGGGAAGAGTAGCGATTAGCGGAGGACCCGTTGACACTAAAAGACAAGTATGTTATGTTGTCTTTTTGTTATGATCAAAAACAATGATGGTTTTATTCTCTCTTAATGGTATAGTTTGATTATGTATCCTGTATTATATTGTCTTGTAGATGTATTTTACTGCTTTTTTACATCATGGCCAGGGGACTACAGATGAAAACTAGCCTTCTGGCTAATTCTGGCTTTTTTAACCATGTGTACTTCATGTGTTTTATGAAATTGCATTGTCCCCTTTCAAAAATAAACTGAAACTGAATGTGCAGAGGAGCTCATAAAGCCAGTAAAGCAGCAAATCGGTGCTTCGTGCCTTCATTGTTGCCGCCACCTAGCTCAGCTGTGCAAGGAGAGAAGGGAGTTAACCCCTGCGTCTCCTGACCACGGTCAGGTGACCGTAGCAGGAAAGGTTAACACTTCGTATAAAGAAACAAAAATACATCAAAATAAAAAAAATAAGATGCTGTACTTACCATTACTGCTGAGAGTGTGAAAGGAGAGGGGCCAAAAAGGCAAAGCCACTCCCGGTGCACAAACACAGTCAAGCACTATGCACTAGCTAAGCAGAAACACTATGGTGCTGGGACAAAATGGCGGACGAGGCACGGGCGTCGTAAAGTTGAATCGTTTGAGGTCGAGTGCGACGTAACTCGAGGACTTCCTGTACTTTCATTCCAAATTGATGTGTAATGTTACAAATGTATATTACTGTAAAAGTTTGCTGCTCGCACGAGAACCAAAAAGTCTGGACCATTAATCCGAGCAACAGAAAAGTGAATTATCCAGCTCCTCCATGATTATCTTAAATGCATCTTTTTTTTTTTTCTTAATCAACTTACCTGTTGAAATTACAGCTGGCGCTCCGTCTCCCTTCCACGCAACTGAGCTCATGTAACATCTTTTTGACTCACACTTGACACATTCAAACTACGGCGGTAGAGAAGGCTAAAATCTTTGCAGCCATTTCTCAGACCAGTCTGCTTTGGTTAAATGACATGGTAGGGTTTGCTTACTAATGGGGCCATCTGAGTTTATGCCACCGAGAAGTACGTGCGACGCCACAGCGAAAATGTCTCCAAGGATCACGGCAATAAAACATGACGCCGGCTATTCTGATAAGCAGACAGACCTGGGTTTTTCAACTTGGACCTCCTTCTTAGCAGCTCCTTGTTTCTTGGGTTTTTGTTTAATGAGGAAATTTGTTTCCTCTTTTTCTCCTTTTGCCGGGATTCCTGTCCTTCCTTTCTTTTTCACTGGTTCCTGGCGGGAAAGGTGTTAAAATGACACAAGTGTTTTGAACGTTTTAATCATGCTTTTGCCACAGTAGCACACTAACGCTAACAATGTTATTAAATTAGCCTGACTGATAAGGCTATCAGGTTTCGGCAATACCTCTTTGACGCTGGTCTCCACATCCGGATTAGACGTCTCCGTGGTGGTAGAGGAGCTGTCGTCGTTGTCGACCAAATTGTCTTTTAGCTCGTCGCCCGGCGTCTTGACCATGGACTTCTTTACCTTCTCTTCCTTCTTCTTCTGTGCTTTTGTTTTGCCTCGCAGCTTCCCTTTGGATTCTAACACTGGGGGGAAAAAAAGCGTCCTTTCGGGCAGTGACTCTCAACTGGGGTTGTCTACATATGGGGAGTGGCGTACCAACATAATAATAAACCAATTACTCCATCTTTTTTTCAAGAACAAGAGCCATATCTTTTGAGAATATTGTCATATTTTTTAGAGAATAGCAGTCTTTTCTAGAAAAAAAAGTTTTTTATATAATGTATTTTTATCAAAATCATAATAGAGGAGTCCTTGGAAAAAAAGATTTTTCCCAGCTAAGCACATCTATTGTAAAGGTTTGACTTTTTCCTTGAAAAACAACAACTTTATTCTCATAACATTAACTTTTTTTCCAAAAAGCAAAACGAAAAAAAAAAATTAAATCATAATTTGTTGTACAGCAGGTTGGCCAGCAGAGTGGAACAACCCTCTTGCAGCTTCCCTTCGACTGAGGGGGGAAAAATTAGGCTACCGTCCGTGTCAAGGATAACAAACATTAACATTGAGATTTTTCGCCAAAATATGAGTATTTAACTCCTATGGCGTTTAGGGGTACACGTTAGTTGTTTAATTGGTGTTAGGATTATGAGCTCCTTGGAAAAATGTCTCCCCTGTATGGGCTTAGAGGACCCCAAGAGTTAGGGATTTGTGTCTGATTAAAAATATTTTTAAAAAAGCACCTTTGCTGTGAAGTGACTGAGAGCTCTGGTCCTGTAGTGTTTCTCCAAGTGAGTCTGGACAGTGGCGGTCTGTGTCCATGACGTGGACCAGGTGGGCGTATTCCGTGTCGTCGGCGCCCCCTCTTTGCGGCGGTGGCGGCGATACGGCTAAACTTTGACCGTGGAGGTCTGCTTTGGTGCCGCGAGCTTTGCGATTGGTCAGCTGGCAGTCGGTGGGCAGGGTAGCGCCTTCCTGGCCCGAGGAGCCGGTTCCTCCTCTGGACAGATGGGCTGAGGCGGCGCCTTGCATAGATGTAGACGGGCGGCTGAGGCTAATCCTGGAGCGCTTGTCCTGGACGTCAGAGTCTGTCAGGGTCCGGCTGTTGCCGTGTCGCCCTCCGCGTGCCGCTCCATTGCTGGAGGATGTGTATAAGCCCCTGGAGGTCTGGGATGAGTCACTGGAATGTGAAAGTGGTCACACGTTAGAGAGAATTTCACCTCTTTTTAACCACCCACCGTTAGGAGTGCTAAAAACTGTGGAGTCTTTGTCAGCGGTGGACAAAGTATGTGCCCACGAGTTTGTCGAGCTCAGACTACACGAATGGAGCCACATTTGGACCGGACAACAACTTCTATTTTTTGTTTTACCTCATTTCCCAAGGATCTGGCCTATCTGTGCTCTGCGTTCATGTATCCTAGATAAGGGTGTATATAGACATGTGCTGCGGTCAAGCTAGCTAGCTAAAGCCGTTAGTATCAACGAGGCCCGTTTTGCGCGCGTTCGTTCACTCACGTTGAATCACTGTGTAGTTGCACAATGTCCCTGAGATTAAATGGCCTCCCCGTCTCCAAGGTGCAGTTGGGCTCAATGGACTGACGCCTCTTGAAGGACTCCCAGATGCTGTGCGCCTCCAGGTAGGCTGTGCCGATCACCAAGAGCAACATAGAACTGCAGAACAAATATGTAGTGTTGGGATTTCGACAGTGGCATAATCAGCCTTTACCCATTTTGTATCAGCATCCATGCCTCACCTCATGATGACGGACACGATGAAGCAGACCTGCATCTCCCAGGGGGGCCGGGGCAGGGTCTCGGCGCACACCGCCAGCATGTGGTAGGGCAGCGAGGCGTTCATCACGAAGACGAACTCGGAGCCGCCGTACGTCACCAGCTTGAGCTCACGGATCACTCGAGAAGTGGTGAAGTCTGGCGTAAACCTGCGAGGAGGAGGAGGAAGAAGAGATCATTTTAGGAAGGATATTTTGCGACATCACAGTCCTGAGTCACTCACAGAATGGAGAGGTCTTTTGACGCGTTGGGTTGGAGTAAAAACTCTTGACAGTTGAGAACCTTGAATCCGAATCCTTCGCACGCTTGTCCGTTGATCTCCGCCGAGCGGACGGTAATAGGGAGCAGGCCAGTGTTCTCTATGCGGAAGGTCTTCTTTAGCGCGAGGGTGAGCTCCTGGATTCTTTTCTCTGAAATCAAATAAGAGTTCAATTAACAGAGATTAAAGAAGATGTTGGTTCAGTCATGGGCATCAAGGTAAGCTGGACTAGTGGTTAGCACATCTGCCTCAGTTGACAGGTTCTGGGTTCGCGTCATTAGTACCCTCAAAACTAGACTTTACACCGATTTTAATCAGCCTTATCGATGAACAAAGATACATTATTGTAAATATATTTTTTGAGCAATTAAGTACACAAGTATATACAGTAAATGAACAGGTCATTTAAATAGACATTCCTCCATCTTGTGATCGGTCTTCTAAACTCGCTGATCGGCCCCAAATATCCTGATCGTGTAAAGCCTACTCAAAACATATGTTGACCGAGGATCCCCTGTATTGCAATTTATGTATACTCAAACAGTTTAGGATATTGAACTTTTTTAAACTTTCGAATGCCCAACTATTCTATGTTTCGGTACGTTTTGCAAAACTTTCTGTTCCAACAAGGAGTTAAACAGCAAGTACTCATTTGAGCCATTCAAATTTCCAAAGACATCCACTTCTATGTCTTTGTCACTCTCTCTCTCTATAAATGATTTCTTTTATTTTAGTGTTTTAAATTAGCAATTGAACATGATTTTTTTCCCCCTGCAAAGTAGTCATTTTGGAGATGCGATAATTCCGCTCGACAGCAACGTTATGCAACAGCTCATGGGTTTGGTGCAGGTACTCACTGTCTGTGCATTCTCTCAGCAGCGCTTCAGTTATCTTGAACCTCAGCGAGCTGTCGTAGCCTGGAGGCTTACCAGCAACTTTTAGGCTCTCGGTGGCGCCGCGGCCGTGCAAGACGATGGTGTCTATCACGGTCAGATTGTTCCTGAAAGGCCCGAGTGGAGACTTTAGAGACACACACTCAGGTCAAGTGAATTACGTTTGGAAAGTTGAGACCTTTACCGGACTATTAGCAGCGAGGAGACGCTGTGGTTGCGGACCGGGGTGAAGCTCACGTTAAACGACTTTACCTCCCTCGGCATCAGGACCAGGTTGTACACAAAGGGCCGGCTTGATCCCTCCACAAAGCCAATGCCGCTCCTTACCGCAGTCGTCTGGCGAGCAGACAAAAATGTCCGTTGAGAGACAAACAGGGTCGCCGTGTGGGCTGACGCGGGATCTTCATGTCCCCTCACCTGGTTTATGTTCACCTGGAACTCCAGGGTGTTTGTGTCAATGTTGATGTTGGACAGATTTTCTGGTTGCCACCTGGCAAACAGAGAGAGGTCTGAGAAAATCACACTGATAAGTTACGATAAACGAGGGTTTGCGCTTTTTAACACACAAAAAAAAAAAAACGTGGACAAATGTCAGCTTTTACGGGCAGTGTGAAAGGGTCCAAGGCACGGTGGTTATGATTCGACCGGTGAGCTGATTAAACAGCACATATAAACATACTGAGAAGACTCGAGAGGTTTTGCTTGACTTCCCACCTGTCTGTTAACTTTCCGTAAAACACTGAGGGGTTGGGCAAGAGACCCAGCGGGAGAACCTGGACGTAGACGGGAACGTCAGCGGGATTCTGCAGCGTTACCTCTCTTTCCTAAAGATGCATGTTGAGTGAGACCGAGAGGGAAAGAGAGACTTAACAAAACCTCAACACATTCCTGCTGGCGTTTGCGGGCACACAAGAGGCGCATTGCAGGGACACTTACAGAGGAGCTATTTGTGTTGGTCAGTGGAAACGTGATGCGCTGCGTGGAGTTGACCAGAGAGGGCCAGGTCAGCTCGGCTGTAATTTTAGCCTGCACGTTCTTCTGGAGATCTGTATTGACTTCGAACATGCCTTCCACCCTTCAGCATGGGAGAGAAACATATGTAGTAAAAAAAAAAAAAAAAAAAAGAAAAAAAAAGAAGGAAAAAAAAATAGCATGTGGTATTCTGTAAATAGTTCTCTGCCCATCTGTGGAGCTGCTCTAAAAAAGCACAAATTGCTTACATGTGGCCCGAGCGCTCTTTCAACTCCTTCCATCGCCTGAGAAGTTTCTGGTGGAGATCCACATCAGCGTCCCAAATGTCCTCCTGTAGCGCCATCCCGTGAGGCTTTGACTCAGCTGTCAATTGAGAGTTTGACGGGTTAAAATTTTTTTTTAATGAATTCTGGTGCGACCGCTCGGGGGAGACCATAACACTTACATTTAAGGACGAAAGGCAACCCCACATAGCAGTGATCTCCACACTGCAAACTGGCATCAAAATAAATATTCGCAATCTGTGGAGAGGGACGGGAGACATTAGGTGGGACAAAAATATTTCAAAGATGCAAGAAGGGATGAACAGGCCCTTGCACCCCATAAATGATCCAGTTGTGATGCTGTACTATGCCCACATTAGATGGGATAGGCAAAAAAGCTTGCTTGCTTCCTCATTGGGGTTTACTTGGGCCCAGAGTATGTGAAAGGACAAGCCCTACAATTTGTTCATGGCGAATCCTCATAAAACTTTAACGCCTTGCTCAGTCCACATTCATACAGCCCCAATTCCAATGAAGGTGGGACCTTGTGTTAAATGTTAATAAAAACTAAATACAATGATTTGCAAATCATTTTCAACCTATATTTATGGAATACACTACAAAGACAAGATATTTAATGTTCAAACTAATAAACTTTATTGTTTTTAACAAAATCATTAACTTAGAAATTTATGGCTGCAACACGTTCTAAAAAAGCTGGGACAGGTGGCAAAAAAGACTGAGAAAGTTGAGGACTGCTCATCAAACACCTGTTTGGAACATCGCAAAGGTGAACAGGCTAATTGCGAACAGGTGGGTGCCATGATTGGGTAGAAAAGGAGCTTCCCTGAACTGCTCACGTCATTCACACGCAAAGATGGGACGAAGTATAGCTCTTTGTGAACAAGTGCGTGAGAAAATAGTCGAATAGTTTAAGGACAATGTTCCTCAACGTAGAATTGCAAGGAATTTAGGCATTTCATCATCTACGATCCATATCATCATCAAAAGGTTCAGATAATCTGGAGAAATCACTGCATGGTCGAAAACCAACATTGAATGCTTGTGACCTTCGATCCCTCATCAGCATCCTGCATCAAAAACTGACATCAATTTGTAAAGGATATCTCATCTCAGGAACACTTCAGAAAATTAATGTCAGTAAATACAGTTCAGCGCTACATCTGTGAGTGCAACTTCAAACTCTACTATGCAAAGCAAAAGCCATTTATCAACAACACCCAGAAACGCCGCCGGCTTCTCTGGGCCAGAGCTCATCTAAGATGGACTGATGCAAAGTGGAAATGTGTTCTGTGGTCCGACGAGTCCACATTTCAAATTGTTTTTGGAAATTGTGGACGTCGTGTCCTCCGGGCCAAAGAGGAAAAGAACCATCTGGACGGTTATGGACGCAAAGTTCAAAAGCCAGCATCTGTGATGGTATGGGGCTGTGTTAGTGCCAATGGCATGGCTAACTTACACATCTGTGAAAGCACCATTAATGCTGAAAGGTGCATACACGTTTTGGAGAAACATATGCTGCCATTCAAGCAATGTCTTTTTCATGGACGCTCCTACTTCTTTCAGCAAGACAATGCCAAACCACATTATGCACGTGTTACAACAGCGTGGCTTCCAGTCCAGACCTGTTTCCCATTGAAAATGTGTGGCGCATTATGAAGCGTAAAATACGACAACGGAGACCCCGAAATGCTGAACAGCTGAAGCTGTACATCAAGCAAGAATGGGAAAGAATTCCACCTACAAAGCGTCAACAATTAGTTTCCTCCGTTCCCAAACATTTATTGAATGTTGTTAAAAGAAAAGGTGATGTAACACAGTGGTAAACATGACCCTGTCCCAGCTTTTTTGGTACATGCTGGAACAAACTTAATGATTATCTGCTAAAAACAAAGTTTATCAATGTAAACATTAAATATCTTGTCTTTGTAGTGTATTCAATTAAATATAGGTCAAACATGATTTTCAAATCATTGGATTCCGTTTTTATTTATGTTTAACACAATGTCCCTACTTCATTGGAATTGGGGTTGTATTACACATTAAGCCCTGTAATGTGCCCCAAAATGGCAGCAACATAGGCAAGCCAAAACAGTTGACTTCCTGTTCAATTTCAAGCATCAGCCTTTGACTTTTTCATGCGTCCAGTTATGATAGACATATTCAATGAAAATGGCCACCTTCCTATTTAATTTCAGGCGTCCCTGCGTTTTGTTTATGAGTCCTGTTAAGATAGACATGTACACAAAATTTCGTGTTGATCGGTGAAACTGCTGTCAGGGGCCAATGGTTTTTCTAACGCACAGAGTTTTTGGTCGTGTTGAGGTCACCAAAAAGGAGATTTATTTGTTGGTAGAATAATGAAAATGAACAGTGATTCCAGGAGCTCAGCCTACCTTGGATTTCCGTCTCGGCTCTAGCTCGTCTTTGTTGTTACGCAGGCGCTTGTAGTAAAAGCGGATGTCTTCGGTCAGCGAGCGGATCTGCTCCAGCCTCACTTTCTGCGTGAATGAGCTCCGGACGCTGAAAATTTGGTGTACAAGTTTCCCCTACAGCAGGACAAAAAAAAAAAATCATGTTTCCCAGGCTACATTACACCAGAAAATAGCCGACTGCACTTTAAAGGCACAACTTGAGCATTTTGGTTTTCTTTAGCTTCTATGGCTATCAAGAGTGAAAAAAACTCATGGCGTTGGCTACCATCCTCCCCGATCTAATCCCTATTGAGCTGTTAACCTTCTCTAACATTCTGACTTCATCAGTAGGTGTTCTTTGGTTATGAGCATTTGTTATTTTCTTTTTAAACAATACCACAATTTTTTTTTTCTCGACTGGGAGACAATGCACCCCCCACCCCGATGATCATAAGCGTCCAATCGGGACACTCCCAAAGAAATACTGTTAGCATTGTGATGGTTTTGTTTTGGAAATCCCGATTTTAGATGTTAATATAATAGCTGTTGAAAAAACAGTAACATTCAGTGTGAACTGCGCTGATTAGATTAGATTAAAACTAACCAACGGGTGCTAGTGTGAAAGCGGTCTTACTTACTGGGAATGACGGCGGCAGGACCAAGTGATTGGGGGAGCTGGTTAGCGTGCCCACTGCGATGAGCGCTTTCACCGGGATGGTTAATATCTGAGGGTACAAACCCGAGTTAAGAGTGAACGGGCGAGTTAAGCCGGGGCAGGGTACAAACGGGGAAACGGCCACTGACCTCGTAGTCTGTGGTGATGTGTATGGCCCCGTCGTGCGTGCCCTCCAACGCCTTGGCCACCAGTGTTACGCGGAAGGCGGCGTAAAAGCCAGACCCTATTATCACCTTGAGACAAAAATAGTTTAATGTTCACAGGGAAATTTGTGTAAAGGTTAAACAAAATATACCAAAAGGTTAGTGACAATTAGCTGTCATCAGATTAAACACACTCAAGGCTGTCAAGTGTATCCCACAGCAATAAGGTGGCGCTATAACCACGTACCAACATTTAAGCTAATCTGAACCTTGAAAATAAGTCCTTTCTGGGGGAAAAAAAGCACAAAAGCAAAAGTGGTAAATCAAGGAAAAGGGGACTTATATGAGCAATTTAAAAAATATATTTGGGGAATCTTTTAATTAAGAATATTCATTCATTCATTTTCCTCCGCTTATCCGAGGTCGGGTCGCGGGAGGCAGCAGCCTCAGCAGGGAAGCCCAGACTTCCCTCTCCGCCACTTCCTCCAGCTCTTCCGAGGGGATCCTGAGGCCAGCCGAGAGACGGTCTCTCCAGCGTGTCCTGGGTTGTCCCCAGGGTCTCCTCCCGGTGGGACGTGCCCGGAACACCTCACTTTGGACGCGTCTGGGAGGCATCCGAATCAGATGCCCCAGCCACCTCATCTGGCTCCCCTCGATGCGGAGGAGCAGCGGCTACTCTGAGATGACCGAGCTTCTCACCCTATCTCCAAGGGAGAGCCCGGAAACCCTGCGGAGGAAACTCATTTCGGCCGCTTGTATCCGGGATCTTGTTCTTTCGGTCACGACCCACAGCTCGTGACCATTGGTGAGGGTAGGAACGTAGATCGACCGGTAAATCGAGAGCTTCGCCTTTCGGCTTAGCTCCTTCTTTACCACAACGGACCGATACAAAGTCCACATCACTGCAGACGCTGCACCAATCCGCCTGTCAATCTCCCGTTCCATTCTTCCCTCACTCATGAACAAGATCCCAAGATACTTGAACTCCTCCACTTGGGGCAGGATCTCATCCCCGACCTGGGGAGGGCACGCCACCCTTTTCCGACTGAGGACCATGGTCTCAGATTTGGAGGTGCTGATCACATCACAGCGTTCCTCCCAATCACACCCTTCCAGGTCTCATGGTCATTGCCCCCGTGAACATCTAAGTCCCCCAGCAGAACGATGGAGTCCCCAGCTGGAGCGCTCTCCAGCACCCCCTCCAAGGACCCCAAAAAGGGGTGGTTACTCTGAACTGCTGTTTGGTGCATAGGCACAGGCAACTGTCAGGACCAGTCCCCCCGAGGGCGGAGGGAGGCTGCCCTCTCCTCCACCAGGGTGAACCCCAACATACAAGTGCCAAGCCGGGGGGCAATAACTATACCCACACCTGCTCGGCGCCTCTCACCGTGGGCAACTCCAGAGTGGAAGAGAGTCCAACTCGTCTCGAGAGGACTGGTACCAGAGCCCAAGCTGTGTGTGGAGGCCAGTCCGACTAACTTAGCGACCTCGCACACCAGCTCGGGCTCCTTGCCTGCCAGAGAGGTGCCACGTCCCTAGAGCCATCTTCTGTAGCCGGGGATCAGATCGCCAAGGTCCCTGCCTTCGATCACCGCCCAGCTCACACTGCACCCAACCTCTATGGCCCCTCCCACAGATGGTGGGCCCATGGGAACGGGGACCCACGCTACCCTTTCGGGCTGTGCCCGGCCGGACCCCTTGGGTGCGGGGCCGGCCACCAGGCGCTCGCCTTCGAGCCCCACCTCCTGAGGGGGGCCCCGGTGACCCGCCTCCAGGCAAGGGAAAACATTTTCCTTTGTTTTTAATCATCACAGGGGTATTTGGAGCTGTGCTTTGTCTTTGTTTTATGTTTCAGTTTTACAGTAAACTTCAACTGGGCGTGACAAACAGCTTGAAGGAAGCACATTTTGACTCTTATTTGCAGAGTTGTTCCCTATATGGCAAACTGCACAGAGCCACTTAAAAATATTGGTACTAAAAAGACTTAGGATCGTACCGATCGTACATTATTATTATATTTTTTAGTAACGGCACACTGTGCAACTGTGGACTCTGGCAGCAGTGGTGCCCTTACCGTTTTATGATCGGACGCCGACACGTTCTGCAGTTCTCGCAGGCGATTGGAAGCCGCGGTCACGTTCCCCCTCTCGGCCTTAAGCAGCTCCATGGAAAGGCTGTCACCCGTCACCTGCCAGGACCTTATCTCCAGCTGAGGGAGTTCAAAAGCACTTTTTTAGTTGAATACGTGACTGTTGAGCATTGAGCAACTCGCAACTGTAGGTGTGAATACATCCGACACAAAAGGTAAGTAGATGTTGTAACATGATTGCTGAATCGGCCACGCGCTGAAGAGTTAAATGCAACAGCTTTCACCTCTATGGGGTTACTGTTCACCACCACGAATACGATGTTACTGGTGTCTGTGGCGCTGTGGATGCCAAAGTCTAGCATGTTGGTCTTCAGGCTGGGTGGCAGCACGTGGGGCTGATGGGGAGCAAAAAACAAACGTCACCCTCATTCGATCAGTTCAGTGAATTAGGAGTCAGTAACATTGGACTGTGTATGGGCTGCTTTTCCACTTAACAACTTGGCTCCAGTTTCAGAACAGTAATCCCCAAATACAGAATATAATTCAATACAAATATGATTGTAAAATAAACATTTAGTACAATATTTGTCCAAGGATGGGTAAATGAGAGGTAATGTGCAGTTGAATAAGGGGCATTAATGACGTGTACCTCCAGGAAGCCCGTGTACGCCCTGATAGGCAGGTGAAACTTTGACGCGTTGGTAATGAGCAGGATGTTGCTGTCGATGTGGATGGAAGGCCGCACCGGCTGGAACAGGAGTGAGAAAACGTAGCGCGACTTGTGCGCGGGCACCAAGACAGGCGCGCTGAAGTTTTGCACCTATAAGTGACAGAGTGATTTTCCTTGATAGAACGTTTAAATGACCAAAAAAAAAAACAAAAAAACCTTAACCCTCTATATGCAGTGGGTCGAATTGACCCATTTTAAATTTAAGTATTAAGTGTAGTGGTTTACTAAGCATAAACTAAGTATTTTGATTGAAACAGTGACAATTCTCCCATCAAGGCCTGCTAATTTTATGGCTCCGGCATGGGGTCTTGGCTCCTCACGGCATGACACGCGTCACTTCTGGCTCACAGTGGCTTACCGCTGGCTCACCGCTGGCTCGCGGTGGCTCACGCTGGCTCACCGCCTGCTCATCGCGCCATATCGAAGCATATTCGACTTGCTGCTCATTCTGCGAGATCGTATGTGCTTTGAAACGGCTTGCTGCTGAAATCAAATAATTAAATATTTGCTCCTTTTCGTGCTGGACTTTGTACACACTGTTAGCCCATATGGTTATACAATTGTTTTCTCTATATGTTTGAATGTTAAAATTGATGTTATTTTTACCTTAGTGTACTGATTGTGTATGAAGTCTCTCTCTCTAACCCTAACCCAATGAAGAGTTTAAGATCAAGTTCATTCGGAAATGCAGTTTTTAAAGAATGGCAAGATGATCATTTTCTCAGCATTGCATTCGGGGTCATTGTTCATTTGTTTATTAGAGACGGTGAAGGTGAGGCAGCTATGTCACCTTCCTTTATACCGCAACACTTCCTCAATATGCCGAGAGCCACCAATAAATATTTCAGGTCCTGCAAAATTTGACGATCTAAATTCCATGGGTATTGAGCACTCACTGCCCGAAACATAAATTCTGTGACAATTTTGAATTCTGAAGAAATTGTATTAATGGTCACATTTAGATGGCTTTCCAGAAAAATCGTATTCAGTGATTTAGAGATATCGACATAGCATATCATGGATATTATAGCAGCAATAGTGGAGAGGAAAATTGAAAAAGTCATCAAAATCATCAGAGAGAGAGAGAGAGAGAGAGAGAGAGAGAGAGACTTCATACACAATCAATACACGAATAAAAAAAAAAATGTACCATTCAGAGAGAAAACAATTGTATAACCATATGGGCTAACGAAGTCCAGCACAAAAAGGAGAAACGATTTCATTCTTTGATTTCAGCAGGTATTTTGGATGATTGCTTTTATATATATATATATATACTGTATATAGACAACTATCAAAAACAACAAGCCGTTTCAAAGCATATACGATGTCGTGGAATGAGCAGCAAGTCATTATGACGCGAGGAGCCAAGACGTTCCGATGTTTTATTTGACTGCCGCATGTATTAAAATGTGGATGGCACTTACATGTATTAATGTACAGTACTGTATATTCACCATTATCAAAAATGTCGTGGAATGAGCAGCAAGTCGATTATGCTGAGATGAGCAGGCTGTGAGCCAGCGGTGAGCTACCGTGAGTCGGAAGTGACGTGTCTCATGCCGCGAGGAGCTTGACCTTATGGCCGGAGCCACAAAATGCGCCAGCTCTTTCTCTAATTTTGGATGACCCGTAAAAAAAATTGTTATGTTGCAGGTCACATTGACCCATTACAAGATTTGAAACAAAAAATAAGAAAACAAACAGTTAGTGCAGTTCGAGATTTATTTTTCATCTCTGACACTTTCACATAATGAGTCAAATTGACGCCTAAAGTTAAAAGAAAATTTTAACTTCCTGATATGTTGCAGGTCAAATTGACGTAAAGAAAAATGTTCTCTGAAGAAATAATGCGATAGTCTATATATAGAGACAGTTTCCTGTTTCTGACACATGGATAATCCAACTTGGCCCGGGTCAAATTGACCTAGGAACATTATTGTCATTCCCGAAAACCGAGAATAAGAAGTTTGTTGAGACTCACACTGAACATGTTTTTGGCTTCTTCAGGCAGCGACACGTTGTGTATTCGAATGGCAAAGCCAAAGACATTTGTGAGGAATATAGGCCGGTCCACCGGGTCCACTGGGCTGTCACGAATGTGGAACAACGTCGCTGTGTGGTCAAAGCCCAGGTAGCTGCACAGAGGAAATGAACTGACTTTTACGCTCCCACAGCAAATAAAATAGTCTTTTCACAGGCAAGTATGACTTACCCTTCTAAAACCTCTGCCTGGTAGGGGATTTCGAGCTTGGAGTAGCTCTTTTCTTTTGCTTTTACTGTGATTTTACCAAAGAACTGATATGACCTCCTGGCCTTGGAGGCTGCAGTGAGCGATGAGTAAAAGAGGAAGATGTGCAAGTCAGCAAACAGTTACAATACAAAATCAAAATTAAATATCCAAAAAGAGGTAGCAGAATGGCTAACACGGCAAAATACAACATGAAATGACTCATTTTAAAACTGTTGAGTCTTCCTCATGTGGAAATGACTTTTTCATTATTATTATTTTAAATCGCATCATTCATTGTACAGTTTTCACAATTTCAAACAGTTCCCAGGTGTCTTAACACGTTTGTGACATTATTTCTGTCATATTACCCAAATGATCAAAAATGACATGACACTTTCGAGCCTTGCTGAAATTAGCAGCCGGTTTTGAGGGGGGTGGGTCCTGTCTCATGCAAATCATCCACTGCTCACCCCCGCCACATCTACTGCAGAGGGCAATGTCACATAAAGACACATTGCCAAACAATCTCAACTCTTTGACCCATGCCTAAAATTAAACAGAAAGTCGACCATTTTGGTTTGAATCAGCCAACTGTCACTCAGAAACAGTCCTTGAAAAGGACTGTCAAGGGAAAAACTTTTTCCATGTTTGGATGATGGAATGAACAGTGCATCTTGATATTTTCAAAGCTTGGGATATTTTTTTATAACCTAACCCTAATTTAAACTTTATTCCTGAGCTTTCTGTTAAATTCATCTGGTGAGTTTCTTGGTCTTCTTGTTGCTGTTATTCACTAGTGTTCTCTAACCAAACCCACTGAGAGCTTTACAGAATAGGTGTATTTTTACTTAGTAAATTACACAAAGGTGGAGTCTACAAATTAGGTAACCTCTGAACACAATTGATTGCACTGGATTGTATTTATAGGTATCAAGAGTACAGACGGCTGAATACAAATGCACACCACACTTCAGATATATACTCACTTTGAGAAAAAAAACTACAAAATAAATACTTTGTGTTGGTCTATCAAATTAAACTCAACAAAATACATTGCAGAGTTACGAGTACTTTTTCAAGGCGCTCTATATGGAGAAGACTTACCGTCAAAGCTAATAGTAGCTACTTTGGTGTATCTGCTCTCTCCTGCTCTGAGCGTGATGGCTTTAAACTCTATCGTGATGGCCTCATTGGACGGCGTTGTACGGACACTCTGTACAAGAGGAAAATAAGACACTGTGAAGCAACATTACGCGTATGTGCATTTTAAAAGATGAAAAAAGGTGACCTACTGTGACGGGAACATCTTTTGTTCCCGAATTCAAGAGGTACAGAGCCATCAGTTTTGGCCGATCTGAAAGGGGAAAAAAAAAAGAGGTGGCATGAGTGAAGGGGGGAAAAATACAAGTGTGGGGCTCACATTCAGAATGTGTACCTTGTGAGCGCAGTGTGCCAAAGTCGAGCATCTCTGTGGAGGAGTAAATACCAGGGGCTGCACACAAGGTCGAAGAAACGTGAGTCATGGCAGCTCTCAAGATAGGTAGGGGGGGTAAAGAAAAGGTTTTACAACACACCTGACGTTACCTCCACCTCCACCGGCAGAATGATAAACTTATCTTCGTTGGGCGCATTGGTTTTGATTCGGATGAAAGCCGTGTGGTTGTCCACGTCTCTGGATGAGAAACTGGCTCTCATCACGCCCTTGGTTTCGAAGGGCGGGATCTCCTTCAGGAGAAAAGCACAGCGCCTCAAGTTGTAAAACATCATTTGCACAAAAAGCGCACAAGCTCACCGGGGTGTCATATTTTACTTTAAAATCGGCAACATTTTAAGAAAAGCATTTTCAAGTGACATGGCCTCACCAGCACACTATGGATTCTGGATTTCTTTTTCACTCAAGACTACGAGCGACACTGTTTTAATAAACCAAGTATTGACAACTGACAATATTTCTGAAGGTGACTGACAAAAAAAGAAATAAAATCTGCAATTTTTAATAAATCAGGTGGCTACGATAGCCTTCGAAATATGTTGACTTCAGCATTTAAATGCTTTTCGAATACTTTACCTTTGTGCAAATGTCATAACTTTTTAGCCATCGCTACAAGTAGGAAAATATTAACATTTCTAGTACAAAATGTGCAAAATCTGACAGATCACTCACCCATAATTTCCTGGTGCCTCCCTGCTGCCCTGTGGGAAGCTCTAAATGTAGATCCCCTCCACTGGAATACATCTCAACCACCTTCAGACAACCATACACAAATGAGAAGCCATTTTAATGAGACTAGTATAATAACTACTGTAATTTCTCGTGTATAATGCGCTCCCGTGTATAATACGCACCCCCAAAGTTGACCTAAAAATTCTGGAAAACCCTTCTACCTATGGATAATGCATGATTTTGCTTCTACCCATATGATCAAAACAAAGTATTATCTGTATGTTTTTATTTTTTTTCAAAGAATTATTCTGAGGTTAAGCACTTTATTTGAACACGTAATCCTTTTTTTTTTTTTTTTTTATTTACTTGCTCTTCTTTTGAAATTCACAGCCCTACTTTTATTTAGTAAATTAGAAAACACACAGTGGTGCTCATATGTTTGATTACCCCGGCAGGATTTGTAAGATGTGGTACAATTCTTGAAAACATGAAGGACCAGGCGAAACACTTAATTTTATTTTTATGTGATTCAAATTAAACGGTCAAGCATTTCAGAAAAGCATTATCATTCAACAAAACATAACCATAAATAAATTAATGATGGTTGTTGTTCAGTCATCAGTCGTATTTAAAAAAAACAATATTTCACAAAGTCTGCCAGAGTATGTAAACTTATGAGCACAACTGTACATATATGCAGTCATACGTACCCCAGTCATAGGGGAATGAAAGGGTAGGCTGGACCTTTTTTATAACCACTAGGTGGGGCTGGCATTTTGGAATGAAAGTGCCCAGCCTTTTCATAACCACTAGATAGCAGCATACAGTTATAAAATGTGAAAGTTTCCCCCCCCATTTGCTTCTATACCCATGTATAATGCGCAATATTGATTTTCGACAATATTTTGGGGGGGGGGATGCGCATTATACCCGAGAAAATACGGTAATCAGTTTGCTGGCAGTGCTAGGTTACCTGCAGCGGTTCACTGTAGGGGTTATGGATGCTTATTAGCGGCGAGAAGCTGCTGTTTACTGGGACTCGAGCCCCAACGAAGGGACGGAGCCTGTACGGGTTTGGGATACCCACCCCAAAAACCTTGAGAGACGGGTGGGGGAAAAAGAAAAATCAGCAAATTCAAGACAATTTAAAGACGTGTGCAGTCTTGTGCGCTTGTTACCTGGTATGTAAATACTCCGTGATGTGTCGTGTTAATAAATAAAGTGTTTTCTACATTCCCGACGACTCGCGCGAGGAACACGACATCAAATGACGTGTTTCCTCCAGGAGGGATTATCTGTAGAGGACACAGAAAGAACATGCTGGTAGTCTTGCGGTGGATTGAGTAACTACACCACGGTACCTCGAGCTTTGTGTATGTTCGGGGAGTGCTCAATACGCGTAATAAAAAACAATTTTTTTTACGATAGTTGACAACTTGCTGGAAATGACATGCATGTAGCATATAAACAATGCAAATATGAATTTTAACTGACCCCATAACATCTTTGTCCTCAGAAGGGAGTTCACCGCTTAACTGGAACACGTATGAGGGAGCACAAAACCCCTATTCTGGCTGCCTGTGCAGAGTTCATTTTAAGAGTCTGCTTCTTGTTTTTACATCTCAAAATAGTCTCACCTGGCCTTATCTCTCCAAGTTGCTTCATCCCTACACTGCTACTGCTGCCCAGTGCCTCGGGTCAGCTAACTTGCTGCTTCTCGAGGTACTGAAGTCTAAGCGTAAGCTCAGTGGGGATAGGACTTATTCTGTCGCAGGTCCCAAACTATGGGATGACCACCCGGTGCACATTAGACAAGCCCCTTCGTCGCCCATTTTTTTTAAAACCTGCCGTAAAATACATTTTTATTCCTTGTCTTTAAAATCAGCATGAGACTTAAGACTTGAGCCTTTATTTTAGTCTTATGTTCGATGTTATTTACACTTTTATCGACACTGTTTCAGCTGCCGTAGTTTACAAAGTGCTCTGTAAATAAAACCGAGTTAAATTTAGAAAAAAAACATACAAGCTAGATGTTATGTAAAAAGTGAGAGGTTGCAAGGCCAATTAAATGATAAATAAAAGGATAGGTGTTAACGTTACACACCTGTTCCAGCTTTGCAGAAATACTCTTACACACAGGATCTGTCCTGCCTCGAGCTCTGATTATACCTCCAAAGGTTAAATATCTAAAATCGGTTGCTCTCCCACATTCATAGGGCGGTGCCCACTACATTGTTTGAAACAACATAATTAAATAAATTATATTTATTATAACAGGCATCCCGCAAATCAGATGCGATGTGGCGAAACAACAAAGACAAAAGTAACGTATGCACTCACCCTGTTCTGGAAAAAAGAAGCGTGAAAATGCGCCGTCGTCGCTGATATTGATATCAAACTAATTTCTTCTGAACTAGGATTATGTAAATAAACTTTCTCCATTTTTGGCATCCCCACAGGCCTGTCAATGGAAGAAACACACAAAGTTTGTTGATAATGAGCAAATAAGACATGCATTGTCTTTCACAATAAAACTGCAAATTGTTCCAATTTTTAATTTTTTTATCCCAAACATGAGAATAGAACAAAATTAAATATTAACAAAACAGAAAAATATGAAAAAAAGTAACGAGATCCGCGCTATGTGTGAGTTATTATCCGAAACAAATCTTAAAGAATAAAGAGAAAAATATCCAAATAAAACACATTTGAAAAGAAATACTAAAATAAATAAATAAATAATCAATTTAAAACAAAATAAACCACAAACCTTGGATGTACATCCAATGTCAGACATTGACAACATAGTGGTCCAAACAGCAATATAATAATTTCCCAGCAAGTAATTTTTCTCATCAGATACACTGTTTTGCTCCAACATTATAATAGTGGACAGTTGAGAAACAGGTTTGGCTTGTAGTTCATTAATGGTGAGTAATTATGTATTTGCTGTACATCATTTGAATGACTGAACATTTTAACACTGCATTTGGGGAAAGTCACATGTTGGAGTTGTTCTCTAACAAGGTCGACGTAAACTTTTGAACCTTTTTTGTGGAGTTCAACTTGTATTAAAAGCTGGATTTAGTGACCGCACAAAACCAAGGGCCACCGTGATTTGGTAAGCGCGATAAGGGAGCTTTCTCAAGGTCACAGCTGATAAGTGCCATGTTTGCTGCCGTTGTCGTAGGCCAGGGTGAGGCTAGCTTGTGACAGCTGGGAACACCCCACCTTGGCGAGCAGGCCCCCCCCCCCCGATCCCTTTACATTAGGGGACTCAAAAATGCGGCTCGTGGGCCAAAACCTGTCCGCTAGGACATTCAATCTGGCCTGCGCGATAAATTGTGGTTGCGTGGCATAGGGGGTGAACCAACGAGTCGTCGATTAATTGTTCTGGCATTAACAACACAGATGCCTCGCTGAAATCAACAGGTGGTCGGTGCAGGAAACTAGCAGCCGTGCCTCAAGCGTGTGGAAACATTTTACCTCAAATGAGACCATTAGCACGGTCAACTGTACAAAATGTTAATAAGTCTATCCTCAAATAAAACATAAGCACAAGTGGTTTGAATGCCCATCTGAAAAAGCATCTGCTAGGGCGAGCTGACGAACACCCTAAATCCTCATGCCAGCCGTTAATTAGCGAATTCACCAAACGCCCTCCTGCGAATGAACACCGTTTGGTTTATCCCGCAGCACCAGTCCTGCTTACGATTCTGCCAAATGAATCCTTGCAGTGGTAATAAGTTGGGGGGCGCGGGGGGTCAATGAATTCAAAAATTAAACGTTAGTCAATAGCTTAACTATATAGCTATATCAGAGTTTGATTTGTTGTAATCCTTTTGTTCAATGCCATAAAATCCAAAATTATGTATTTTTTTTATATGGTAAATGCATAGTAAGTTTATCTATTTACAGGGCAGGTGACCTGTTCCTTATACATTTAAAATAGTTCTGTTGGGAGAAGGAACTTGTCAGACCAGCAGACATTTACACATAAGATGCCACAAACTTTAGTTTGTATGATAAGGGTGTCAATTAAGTTTTGGAGAATTATGCTTGAGTGAAAAATGAAGCAGAAAACAAAATCCAACACCTTCATAAGTTGATTAATTATGTAATGATAAAGTGAAGCAAAGTGCATTTTTCTTAAGAAATCGATTGTGTAAAATCCATCAATCCATTTTCCGTACCGCTTATCCTATCATAATTATTAAAGATTTTACTAATGTACTTGTATTGCTTCACATTACAACAAAGGGGAAAACAGCAACTCCCTACTTTACCTACTTTATATCATGTTGAACTTTATGTGGCCCTTGAACTCCAATGCATGCATGTGTGTACGTATATATGCTGATGGCCACTACGCTACATTGGCGTGTACCTGCCGTCAAAAGCAGAAGTGTGCCAATAAGTCAGGCTAAGGTGAAACCAGTCAGACTGCACAGTCAAGTGGTGCACATTCCACAGGTTTTTGACAATAATTACTGAGCTGGGCAATAGTGACAAGTATGTGAACATGTTCAAGAGTCAGAAACTCACTGTTTGCTAAAGTCCAACATTGGAGGTTCGAAGCGTATGGATCTGCAGTTCCCACGGTGCGGGGCTGTGCTGCAGGGGACAGAGAGATGTGACAGGAGCAGGAAAAGGTGAGGAACAGCAGTATGCACGTCAGTGTTCGTTTCCAACCTATCTAAACACAAGCGCAAGATTCGGGAACAGCCAAATGAGAACACTCCCTAACAAAGCCTATCGTTTCTGTTTGTGAGGTTCACGCGGGCGCATCACGCAATCACAAACCACACGACTCACCTCCAGGCCCATTAGCGGATGAAGCTCACTTGTTATCGAGAATACAGGCACAATAACTCGTCAAGCCTGTTCGCCGACAGGTGATTCTTAACAAATAGACCAGGTTCTCTCCGTACAATAGGCGAACAACAATGTAATGGGAGCCAATATTAAATCAATTGAAATGAATCGGCGACCTGTGGCACGCACCTCATCACAAAAGCCAAATAGGCGTTCTTTTTTTTAAATTTTTTTTATTTCATTACGCTTTCGTAATTACCCCTAAACCTACCATCATTTTGGAGTCAAAAAGACATTAAGTTCCACAGTCAGAAACTGTTTAGTGGCAACTGTGTAGTTTAGCACTGCAGTAACATGGTAAGCTAACATTAGCATTTGTGTTTATTTTTTGGCATTTCGAGCCACACAATGTTAGAGGTCACCCTATTGTATGAACTCGCCGCACTTGGAACTTGAACTGGTACTAGAAAAACAACCTGCTTTTTTGCCAATGGAAACGAGCCCCGATGGTGCTGCAGAAAACCACGCCCCATTGAACGTGGAACGAGACAAGCTAATAAACAGCAACCACGGAGAACGATGTATGGTATAAGGACACCAATTTTATCCCAGAAACTGAAGGCACTAAGAAACTGGAGCCCTGCAGTAAAGTGGAGATTGTGGGGTATAATAATAATGCAGCAACAAGACGTTTGTCGTATTTGTCATTCTATGGTATGAGCTCGTTTTCCAGTGCATGTGCCGCCAAAGTTTTGTGGTCGACGTGCCTCTGAAGTATCTTGGAAGCTAGTGAAACCATTAAGAATTTTCTGAGAAGTGGTTTTGATTTGTGCAACGGATGTCAGCAAAGTTTCCGGTCGACAAGTTTGGCGGCCCCGCCTCTGAAGTCTGGAAGCCAAGTTTCGCAGATGCACCGCTGAGGATTCCCAGTAGACGGTACCAGGAAATTTGATATCTTTTGCCTAATCCTAGCTAAACAAACTGTCAACTCAAAAGTAGTCGCAATTAATGGCCAAGCGAGGAAAATCAGTCAAACAACTCAGAATCATCTTTATTTGCCAAGTATGTCCAAAAAACACAACTCGACTATTATGTGGCCTATTTTATATGACTATTGCCGTTCAATTCAAATGTAGCATTTTGGACTCATTCACTGCCAGCCCTCCCAGTTAACATGGATATTTGACTTCTAAAGCAGTCAATGGCAGTGAATGTGTTAACAATGCCATAATGACAAGATAACCTAGCAAAGCGTCTTTCTTGTATTTCCACCTACAGTTCCGATCCACCCAAAGGCCATCCCATAATTCACCACTCTACTACAAGTACAGCGGTATCACACTGCTGTCAGACAAGCATGCAGAGATCAGTTTCATCCATTTACTAGATGCAGACAATGGCCGCGGCCAGATGGATTTCCATCTGTTGCGGCGTGCACGGACATGCTCGTGACATCCGCAGTGTGTGAAGACTGGACCGAGAAGCAGTGTGTGAGATCTGAGGCAAGTCCTCACTTCCCTCATTCTGGTTTTGAAGACTCAAAACGTGTCATGGTTGTGAATGACATCGAGCAGTGTTGAGCTCGGGGCTTCTGAGCTAATGTACTGAATGCCAGCGAGTAACTGGAGAAGCCGGGGGTCTGAAGGGTGCGGGAGCATTTTAGGGGGACTATGATCTGCCTATGTCGGGCTAACGGGGTTAGTAGGATGCCAGGAGCAGAGGCTTCTGCCCAAGCCAAAGTGTTTCCTGTTGCGTTTTTTTTTTTTTTTTTTTTTTTTAATCCTGTTGTGTAGGAACTCTGAACCAGGACTTCATGACTGTCACGGAATGATAGCCAATCAGGAAGCCAGCTGACTGAAGCTGGCTGAGTGAAACCTTTGATAAACCGGACCGCGATATAATGGATATTGGGTAAAATGGACATGGTGGCCATATTGAATGTGGGGGATATAGATAGAGAGATAGCGATAGAGAGAGATAGAGAGAGAGAGAGAGAGAGAGAGAGAGACAGAGAGACAGAGAGAGAGAGAGAGATGACAGCAGGAATACAGAAGCTGCCTGAGTCTGGAACATGCTATTTTTGGTACAGTAACCGTTTTTTTTCAAGCCGTGGAACTAGAAACCACACTAATTTCTCACGGCTTACGAAAGTGACTCGCCTATAATGAGTACTGTATATCAACAATGTCACCATGGCCAAGCACACCAGAGTGGTAAGTTTGGATAACATGGAACTTTCAAACATTTTATTTATTTATTTATTTTTACATTTATTTACAATAACTTTCCACTGTACTGGGCGTTTTAAGCCATGAAAAAAAAATACAAAACAATTTTGTACTCTACAGTAATATGGGTGCATATGGCCTAAAAAAATAAATAAATAAATCCGTCAATGTAACGGACAATCTGCTATATCGGACAACCCTCCGCCCTTATTAGTCCGTTCTATCGAGGTTCCACTGTATTAGCAACAAGCTCAAAATGAGCTTTCAGGGTCTGACAGAAAAGCCTTTTTGAGTTGTGGCCCCATGAGCTAAGGTGTATCAGAAACGGTACTGGCCCCATAAACTCATATAAAATAAAGCCTATGTTTATGTTCTTGTAGGCAACAAAATGGCCACCACAACCCAGTGCAAAGCGGTCACCAAACCCTATAGGAAATAGCGGAAAGACAGAACTGAGGTGTGAAGTTTAACTGTCGCTGTCCGTTGTGCCGCTAATCTCACTGTGGGAAGTCGCATTGTCCACACTGGAATGTTCCGCTCTGTAGGATTCTGTGAGAAAAGCACATATAGAATAGGTGCCTGCTCAACTGCTCTTTTGTTTGTTTCTCGGTGTGAAAGGGCCTAATGTGTCCTCCAAATTCTACAATAGAAGTGACAAAGTTGGCAAGAATGGAGTGACCAAGCTAACAAAATGTCCTAGCTTTGGAGGTACTATCAGGTAGGACGCCAACTAAGTGAAAGGGAACATCGAAAAGGCGGGACGGAGGGGTCCATTTTAATGCAACTGTTGCTGTCCTGCGCACCTTTCACTATCTCACTGTAGGAAGCTACATCATTGACACAGGAATGTCTCGCTTTGTTGGGTTCCATGTGAAGGCACAAGTGAAAAAATGGGAGCGCTGATGTTATATTTTCTCCATGCAAAAGGGGTTAACGTGCTGTCAAAGTCTTACCACCATAGACTTGACAAGAGTTGGCAAAAACAGAGTTAAGAGGAAAAAACAAATACAGTAGTCCCTTAATAGACAAAACTCCACAAAATTAATTTATCCCATTATTGTAATCTATATTAATGCTTAATACTTAATACTAATTCAAAATATGCATATGCGGTGCAGATATTCTTTTTGTCCACTCTGGGTCGTCATTCTCACATTTTATATTGTCGTATCTGTGACTTTGAATGTGTGTGTAGTTTTCAAAGACGGGGCCTGGCCTGTTGACTGATGTCAAGAGTTGGCAAATGAGTGTGAAGACTCGGCCATGTTGGCTCAGGACAGCACTGGCTGTTAAGTGGCTAACTGATAGCCAGTCTGCCGGTTGAATTACTCAGCATAGAATAGAATTGAATCACCTTTTATTGTCATCAACATGCATGCATGCACACCAAATTTGTTCTCTGCATTTAACCCATCACAGTGAACATATACGCTATGAACCATTTGATTTAAAATCAGCGGTACAGCGAAACCGTATTCATACATTAATTCGGTTGACAAAATATAAAATTAAGCAAAAATATAGACCGATATAACTTTGACAGGGAACGTCTTGAGTAGTAAAGAACACAGCCCAGCTGTTTTGTTTTGTTGCATTTCTGTGTCATAGTTGCAAATGTGTTCTTAAAGTCAGTAGAAACCACATGGAGAAGCGTTGAAGTTGAGCGAGAAAAGGATTTTATACATCACACTTGATGCTGGCTTTGACACCAATGCGCATCTAATTATGTGATTGTGACAAGCCACGTGAGGGTTCTGTGAAAAGGGCACTTTTCTACTGAAGCTTAACTTTGTTTTTTGCTAAATCTGTGGGCCTAATGATTTCTATGATAATAGAAACAACACATTGCCATCCATGCAAGTTCACAGCTTGCCTAGCTTCGCCTAGTTTTACACGCGTGTACCCCACTTAGTAAAAAATAAAGGAAAAGGCCATAATCTTGGAATTGTACCTTTATCCCTATCTGCTTATTCCAATTCTCTCCTTGAGCTAGTAATTGCATACTGTTTCGCATAAACAGCCATGGACAACACCCCCCCCCCAACAGAGCATTCAAGGCCAAAACAGCACAGGGAAAGAGAAAAAAATAAAATAAAATCTGTCCTTGACATTTATATAATGATATTTTGTCCGAATATGTTGCAGGTTTTTGCGTTAAGCTGCTAACAAATATGCAACATCCATCCATTTTCTGAGCCGCTTCTCCTCAGTAGGGTCGCGGGCGTGCTGGAGCCTATCCCAGCTATCATCGGGCAGGAGGCGGGGTACACCCTGAACTGGTTGCCAGCCAATCGCAGAAATATGCAACATCCTTTACTGTGTCTGCAGCCAATGTTGACAACTGTCTTCCTACCTCAGGGCACACCCGCAGCGCATGAGGTAATGATTAACAATCTCACTGTGAGGGAGTCTCTTCTGCTTCTAGGAGACTACGAAACAAAAATGAAAATACCTTTTCCCTCTCCCACAGTGAGGGGGAGCGGTCACGAGATAACCCTTTAATGGATTGGAACGTTCCGTGCAAACAGTCAAGGCTCCTCGCTCGCAGCAGAGACAAAACACACAGTGAGCGTTGAGATGGACGCTCCGATACAAAAATCCTGCGTCAATTTTTTCAGCTGGAACTGTATTTAATGAGCTCAAATCTGGCTGGAAAATCCCAACTTCAAAATGAGAGAGGCGGGGGACACCCTGAACTGGTCACCAAACAATCGCAGGGCACAAATAGACAATCATTTACACTCACATTCACACCTCTCTCTCTTTTTGGAATGTGGGAGGAAACCGGAGTACCGGGAGAAAACCCACATTAAGGGACAGGGAGAACATGCAAACTCCACACAGACACACACACACACACACGACGTCTAAACTGTGAGGCGGATGAGCTAACAAGTCGGGCACCGTGTCGCCGTTGTAAATTCTATTTGTGTTTATTCTGATTCTTTGGCGTATCGCTGAAGTTTGCAAATTAGGTTCAACTCTGAAAAATATCCTTTGGTGAATTCTTCTCCAATTCCAACAGGAACATCCTTGGAAAAGGTAATACAAGAATACAGCAAAACCAATAAACCACCTCTTGCAGAGAAAAATATAACCCCAATGGCGGGGGTGATAAAAAACAGGAGGGCGTACAATGCAACGGTTATTAGGTCATTGCCATGGTTAGATCCTGTACTAAATACTTGCTCACCAGTAGTAGAGCACAATAAGTGTCCACAACATTAGGTACTGAACATGACAGGTGGAACATTTACATACCTTTGTTGATATAGACCAAAATTGATGTCGGACTCAGCCTGCGAAAAGAAAAACAAGTGGGTGCAGTCAGTTCAATGTAATCAATGAAATGACACTTGTATAGTACATTATTTTATGTTCGTCATTGTATGGAACAAACACGGACTGTGAATTCACCCTCCATTCAAAGAGTTATGTTACTTGTGGACAAACCCTGCCACGTGGATCTCAAATTGAAGGTGTCGCCTAGTGGTTAACACGCCTGACTCAGTCAGGATCTGGGTTCGACTCTGTCTTATTTACTGTATTAAATGGCCATTACTTACCGATATAACACCTCCATCACCAAAATGTAGCACTTCTAATATTGTGTCACACTGAACGAACGCTGTGAAAGACAAAATTAAATAAATAAATAAATACATAAAAACAGCACATCAGCATTGCAGATGAAAAGGACACCTCATATCTTGTAAGAGTTCCAAACGCTGAGACAAGATCATGTACTGTTATTTAGCTTTGATGCGGAACAGAAAGCAGTTGGGACCCTCGCTGGATTCACACAGCCCCAAATATTTAAAAAGGTGCTTTCTGCTGGCAGCTCCCACCCAAACATTGTCCCTATTCTTCTTAAAAAGGAAAGGTTACAAGCAAAAGTGAAAGCTTGACCGTACGAGCGGGTGGTTTCCCACAAATGCCACTACATTGGTTTTAATCTATTTCAGTTTTGCGTGCTGGTGTGGTTTATTTATTGGGTCCGGGGAGAACGACGACGACGCATTACTATCGCTGGCTGCAAATCCTCGATTATAGCGAGTCTGACACTGCTGAAAAGTGAACGAATCAGGGTTCCCCTAAAACAGGCTGAGATGAACTGGTGTACAGACAAACCGTTTGAGACTTTTATTTTTGTCTTAATTTTCCTACTATTTTTTTCCCCATGTATTTTTAGCCTAATATTTTTAGATTTTCTTCTTACCATGCTGCTTTGGTTTTCATTAGATTGTGTAGATTAGAATGTTCTTACTCCACCGACACCTAGAGGACATAAGCCAACGACTGTCCCGCAAAAGCACTTCAAGCGTTTGACTTGACGGGAGTGGGAATTCAAAAGCAATACTTTGTACATGCTGGTATTTTCAGATCAGGGCTCCGCGTAATTACTTTGACAGACAGCGCCAACGTTTGACTCTGGCGTCGTTCCTCAGTGAAGCGCAGATAAACGGGGAGACCGCTAGGGATTTGAGAGGCTTTTCGCCCGCATCACCCGACACCGCCGAAATCGGATCACGCGTCGCCGTTTGCGTCCAACAAAAGCACAACGCGGTTATTACCATCGGAGGCAAACGGATACATTAAATCAAGTCGCGAAAGCGAGAGCGCGAACCGTCAATTTAAGCGGCTTAGCGAAGCCGAAAATAATCCGCCTGTACAAACATATCACAGCTCCATTAGCTTATGAGAAACAGATATCTCTTGCGCTGCAGTGAATGTGTTTCAGCATGTTTTGGCTAACGCAAGGCTAGAATGAGACATTTGCTTGCTCATTGTCAGTTTGTTACTGCGCAAGACAAAAAGGATCAGTACATTACAATACAAGCTAGTTGAGTCACACTAATTGAGCCATAAAAGTTACATACCGGTAGTTGGCCATTAAGTTTATTACGTCATTTTGATAGTAAATCTGATTATGTTCGAAGTCTAATGACATAGAAGTTGATGATGAAGCATGAGTCATAATAAAAAAATTCCCAGGAAAAATGTTTGAGGGAGTTTGAGATAAAACCAGGCTAACTTTTGCAAACTTGAATCAAAAGTCAAAACAGTGGAACCTCTGAACTTAAGTAGTGTGATGCGGAATCCAACCAGAAACCTAAGTAAAGATACGAACGTGTAAAGTCACACAAAACTTGAGTTTGTGACATTAGTGAGGCTATTTTTGTCTACAGTCACACAAAACTTAGATTTTGGGACATTAACAAGAGTACATTTTATAAACCTCAACAGCCATCAAACACATTGGAATTTAGCATTTCCGCTAGGCTCTACACCATCAGGATTTTTGGGGCCGATCACAGAGTTTAAAAAAACGATAACCAATCCTATCACAAGATGGAGCAATCTGTCTATTTAAATGAATTGCTCATTTACTATATTTTCTTGTGTACTGTATATTGAGTATCTTCACTAAGTATTCTCTAGTCAGGTCATGTATTCTAATCAGTCAGGTCAAACCAACATTACAACATGACAGTTCATAACGGGTCCTAACTCACTGCAATTAATTAAATGACTTCACACACACACACCAAAACTTTAGAGCATGATTTGACAGAAAGCCAGCATGTTTACATACAACTGTTACTGCTAGCACTAGCTTGCTAGGCTACATAACGTTTTGTTGCTTGCTTGCGAGCCGTATCGTATTAAAAGTACGTGAACATACCTCAAGCAATCCTTAAAAGAACGTCCCTCTCCCGAACATCGGTGACCACCACACGTTTCCCCATTTTGTTCTTTTTTTTGACCAACACGATACACGCGCGATCCATTGCTGTTGTTGTCGCCATGGCAACAAGTGTATCCGGTCACGTTTTGAGTTGATAAGATAAAGCCCAGTGATCGTAAAAGACGGGGTACGGTGGTATCGGAATGCAAGATTTTATTGCAGTAGTCTGACATAGTAGAATCGTGAAAGACCAAATTTGTCTTGTAGTCTAATCCAGGCATTACGTCACTGACATGTTTTTTTTTTTTTTTTTAAATAACTTTATTGGGGGTCAGATATTTAGAGTACAACGTCAAAGATGTGCAACAAGGCTAAAAATAAACTAGTTTTTGGCCTCAAATATACTGTACACAATGGCGACGCGGAGTAAATGTCTTCTGCGGAGCCGATCAATGATCGCTGAATTATGATATTAAAGCCGATGAGCCGATCAGAAATTAAATGCTAATTATTGGCCGATACCGATCAGATCGGTATAAAGTCTAATTTCCACTGTTTGAAGACAATATATCTTGCCAATGTTGCTTGTGGTGGATGTCTTGCTAGTTCTGTAGATTACAATGACAAACTGTTTCTCAAGACAAAAGAAAGTTTTACAGGCATCCTGAAACAGATTGTCTTTGACCTTGGCGATTTCTACAAATATGGAAGATTAGAGGTTTCTTAAAACTTGAGATTATCAGTTTTTACGATGATGATCACGTCAATTTGTGGACGTTGTCTTTGTTGTGATTTAGAAAGGAACTGTCTTGACATTTAACAGAGCAGAAGGACGACTGATGCAAAGTGAAGCCAAAGGGCAATCAAGCAGTGGCGGCCGTTATCGCTTTGGAAAATTCCAAATGTTGACTGGTAAAAAGAAAACTTTGACAAGGAACAAAAACAGACATTTTATCTGAGATTGCTTCTAAAACCTAAAGCAACAGAGCTTAACCAGCATCCCGAAACAAATTATGTTAGATTTAGTGGTTTGTTTGAATGTGTCAAGAAAAAATACATTGCATGTTTGTAAACTTTGTCTCGGTTGTATGACGATGACATTGTTTCTAAAGCCGAACAAATCGGAAGGCGACTGGCTTCCAGAAAATCCTGTTCGACTTGAGCGCTTCATTCAATTTTCAAATCAACACTTTGCAAATGTTTATTGGAAGATGACATATTGTTTCCGAAACAAAGCAAATGGGCGGTTGACCAGCGCCACGAAACGGATTGACTTCAGTGGTTTTTTGGGACGTGTAAAACAAAATACATTGATTTGTCGACGTTTTGGGATTTTTGTCCTTTTAATGACAAATTATTTCTGTGTCTCCCAGTAACGGATTGTGTTTGACTTTAGCAGTTTCCTTAAACTTGTATAACAACACACTTTGCAAATGTTGATTTGTGAATTTGAGATTGCTGCAGTTTTACAATGACACATTTTTGTTTATTTTCAAAGCCAAACCAATCAAACGTCTCTGGTTCCTATTGATCATGACAAGCCGCAATTTGTTGTCATCTTGGGATTTAGGAAAGCAACCGTCGTTGACATTTAACCGTGTGCTAATTTACAGCGAAACCATAAACTCACACTTTCAGACAACAGCAGCCACATAAAGGCAGGAAAAATCCGAGAGATCCAAATGTAGTGAAACAGACGATTTCTTTGACTGTGCACGTGCACTTATCTAGTCTTGCTGAAAAACTATTTTTTTTTTTAATTTAAAAAAAACCACAACGTCACTCTCAGTCCTCCTGTGTTTAGTTTGCTCTTAAACAAACGTATCATGAGAGCCGCAAGGGGTCGTTCGCCCCCGTGGACCACCATGACCTGACACCCGAGCCGGGCGTAGAAAATGACAGCACGGCTGTCTTCTTGTCATTTACGCCCAGCAAAGTACGCCGAGCCGGGCCACGTTGACAAAACTTTAACCCGGGCCACCTGACTTCCCCTGGAGGTAGCTCCCCGACGCTAACCAGCCCGAGCTTTGCTGACGTCACCACGGGTCACAGCCAGGCGACTTAACGAACGTCATTCCGTCACCAGAAAAGTGAAAAAGTTAGCTTATGACGTCTACACACAAAAAAGAAACAGCTCCAATTCATATGCTCAAAACGCACACGGAAGTTACGCTAGTTACACTCGAGCGTCGCTACCATTCTCCTCCTCGCCGATACAAACCTTCTTTATTCGCCCTCGCCGTGTGGCTAAAAGCAATAAATAATATCCTCAAGAGTCCGAGACACGGCAGAGTTCTCCTGCGCGAAAAATGGCGAGAACAAGTCCGCCGGGCTCGCTCCTCCTGGCCCGCAGCCATCCCCCTCCAACCGGTAGCCGAGAACAGCTCTTCTCCTCCGCGCTTCTCGTTCACTACAGGTGGGACAACCGCGCGAGAGTGAGGTCCAGCCAGGGGTAAGTTCCTCGGACTCGGTCAACCATTGCCGTCGTCGTCGCCGCGGTACGAGCTGCTGACTCGAAAGTGGACGTACATTAGCCTCTCCTCTGTGACAACAGGGGCTTTCTTCTTCTACTGCACGGATGACGTCTCAAAGACGTTGACGGTGACATAAACAGCTCGGTGCTGCCCCCTGCAGGTCCGGAGAGAGGGGCCTCAAGGGGCGTGCGTGTGCAAACGTTGAGTCAGGTACAACATGGACAGACACGGCATTCTCGTTTCTATGGCAACTGCATTCATGTGCTGGGCAGGACTCGAACAACAACGACAACAAAGGTTAAAACAAACTAAATCAAATGAATAAATATAAACGCCACTCTAAAGCAAAGGCAGGAATGTAATAAAAACGTGTAAAATAGTTTATTTTAATTAAGTCCCATTGTTTAATTTTACGGTTTGAAGGTAATATTTAGCGAACCAATTATTTCATAAAATAAAAAAAAATCTTTATTGTATTATTTTGTCATTTATTAATATAGTAACCATTTATTTGCTAGTTTAAATGAATTTTTAAAAATCGACTACAAATACAAGTATAGAATAGTTGATTTTGATAATAAAATAATGTCATTGTTTAATGTTACTGTTAAAAATAATTCGAATAAAAATATAGGTATTATTTTTTTTTATTATTTATTAATTGTATTTGTTATCATAAGTAAATTAACCAATTTAATAATATAAAAGAATAAAAAACAAATAAATACATAAAATATTTTCATAATGAAATACAATTCGTTTTTATTGTTTAGTTTTGATATTAAAAATAGTTTACCAATCATTTAAAAGGAGTCAAAACTAAATGTTGCATTGTGTTCTTTCTCATGTGTCAACTAAATAAAGTAATCAATTATTTAAGATCTAAATGAAGAATCGTGTAACTGAAAATCTATTAAAAATTAATGAATACATATACATCATGGAAATTTTTTTTGAAATTAATTTGTTAAAGAAAAATTCAATCCATTCTCAGTTTGAGATGTCATTTATGATTAATTATATTTTCTTTTATTGACAATAAATGAACTGAGAAGCGGCACGATGAACTAGTAGTTAGTGCATCTGCCTCACAGTTCTGAGGTTGGTAGTTTGAATCCGGGCTCTTCCTGTGTGGACTTTGCATGTTCTCCCTCGTGCTTGCCTAAGAGTAATTCTAATTACTTATAGGCTATAATGCTTATGTATTTAATATTTGCAACATAAATTAAATAATCATGAATATTTGTTTATTTTGAGCTCGTGTGCACATTGGAGCGGTAGTGATACAAAAAAGGGTTTTTATTCCGAGAATAACAGAAAAAAAAATAAAAAGAAATAGTGATGTATGATGATGAAAAATTCTTTGAACACTGAATTATAAAATGAATTGAAAATGTCATTTTAAAATTGAAAAAATCAAAATCAAAACTGCTGTGCCTCACAGGATGATCCGATCGTTAATCTGTAAATACAGTATATTTGCCATTACGTATATATTTTTTCCTACCGTACATCCAAGACAATTTATGAGCATATAATACAATACGACAAATAATAAAATGAAGAAAGTGATTTACATCTTGTAATATACTCCAATAATTGCTTAGGGCTTTGAAATAATGATTTTCCTTTCGCATTATAATTTTCCGAACATCAGATTTCATTCGACAATGCAGGCGTACCTAATGAGATGTCTGTTACGTCCTACAAAAGTACCAGTCATATCTATATTTTTAACATGTTCTCACTTGTTTTTCCTTTTATGCTCTGCAATATCTAGAGCGACCTCGAATGAGCGTCTTGACATGACATCGTGCTCCGAAAATGTCCGAAACAAGTGAAGAAAAGATGGATTTTCCAAACACATGAGTGTATGTACGAGTGGAAAGCGGCTGACGTGCTTTTAAAACAACAGATTAGTGGTCACTGATCTAAATGCTAAAAAGAAAATGAAACTACAGTCGTGGTTCAATATTTATGAATTGATAGTGCGTGTCTTATCTCAGTGTGTATTTGATACGTGCTCATAATATAGCCCGCATGAAACACATTGTAGGAAACCTCTATTTTTGAAATCAAATAAACTGTTGGGGGACTATGAAACCGTGTAAAAATAATAATAATAAAATAAAATGATCTACTAAATAGGAAATCACAAATTCTGAACCACCGGCGCCAAGTTACGTGTGAAATCGATACGGAAGGCTGCTGATTAGTCTTCCTTGTTTTTGACAATTTGGAGGATGAGGCTAATGTAGTTTGCATTGACAACCAATTCCCATAATGGCCGTTGAAAAAAAAAAAAAAAAAAAAAAGCAGGAAAGTTCTCCAATTGCAGCAAGGTGGTGTCATGTCATTAGGTCCAATGAAAGCAGCTCTCAAGGTGTCCTGTAGAGGGCAGAGTTGCGATAAAATCGCCAGTCCTGAATTCTACATAGTCCAAAATAAAAACAAAATTAAAAATCAATATTCCATAGGGTGTAATATATATATATATATATATATATATATATATATATATATATATATATATATATATTATACCCATTGGTGTCCCAAAGGAATTGGGGACGATGCCTTGCTCAAGAGCAACGCCTGCAAGGAGAATAACAACTCTTATATATAAAAAAAAACATCTAATAAAATATAATTTCAAATGCACATTATATATATATAAAACACAATAATCCAAAGATTATTAATCAGATTTGAGAGATATTAATAGTAATACAAGTACCCTATGGCAATGGTTTTCAACAAAAATGTTGGTTTATGTTGTGAACTACGAATGTAAATTAGCTTTCTGCTAAATATGGAATACATCTTTGATATTGATCACACGCAAACGGGAAAACAAACAAACAGCTGAATTACTGAATATTTCAAACTATTATCAATACGTTTTAAATGATTTTTAATAATTAGATATTGTTAATGTAATATTTACGACTGCTTCTATTATTACGACGTGGCTGTTATATGGAATTTCCTCAACGGTACAATTCAGCCTGGAAAACTATTTATATACAAAGTGTTTTTTTCTCGTACTCAAGGTCTCCGGTCGAAAAACACAGATAACAAAGCTCTTGAGGGGTTGCCGTAGAAACCATTTGTATGCATTCTGTGTATGCGCAACAATCATCTCCATCCACGGTCCACCTCACCAGCACGACAAAATGGCAAACACACTATATAGCGGATGGGGAGTCATTGTGAATACAGCCTGTAACACCCGTGGTGTTCATACTCGGCATCCATCTTAGAGTACACCCGAATGTTCCCTGGATCGTCATGAATTGTAGCGTTTGGCTTATGTCGCCATCACTGTTCTCTGGCCTCCCCCACACTTTCATTTCCACGCTGAAGTAGCCTGATTACACATCCTTGACTGACTGGCTGCATCTTGACCCCCCTCCCGCAGTGATTGGAAGTATTCATGGTCATGATCAGGACTTGACTGCCTTTGGCATCCATATTGGGTGGCCCTTCTGCCGATCGGGAGCATCCGCCATGTAGGACGTTGTACACTCTGTATACCATGTCATAATGTTTGTAAACAATAGGCGCCGAGGCACTTCGGGTGAACGAAAATTGAGTGGCCACCGCTGAGCTGAACGAAAACGACGGCAAAACCTGTTGTGTTTGTCCGGCAGGTATAACCCGCAAAGTTAAAAATCGAAATAAATCCTAGCGGATCAACCTGTGGGTGAGAAGGATAAATCGAGTCGATATTGTACCGTAAATAGTTGTACAGAGAAGAGCGCAAGATTGCATAGGAGCTTTTGAGAAGGTGATCGCATCACTTCATCATATTTTAGCCACAAGTAATGCGTCATCCGTACTATATTAGCTAGCTCACTTAGCAGTATTCGATATTAGCCTGAAATAATCTTGACGGCTTTAGTTTTGTTGTTGTTGCGCTTCATTACAAACTCATTAAATGCGTTTGTTTGCGTGCCATTGTCGGACAGCTGATGGTCCAAACAAAAGGGACGTAGGCTGTGATTGACTTGGAAATGCACCGGGCACGGGACGGACCTGGGGGGGTGCGCCATTGTCGTCGTAGCACATCGAGAACGCGGTAATGAGCGCGCGGTACGACGAGAAAAGAGGCTTTGAATGGATCTTTATGCACCTGGATGCTAGCCTAAAACTAAGGAGGTTTGGAGAGGGGAGGGGGGCAATGGGTCACCGCAGCAGTTGAAATGAGATTAGCCACGCTGCTTCATCAATATAATGACCCCCTCCAGATTTAACCATTTATTTGTCCGTGATTGGTCATAATAATAATGATGATGATGGTATTAGGAAAGTAGGATTGCCAGGCCTTCGCTCGCTGCTCGTTTGCTCGTTGCCTTCGCTTGTGTCTTCAGTAAGTGAAAAACAAACAATTGGGGTTGACCTTCAAATCAAATCAAGACCTTTTGAAGGCAAAGAAATGGAATAGTCAGTCTCCTGATTTCAATCCAATAGAGCATGTTTTGAAGACAAAAGCGAAAGGCAACAAGGTGCACAAACAAGCAGCAAGTCAAGATAATGTTGCACTATGGCCAACCTGATCTCAACTTAATAGAGTATGATTTTCACTAACCGAAGATACAATTGAAGGCAACAAGACCAGCGAAACGTAAAGGCTTCTACAGGTAGGAAAACTGTGAATTTGGTGATGTGTGTGAACCTCAATCACTCATTGACGTCAAAATGAGTCTTTTATCCAAAATAAATTGGACAAAAGAGGTGAAAATGTTGAGCAAAAATTGCCATGAGAGGGCATTAAGGGGCTGTTAATAGCTTCTCCACTCTAAACCCGGATTAGCGGTGCGGCTCCATTTATTGCCAAGGGATTTCTCTTCTAACCCCAGGGGAGTGATGCGTTGCTGGGCGGGGCCACAATATGCTAATGAGCTGCCCACGATGACAAGCGGTCGACTGGGACAGAATGACCAGAGATGCTCAAATGTGCGACGTTACGAAAATGAAATCAAAAAATGGCAAGAGGAAATGGTGTCGTCTTACGAGAAGTTGTGACGTGACAATAAAACCCTAAATTTCAGGAGAATAACGTCAAAAGACTACAAGAAAAAAAATCTGATTGCATGAGAATAAAACGCTAAAGACTGCGAGATTAAATTCTTAATTCTACGAGAAGATTTCATTTAGGATTAGCATTCAAGAGACTAAAATTGTAATGTTACAGGAAAAAGTTAACAATTACAAAAATATTACGATTATTAAGCCATTTTATGAGAACTGTTGAAAGATTATGAGAAAAAGTCAAAACTTTTAAATGAGGAGAATAAAATCGTAACATTGCAAGAAAAAGGCAAAGGTTGCTATTATTATCGTGAGACTAAAATTGTAATGTCGTAATAAAAGTATTCAAAGTATCAAGTCATTTAATGAGAATCATGTAACGTGAAAAAACGAATCAACGATGAGAATAAAAAGAAAAATATTGTGAGAAAAAAAATAAGTTATCATTTTAGAAGCATGAAGTCGTTCCTTTTCCGAGGAAAAAAGGCAAAACTTGACATGAGTTCAGCGCAATAGTCCAAACATTTGTCAAATCTAGCAATATTCCCTGCAAAATGATCAAATAACTTTGACTTATGCTAACACGCGGATGCACTGGCATCCAAGTTAACGCACGACTTACGTACCTTCGGAATCTTTCAGCACTTTTTTGGAAGCTCACTTTCTGGTCCGGGATGTTTTTGCTGGAGAATCTTGGCGACGGGAGTTTTGGCACAGTGTTGCGCTGACGTATAACGGGAAAAAAAAAAAAAAAAAAGTGTTAAAAAGGACGCAAGACACGCCTTTTCTCTATTCATTTCAGCTCTCAGCGTTAACTTGAAAATGACAAAAAAAATGGATTGAGCTCACTCTAGTTGTCAGTTGCTCAAATAAAAACAGGACAGGAAAAAAACAAAACTGGAAAATTCAATAGTGAAAAAAACACAATTCAGTTCTACATAGTTCTCAGTCTTTGCACGTTTTCAGCAAACATCTTCTTACATGACATTTAATTAGAAACAAATCCTTGAATTCACTTTACCTTTTGTTCTCTTTTTTTTTCCCCAGCGTGGTCCTAATCATCTCGTACACTGGATGGAGGGCTCCTCCCCTCTTTTCGGCTGATCTGGGATCTGCCGGCTGAGCCTCTCTTCTCTTCATCCTCATCCTCATCCTCATCCTCATGCCGCTCAGTCCCTCGTCCGGCAGCGACCGTGTCCAGACGGCGCGGACGCTCGTAGTCGGAGGAGCGAGCCATGGGGAAATATTTGTTGGTCTAATATTTGCCGTACATGTGAGGTGAAGAGGGTGGTCCGAAGAAAGATGGATGCGTGCGGTGGTGGTCCCGGAGAAGTCTCTTCTTGCGTGGTGGACTTACACGCGTGACCAGGTAGGTGCCACACATATACATATATATAAATATACATATATATATATATGTATATAAGTAAGTCATTCTCACAAATATGAGTAATTTAAAAAAAAATAAAAAATTTAATTTTTCTCCCAAATAAATTGTAGTTTTAAATACAGTGGACATCAGTAAATAAATAACCCCCCCCCCCAAAAAAAATGAATAAAAAATAATGATGATAAAATGACATTGAATATTCACAAGTTGAAGTGGCTTTTTTTTTTTTCCTCTTACAAAAGAAAATGTATTGTTGACTGGTCTACCGTCTACAACAATATTGGCAAAGCACATTTTTAAATTGGTACATTAAAAACAACATTAAATCTAACTCCATTTCGAATTAAGAATTATTAAAACATTACATAATATTCTTAGATTTTAAAAATGTTTATGATTATTATTTTACAAAATATATTGATTACGTAAAAATAAAACAAAACAAATTTGAAAATAATTGTTTAATGAATACATTAAACTTTTTTCCATTTTGTGCATTTTTTTTGTACAAAATAAAATCTTTTGTTTACTGGATTAATTCATTATGCAGTATTAGCAAATCTACTCTGGTAATCGGTACATTCAAAACAACAACATAACAATCTATCAGTAAAAAAAAAAAGAACAAAAATACATTGACTACTCTTAAATTTAGTTTTTTTTTATTTGTAATATTCACTCAACTGGCATGTAAACAGAAAATACTTCAATTGATTTTTAAATACTGCGACTAAAGAATTACGAAAACAAAATACATAAAATATCATACACAAGAGACCTTTTTTAATGTATTTGTTAACCGCACTACGTCAGCATTCCATTTAAAAAAAAAAAAAAAAAACTAAATTTAAAAATATAATGATGGAAATCATTTTAAAATCTCGTCTTCATTTGGAGAAAATGTCACGTTTTTAGTGTGTATTAGCAAAGTTGCTCTTTAAATACCATGCACACAATACTATTTCAGTATTTCAATTTTACATTACACATTGCATTTTAATCATATCTATGCATTATAAAAATGAATTACTCACGGAGCTTCACAAAGAAATGTACATTTTATGGCAAACTCTCATTAGTCTTGGCTTGGCTTCATATTTTAGACAACAGCAGAGGGAGTTAATACAAATCAGCCTTTTATATTTTGTTTTATATTTAGTCCCATCAAGCTTTTAAACGAGCATTTCATATCATTTCGCGGGGCATATTGTCTTGTTCCTGGCCGAGTTGAGGTTGTCCCGATAAATAGAAAGCCTCAAGCCTCTTAGCACTGCTGCTAATCTCCCGCAAACCAAATAAGAGCCTTATTTATATTAACAGATCATTCTGTCAACCATAATGCTAACAGTAATTCTGCACTTCAGCGTGTTTCGTTACTGGACACATTCAATGGTGGGAAGTCACAAAGTACAAATACTTCGTCAAAGTACTTGAGTAGATTTTTCCGGTTGCGGTACTTTGAATATTTGTTATATTATATATTATTATTATTATTATTATAATACATTTCGCAGAGCTAAAGGAACATTTTGTCTTAATAGGATTCAAGTCGAGCTAGCTCTTAAATAACAGCATGCGACATGCCACATGATGGGGTTTTTTTTTTCTTCTTCTTCTCATTACAATCGCAAAAGTGTCTGTTTGTACTTTTGCCACCTGTGTTTTACAAAGTGAATATAAAAAGTCTACACACCCCTGTTCAAATTCCAGGTTTTTGTCAAATGAAAACAAAATTCCACTGAGACAAATCGATCATCACAAATCGTCACCGTTGTGACCGTCAAGTCATTTTATTATTTCATGTTTGGGTTTTCTTCGATAGGTGATGTAAAAATAAACAACTGGGATAATGCGGTTGCAAAAGTGTGCGCACCCTCTGATAATGTGATGACTGATGATCAGAATCACAATGCGGTCGGTGGCTGTGTTCAGAATTAACCAATCGCGTTCAAAATCATGTTAAATGGGAGTCAGTGCTCACCTGCCGCTTGCTCCCGCACATGTGGGACAATGAGATATGAAGCCATGAAACTAAGGTTGAACTGTGGGTTGAAATTGTTTATCTTTACAGACCCCCAATGAACTTGGCACGTTAAAATGTAAAATGTAAATAAAAACACACTACAATGATTTTCATTTGAATACACAATATACAAAGACAAGATATTTCATCTTCAAAGTGATGAACAGTGTAGTTTTGGGGGGAACTATTCCCTCATTTTGAATTGGATCCCTGCAACACATTCCAAAAAAAGCTGAAACAGGCAACAAAAGGCTGAGAAAGTGAAGGGATGCTCCAAAAATAAATGCCTGTTTGGAACATTCCACAGGCGTACCTGTTAATTGGAAACAGGTGAATGTCATGATTGGGTATAAAAGGAGCAACCGCAAAAGGCTCAGTTCACGAGCAAGGATTGGGTGACGTTCACCACTTTGTGAACATGTGCGTGAGCAAATAGTCCAACAATTTAAGAACAATGTTTCTCGATGTGCAGTTGCAAGGAATTTAGAGATGTCATCATCTACGGTCCATAATATCATCAAAAGGTTCAGAGAATGTGAAGAAATTTCTGCATGTGAGCGGAACACCCGTGACCTCCGATCCCTCAGGCGGCATTACATTCAAAACCGACATCGTCGTATAAAGGATATTGCCACGTGGGCTGAGGAACACTTAAGAAAACCATTTTCAGTTAACACAGTTCGTCGCTGCATCTTCAAATGCAAGTTAGTTACTTACTAGTTACTTTGGGAACTCATGGGCCAAAGAGGAAAAGGACCATCCAGATTGTTATCAGCACGAAGTTGAAAAGCCAGCATCTGTGATGGTATGGGGCTGTGTTAGTGCCCGTGGCATGGCTAACTTGTACACATGCAAAGGCACCACTAACGCTGAAAGGTATACATAGGTTTTGGACCAAAATATGCTGCCATCCAAGCAATGTCTTTTTCAGGGTTGTCCCTGCTTATTTGAGCAAGCCACATTCTGCAAGTGTTACAACAGCGTGGCTTCGTAGTAAAAGCGTGCAAATACTAGACTGGCCTGCCAGCACTCCAGACCTGTCTCCCATTGAAGATGTGTGAAAGCGCATAATAAGGTGCAAAATACAACAAAAGAGACCCCGGACTGTTGAAGTTGAAAAAAATGCGAAAGAATTCCACCTACAAAGCTTTAATTTAGTGTCCTCGGTTCGCTAACGTTTTACTGAGTGTAGTTACAGTAAAAGGAAAGGGGATGTAACACAGTGGGAAACATGTCCTTTTCCCAGCTTTCTTGGAATGTGTTGCAGGTATCAAATTCATAATGAGTGACTGTTTGCAAAAAAAAAAAAAAAAAAAAGTTAATCAGTTTGAACCTTAAATATTTTTTCTTTGTAGAAGTGTTTTTAATTTCTGTAATTTCTTGTGTATAATGTGCATTTTTTTTACCCCCAAAATTGCCAAAAGTCAATAGTGCGCCTTATACATCGGTATGGGGGGAAATGAAAAAAACTTTCACATTTTATAAATGTATGGCGCCATCTAGAGGTTATGAAAAAGCTGTACTTTCATTCCAATGTGCCACCGCCCCCTAGAGGTTATGAAAAAGTTGTACACTTTCATTCTCGTATGCCACCTAGAGGTTATGAAAAAGGTGTAGCCTACATTCCACATTTCCAATATGACAGTGGTACTGCATATGTGTACAGTTGTGCTCATAAGTTTACATACCCAGGCAGAATATATATGTATTAAATACGACTGATGACTGAACAACAACCATCATTAAATTTATTTATGGTTATGTTTTGTTTAAAGATAATGTTTTTTTCTGAAATGCTTGACAGTTGAATTTTAATCCCATTAAAATAAAGTTAAATGTGTTTCGCCTGGTCCTTCATGTTTTCTTTAAATAATTCTACACATTTTACAAATTCTGCCTGGGTAATCAAACACATGAGCACAACTGTGTGTTCTCTCATTTACAAAATAATAATAAGGCTGTGAATCTCAAAATAAGAGCGTGTAAAAAAAAAAAAAAGAAAGTATTATGTGTTCAAATAAAGTGCTTAACTTCAGAATAATTATTTGAGAAAACTAACAAAATACAGATAATACGTCATGTTTTGATCATATGGGTAGAAACAAAATCATGCATTGTAAAAAAAAAAAAAAAAATGCATGATACATAAGGAGAAGGGTTTTCCAGGATTTTGAGTCAACTTTGGGGGTGCGCATTATACACGAGAAATTACGGTAAATATAGTTTGAAAAGGATTTGGCAATCATCATATATTGTTTTATTTACGTTTTACACAACGTCCCAACTGAGTTGGAATTGGGGTTTGTATATCACAACAACCTGGCATTTGAACAGAGACGTGTAGACTTTTTATATCTACTATCTGTAAAAAGCTTAAAAAAATGTTAACTTTTTAATCCGATTACATTCACACAATATATCACCAACATTTTTACCGGAGAAATACAGGTATGTAGTCAAAATATAATGATCCTATCATCACATTGTAGCAAGCTTTTGTTGACACGGGCGATGATGTAATGCTTTCCAGTTTACCTTTAGCCGTACTGGCTAAAGGTAAACTTCTGTCAGTGTCGTTTAATGTGGTGGGGGTGAAGTGTGCTGGTTAACTCCCCGGCATTAGCGCTAATCTACACGTGCCTGCACGTGTTACAACCCCAGACATGAGCGAGTGAGACAAAATATTTGCAAAGATGACCAAAAAAAAAACTGAAATCAGTGAGTCAAATTTTTGCAAGACAACAGCAAAAAAAAAAAATAATAATAAAAAATTAAACATTAAATGTTGACAATCAGAGACGTACTTTGACCAATTCAAACTCAATCAAGAATATATATATATTTTTAAAAGTACTCTTTTTTTTAAAAATCATCTTTAAACGTTTCTTTTTTTAGCGGCACGGTGGACGACTGGTCATCACATCTGCCTCACCGTTCAAATCCCCGGTCCCGCCCGTGTGGAGTTTGCATGTTCTCCCCGAGCCTGCGTGGGCCTTCTCCGGTCACTCCGCTTTCCTCCCACATCCCAAAAACATGCGCGGTAGCTTGATTGAAGACTCTAAATTGCCCTTCACAGTGAAAAGTGATTATACTACAATCAATTCTTCACATCTTGTACTTAAAAGTCGTTATTATGCAACAATAGTCATAATTTTACAAGTAGAAAAGTCGCGATCGTAGGAGGGTAATTGTAACGTGACAAGAAATTGTCATTTTACAAGAAACAAATCACCAAACTATAAAAAGAACTGTCAACAACAAGTCATCCACAACAGTCTGTGTACGCTGCGATAACTAGCATAACTACGGGTTGATTGCATGATAATCTGGGCAACCCGATATCCTGATTTCCAGGTTTGGTCGTGTTATGTTTGCAATGCAAGCGCGGGTCGACAGCAGAGGGGGATCATTAATAATTCATTCCACAAACGCAATATTAATCAGAGTACTGTGTTGAGACTACTGGGGGCACATGAAACATTCTTGCCCCCCAATTTTTTCGGTTCCTTCCTCTTTAAGCAACAGATAATTGAACAGAAACTGTGGCACAAAGCATGTAAAAAAAAAAAAAATAATGTAAATTGTAAAGTAAGAACAAAATCAGCCCCTGACACCGATTTCACTGATGAGATTGGAAGAATATGTCTATCATAAGCGGACACATGAAAAAGTAACCCATCGAGTACGCATTCCTGAAATTGAACAGGAAGTGTGCCACATTGGCTTGAAGCAGCCATTTTGGTATCCAGGGATTTTTTTACATTTTTTTATTTCTGCAACTCTCTGTGTTGTCGAGCAATTACCGCAATGGTCACAATTAGTAGTTAACGAAGGTCTTTTTTACAAGAAACGCTCCAGACTGCGCCTCCTCAGAAGTGAAGAAAGCAGCCCTTAACTGTGTGTTCCCAAAAATGTCTGAAGCCCGCCATATATGCGCACGGCCATGCCGCCAGCAGGGCCAGCGCAGACCCGTAAGCAGGGCTGACCGTTCACACACACAGAGAGCGCCCTTATCCTGTTTAGTGGTAAGGACATAAGGAGGGTGTATTTTTAGCGGCTGTATATATTTACCCAGTCACACAGTGGAACAAGTGTTCACGCCGGCTCCGTAGATTTTGGAAACAAGCACGATGACAATTCTCCGAAAGTCACTGGAACGTTGAAAAGATCAGCCCCAAACGCCAGTTGTAGCGAGTGACGCAAAACTGGGGGGGATGTCGATCATAGCAGGACGCACAAAAAAGTCTCAAGGACCCGTGCCTGAAATCGATCAGGAAGTTGGCCTTTTTGGTTTCAAGCAACAATTTCTGACCCATACCTTGTCGTGAAAAAGTAGAAACAAATTATAATCAGCCCTAGACACCAAGCTGGACCCATGCCCAAAATATAACAGGACGTTGGCTAGTTCGGCAAAATCCCGAGCTCGTATTTTGACTAACCCAACTAAGGAATTTGCCAAATGAGCCCAAATAGGAAGCAGTACCCGAGACAGATTGGCAAAGCTTTGTTTTGCTTACGCCAAGCAATGCAGGCAGAAACGTTAGAAAAAATAAAATAAAATGAGGCCCTGAAACCGGTTTCACAGATGGACAGATAATTGAACATGTCCGCTGTAACACGACGACAAAAAAAAAACATGCATGAAACAGGTCAGCCGTTTTGGTTTGAATCAGTCATGTCTCACGCTGTAGCGTACACGGAAAGTTAGACAAAGATTTGCTCGACACCAGTTTCACGATCCCTAACATGAAATTGGGTAGCTACTGTATGGCTTTCATAACAAGACGCACGAAAAAGTTACATTGAACAGGAAGTTGGCCTTTTTGTCATTTTGTCCTCGTATTTTGGTGAATCCGACGATTTGCCTAAGCGTGCTCAAATTTGAAGCAGGCATTAGACTGAACGTGTACCAAAAGAAGTGTTCAGTCTTTTTCTGAAATTGAGTCCAAAAATGACAACTTGGTAGCGTCCCCCTCTTATGTTGTGTTTGTTTCTTCTCAGGCCAGCAGTGCCCGACACAACAGCATGGCGAAGGTCAGCAGCGAAATCTCCTATTCCACCAGATGCCGCTTGTCCAGTCACACGTCCGACGAGGAGCTGGCTGTCATCGAAAATGGAGACAGCAGGTTCGTTGGTTCGGACGGTCGTTAGCCGTGTCCCCATTGACGGGTGCGACCATCCAGACTATCAATCATCTTTCAAATGTGCTCGTCTTTCCTGTTTATGTGAGGACACGTACCACATCCACACGTTTGGCTTTTGCGGCCAAGACTCTTGAAATTTGGAAAAGTCTTTAAGAAGGCCCACACATGTGCGGTATGTTTGGGCCTTATACTCACTCATTCGAACAAAATCTAACAAATCCAGACCTTGAAAATGTTATAGCCACCTTAGCATAGTGAAGTAAGGGTAAAAACGAGACGCAACCAGGAACTATCCCAAGTACAGTTCCCATTTGACATGATTTTCTGAAGTTCATCTGACAGTTCCTGTCAAGGTTCCTCCAAATGTTTGATTCTGTAGACTGCATTGTCCGGTCATCCAAACCGTCTACCTCTTAAAATGGGAGATAGTTTTAATTGGTAAAAGTCAGCAATATTTTAATGGTTGGTAGTTCTCCAGACATCTATACCCCAGTGTTTAATTTTGTGGGTCCTAAAAAATTGTAAGGTTAAGAATGTGACGCAACTAGGAAATCTCCCAAGTTGACATGCCTTGCAGAGGTTCCGTTGAAGGTTCCTGTAAAAGTTCCTTGGAAGGTTGCGATCTGTAGACTACGTCACCTGTTTTGGTCCCACGGCTAAGTGACGGTCTGTGACAGACAGGCACAGCCCGAGAGTGGAAAAACATTTCGATCATGACCTTTGATGTTGGTAGTTTCTGGCTCAAGTTCTTCGGACGGTGTCTTGCAGTCACAATTCCGAGAGGGCGCTGTCGTCTAAGTCCAACAGAACTCTCTTTACTGGTCCAGGAGCAATGGCCAGGTAAACATCCATATTAGTGACTTTCCCTTGTGATTTACCACTACCTATATCACTAGCCTAGACGGGTGTCATGTCGTTGTCTCCGCTCTCTCTGACCATGTCTAGGCTCTCTTACTTCTTCCACATGCTGCGCAACTGGGCCTTCAACAGGATGAACCCTGAGGTACCGGCGAGGCACGACTCCTTCCTGGAGCGCTTCCGAGGCCCTGAGCTCAAAGAGGTCTGCAGACGCGAGAGCGACACCCAGTCCGTGGGCCGCAACGGCACAATGCACAGAAAGAAGTGAGTAGTAGCGGTGCTGATTTGAATAAAGTCTGCCATGAAACAAGGGGCTTGACTGCACTGTGTTGTTTATTTCCAAAGTCTTGGAAGTAACTGGCCGCTAGCTACCTACAACATGAATAACTGCAACAACACAGACGAGTAAGTGTGTAGACTTGGTAGAAAACTGGGTAGTACTCTGGACAGACAGCCTGGCTGGTAGTGACATACTTTCCGTTCCCAATGTAGTCTTGTTTTTTCTCCCTCGTCTTGGCGGTTTGTTGTGTTACATCCAACCAAAGCTTCAGTTTCAAGAAGAATCTCTTCATTACATACGTTTAGTTTGGATTTGCTGGAGGGGTATGATCTGCACCAATCCTACCAAGATAGTTCTCCAGACCTCCACCAGATCCTCCCCACTTGATATAGTCCGGAATCCCCATGGTAATATCTCATAGTCCTACCGTAGACTGTCCCTTTTGCGCCGATTAGCAGCCGGGCCGCGTGAGCCTTAGTAAAATGCAAGCGATAAAAGAGAAGATTAAAAAAAAAAAAAAAAAAAAGACCAAGCCTATCACGATAGTCACAGACATCCACCGGACCTTCCCCGCTTGTTGTTGTCTGGTATTCCTCTTGTTGTCCCTCATAGACCTAGACGCCCCTTTTGCCCCAATTAAGAGAATTAAAAGCCCAAGCTTGTGACCCTTAGCAAAAAGGAAGACAAGAAAGAGGAGATAAAAAAAAATGAGAAGGACGATAAGAAGGATGAGAAGAAAGACGAGAAGCAGGATGAGAAAAAAGATGAGAAGAAGGATGACAAAAAGGATGAGAAAAAGAAAGAGGAGCCCCCGTAAGTACTGTGCCAAAGACGCCCGACTGATTTCATTGCAGGAACATCCGTCGGATTCCGACATTCTCCGACAAGACCCCAATGAAAGTTCTTTTATTCTGTAATCTAGGAAGGAGGTTTGGATCATGGACCCGGCTTTAGACATGTACTACCGGTGGCTCACGGTCATCGCTGGCCCGGTGTTTTACAATCTGATAATGATTGTTACCAGGTATTATTAGTATTTTTTTTTTAGTATAATATTTGAAGTGAAATTGCCTGCAAGTCTTTAAACGTTTTCACCTGGTCTACCAGGGCCTGCTTCAATGAACTTCAGGACCGCTTCACTAAACTTTGGCTCTTCTTGGACTACACCGCAGACTTCATCTACTACACAGACACGTTTGTCAGGTCAAGAACAGGTGAGTTTCTTGGCCAGGTGTCCACCTTGCAGCCCCGTTAACCGTCGATGCTTTACAGGCGGAACTTCTTCGCCTACTCGCTGGTCGTCTGTAGTGTGCATTCGCTTAGCTCTTGGGGCTTTGTGCAGTCAGATAATTAAGTGTGTGGCGATGTCAGCAACAATTGATCTCAATAACAAAGGAGTGTGGGCAGTGTGTCTCGGCTGTTAAACTTCACAGCCTAATCTCGGCTTCCTGCTACCAGCCTCCACACTGGCCACCTCAGCCGGTGTCTGACATGGTGTCTGAAGAGACCAGAGTGTGACGTTTAACACCTGAGAGTCTCCGGTGTGAAACGTCTCACACTCTGGCCTGTGGCCCCTTACACACTGGCCATCTAAAGCCACGTGCAGGGTACCTATACGGGATGAAGGGTTGAACTCGACCCAGGAATTTGCAGTCTTAGCACTGCACAAAAGCAATACTGTTATTGTGTGAGTTTATCAGCAAATAATGGAGGATGGCGAACTTTAACCTTGTGTCTGCTCCCCAGGCTACCTGGAGCAAGGCCTGCTGGTGAAGGATGCTACGAAGCTGAGAGCCAAATACAGGACCACGTCGCAGTTCAAATATGACATGATTTCCATGATCCCCACTGATTTGCTCTTCCTGAAATATGGATTCAACAACCCCGAGTTCCGCTTCAACCGCCTCTGCAAGATCTCCAGGCTATTCGAGTTCTTCGAGAGGACCGAGACCAGGACCAGCTTCCCCAACATGTTTCGCATCAGCAATCTCGTGCTATACATCCTGATCATCATCCACTGGAACGCCTGCATCTTCTTCGCCATTTCCAAGACCATCGGTTTCGGCTCAGACACTTGGGTATACCCTAATATCAGTCACCCGGAGTATGGACGCTTGGCCAGGAAGTACATCTACTCCCTCTACTGGTCCACGCTGACCCTCACCACCATCGGGGAGACACCTCCGCCGGTGAAAGATGTGGAGTACCTCTTCGTCATCGCTGATTTCCTCACCGGTGTGCTCATCTTCGCCAGTATTGTCGGTAATGTGGGCGCCATGATCTCCAACATGAACGCCTCCCGTGCTGAATTCCAGGCCAAGATCGACTCCATTAAGCAGTACATGCAGTTCCGTAAGGTCACCAAAGAGCTGGAGGCACGGGTGATCAAGTGGTTCGACTACCTGTGGACGGAGAAGAAGACCTGCGACGAGAAGGAGGTTCTGAAGAACCTGCCGGACAAGCTCAAGGCCGAGATCGCCATCAACGTCCATCTTGACACGCTGAAGAAAGTGCGCATCTTCCAGGACTGCGAGGCGGGACTCCTTATCGAGCTGGTGCTCAAGCTGGAGCCTCAAGTCTTCAGCCCCGGGGACTACATCTGCAAGAAAGGTGACATCGGCCGGGAGATGTACATCATCAAGGAGGGCAAGCTGGCGGTGGTAGCAGACGACGGCGTCACGCAGTTCGTGGTCCTCAGTGATGGTGCATACTTCGGAGAGATTAGCATCCTCGGTATCAAGGGCAGCAAGGCTGGGAACCGAAGAACCGCCAACATCCGAAGCGTGGGCTACTCGGACCTCTTCGCCCTCTCCAAGGACGACCTGATGGAGGCACTCACAGAGTACCCAGACGCTAAGAAGGCCCTGGAGGAGAAGGGCAAGGCCATCCTGATGAAGGACAACCTGATTGACGAGGCGGTGGCCAACGCCGGAGCCGACCCCAAGGACCTGGAAGAGAAGCTGACCAGGCTGCAGGACAATTTGTATGCCATGCAGACCAAGTTCGCTCAGCTCATGGCCGAGTTCACCTCCAGCCAGACGCGCATGAAGCAACGCGTCAGCCAAATGGAGGCCCAGGTGAAGGCCGTCAAACCCGAGGACCTGTCGGAAGTGGTGGCCGACAAGGAGAAGAAGGTTCAGTGAAGAAAGACTTTCGAGGGAGTGAAGAACTTTCCCACTTCTCTTTATACATCTGCCCAATTGTGTACAGAGAATCTCTGTGAATGCCATGAATAGCAAGAAGTATTTGACGCGCTTACAAAAAGGTTTGTAATTGCCTGGTTAACTTGTGAGATACTCGGTTATGCAGGTCACGGTGGTCACTGTATGCACGTCCAGCTTAAAGATCACCCGGACCATTTTGAAGGTCCCTCGGCGTCGAGCTTTTTCTTTCTTTCTTTCTCTTTTTTTCCCACAGTGTGAATATGCCGTGACGCGCTGCCTCTCACGGGTCAATTCGGATACTACGTCACGTTATGTCTTTTATTATGCGAGAAAAAACAAAATAAATCACCTTTGTCCCTTCATAGGCTACTGCAGGTTGAGCAAGTCCAAACAACCCCAACAATGCCCCCGCAGTAAAGTCATCTTTGTTACTGTACATATGTATGTATCAAATATTTATGCACATTACGTTAAGATGTCTCACTGTATTTGTCTGCATGGTCATTTTGTAGATAAAAATAAAACATTACAACATGTTTCTTGCAATATTTTTGCCAGTTTCCCTTGGCAACATGCAATTTTGTAGGCCTTTTTATTATAGCTACAGATAGTACAGGCTACGTGCCTGTAGATGTGTCCTCAGGTTCGACGTCGACTAGTACAGGCTACGTGCCTGTAGATGTGTCCTCAGGTTCGACGTCGACTAGTACAGGCTACGTGCCTGTAGATGTGTCCTCAGGTTCGACGTCGACTAGTACAGGCTACGTGCCTCTAGATGTGTCCTCAGGTTCGACGTCGACTAGTACAGGCTACGTGCCTGTAGATGTGTCCTCAGGTTCGACGTCGACTAGTACAGGCTACGTGCCTGTAGATGTGTCCTCAGGTTCGACGTCGACTAGTACAGGCTACGTGCCTGTAGATGTGTCCTCAGGTTCGACGTCGACTAGTACAGGCTACGTGCCTGTAGATGTGTCCTCAGGTTCGACGTCGACTACTACAGGCTACGTGCCTGTAGATGTGTCCTCAGGTTCGACGTCGACTAGTACAGGCTACGTGCCTGTAGATGTGTCCTCAGGTTCGACGTCGACTAGTACAGGCTACGTGCCTGTAGATGTGTCCTCAGGTTCGACGTCGACTAGCACAGGCTACGTGCCTGTAGATGTGTCCTCAGGTTCGACGTCGACTAGTACAGGCTACGTGCCTGTAGATGTGTCCTCAGGTTCGACGTCGACTAGTACAGGCTACGTGCCTGTAGATGTGTCCTCAGGTTCGACGCCGACTAGTACAGGCTACGTGCCTGTAGATGTGTCCTCAGGTTCGACGTCGACTAGTACAGGCTACGTGCCTGTAGATGTGTCCTCAGGTTCGACGTTGACTAGTACAGGCTACGTGCCTGTAGATGTGTCCTCAGGTTCGACGTCGACTAGTACAGGCTACGTGCCTGTAGATGTGTCCTCAGGTTCGACGTCGACTAGTACAGGCTACGTGCCTGTAGATGTGTCCTCAGGTTCGACGTCGACTAGTACAGGCTACGTGCCTCTAGATGTGTCCTCAGGTTCGACGTCGACTAGTACAGGCTACGTGCCTGTAGATGTGTCCTCAGGTTCGACGTCGACTAGTACAGGCTACGTGCCTGTAGATGTGTCCTCAGGTTCGACGTCGACTAGTACAGGCTACGTGCCTGTAGATGTGTCCTCAGGTTCGACGTCGACTAGTACAGGCTACGTGCCTGTAGATGTGTCCTCAGGTTCGACGTCGACTACTACAGGCTACGTGCCTGTAGATGTGTCCTCAGGTTCGACGTCGACTAGTACAGGCTACGTGCCTGTAGATGTGTCCTCAGGTTCGACGTCGACTAGTACAGGCTACGTGCCTGTAGATGTGTCCTCAGGTTCGACGTCGACTACTACAGGCTACGTGCCTGTAGATGTGTCCTCAGGTTCGACGTCGACTAGTACAGGCTACGTGCCTGTAGATGTGTCCTCAGGTTCGACGTCGACTAGTACAGGCTACGTGCCTGTAGATGTGTCCTCAGGTTCGACGTCGACTAGCACAGGCTACGTGCCTGTAGATGTGTCCTCAGGTTCGACGTCGACTAGTACAGGCTACGTGCCTGTAGATGTGTCCTCAGGTTCGACGTCGACTAGTACAGGCTACGTGCCTGTAGATGTGTCCTCAGGTTCGACGCCGACTAGTACAGGCTACGTGCCTGTAGATGTGTCCTCAGGTTCGACGTCGACTAGTACAGGCTACGTGCCTGTAGATGTGTCCTCAGGTTCGACGTCGACTGTTCCAACGTCGACAGCACCTTCACTGCCTGCAAATTGGACTAAAAAGTGTTTTTTTTGTATTTCCAACCGTGGAACATTGTTGCTGCTGACAGCCGTACCATTAACAAGTCGGTTGAGTGTAGCGGCAGAACGGCACATGACCGGAGCAGAGCCGATCGCAAGCGTCTGCTTTCGAAGTCAGATGCTCATATGAAAAACATTTTTGGGATAAATCCAAGCTTTTGCGGCGATTTTTCAAACACAAATAAAATTGTAATGATGGAAATTTCCAAAAGCAACTAATTGCACATTTTCCCCATATTTTGAAATCAAACTACATAAAGTCGTTACATGTAATCCGTTAATCCACAACACTGTATCGTACAACTGAGTAAAGTTCTCGTTAGCACCCCGTTACTGTACCGTACAACTTCTATGCGGAGTAAAGTTCTTGTCCGCACGTCATTGGGCATAACATTTTGGCGACAAAGAAGGAGTTTTACTTGCCGCCACTGCCCTCGTTCTTCATCACCGGTCCTGAGATACCGCTGGTACGAATCTTTTAAGACTAGCGGCAATCGGAATAGCCAAAGCTCGTGAGGCCCACCGCTATTCTCTTCCACAACTGGCTTTTGTACTCTTAGACTCGCGCAGATGTATGAAGACTGTCTGTCACCTTGTTGGCAGGACATCCCACTCCTCCACAGAGCGTTACAGTCCGGCGACCGACAGATGGGAGAATCGAAAGTCCTCTGTAACCTCACCGATTCAAAGACGAGATGCCAAAAACACGTGACTGGCGGTTGGTTTACTTAAAGATTTAAATGGCAATGTAGAGTAGTAAAGTTGACTAGTCGACTAATCGGTTTAACCCGTTGTAGAGTGATCAGCGGTTCTCAAAGATGCTGCTGCAGTCGATCCGGACCGCATCCAGGGTCAAATTCCCGATTATCTGCGGTCCCACTGGCTCGGTGAACATGCTGCAATTGGGCAGTGGCGTTAGAATCTGTGGAAACTCTTCCTCCTCGCCCTCTTCATCCAGGTCTTCCTCCTCCATGGCCAGACGTCGCTCCTGGCATCCGGTTGAGAGGTAGTCCACATTTGCGGTACCGGAGTCCAGCGAAGCCTGGGTCTGCTCCGAGCCGTTTGAGTCGTGGGAGTCGCTCTTGATGTACGTGGTGAGGGGCCACCGAGGTGTCGAAGGACCAGCCGGTGAGGAGACCGCCTCCACCGTGTTGTGATTGGACACCTCCTCCATGTCTGTAATAATACTGATGATAGGCTCCGCCTCCTCCTCGGTCGGAGCGACCTCACTGGCCTGGGGTTGCAGCTTCATTTTCCCCTATAAAAAAAATACAAAGGGAAAAAAAAGACATATATAGCGGTATTATACAATAATAATAATAATACATTATTGTATAATAACGCCCTCTCTAATAATAATAATAATAATAATTATTATTAAATGATGTACTTTATATTTATAAATGTATTTTCTTTCTGATAATAAAGACATATTTGTCACGTGGTATATGAAGGCAATACAATACTTTTTCTGAAAGAAGTTTGTAAAAAGTAGTCTTTGGGACCTTCTGCAAAGAAAGGAACTATGAGAAATGATTGACTTATTTAAATTGTCATATTATTTGAATCTTTTAATTTATTTATGTTATTAAAATCAGACAAAAAATAATTCCGTAATAGTATAGGTTTGCAGTATTACGATGATAAGGACACCTTTTTTTACAAGATGAAAGTGATAACACTAATTTCGTCCAAGTGAAAAATGAAGGCTAACAGTAAACAAACAGAAAAAAAGATGTATTGTTATTCTTTATCATGTGCAACAAATGCAACAGGTGATGCTTAATAGAAGTAGTCAAGACTTTTACTGCACTGTAACTTTTATTTGACTCTTTTAACGTTCACTAATTCCGCATTGAAATATAATGACCTTCTCCTGGGTGCATTCTTTTGCCCATTTGCTGTTTGCGGGATCCGGCACCACTTGAAGCAGGAAGCGCCGGAAAAGCAGCCACACCCTACAAAGACGATACGTCCCAGTTAAACAAGGCGAGCTACAAATGGACCGCTGCCGCGCTATGTCATGAACCTCCTCTTCACGGCTGCAATTTGGCACACGCACAGCAGCAGCAGCGCCGCTGCCGAGAGCAGCAAGCACAAGACCAGGGGCAACACCGGGATCCCATCTGCGGCTGCGAATCACAACAAAAGCAGACTTTATTCGTCATTTTGGCCTTTAGTAAGCAATATAAACAGTTGTATATGTAATACTGCATCATATTGTTTAGTCTTTAGCTTTCTTTTGTGTTTTTACCATAGGGCTTTATTTTTATTTCATGGGAAACAAAAACAAAAAAAACTGTATTTTTTTGGATTGAATCCATATTTTCACAGAGTACCTCACTCATAATAACAAAGTACAGTGGCGCCTTGCGATACGTGGTTCCATGACTATGCTCGTAACTCAAATCATACTTTCCCTTTGAAATGAATTGAAATCCCATCAATCCGTTCCAGCCTCCCCCCAAAAAACAGATCTTGAAAAACTCTTACGTCGGGTCACTTGTATCTCAAGGCACCACTGTATATAAATTTTTTCACCCCAAAAAAAAAAAACAATAATTTGTTTAGTTTTTCACCTTATCGTGAAAGTGTATTGTGGGAATAATTTTGAAGGGGAAAAAATATTGTAATACTCCAATTTCCTCTCAAAATTAGACACACAATACCCCATAATAATTCATTTATAATGACGGTATTCTGACGACCAGAATTCTAGTGAAACAGTCACACGGTGGCCATGAAGTGCACACCTTGGATGACGATCTTGACTTTTTGAGCGGCTGGACTTTCTCCCCGAGCAGTCCAAGCAGTCACCCACAGGCTGTGTGCACCAGGACGGAGGTCCTCCAAGAAAAACGTCCGCTCGGTCGCTTGAACGGAGTCTGCAAATCAAAGCCACAACAATGGGAATTAGATCAAATCAACTGAATTCCAGATATTTGCAGTATTTGGACTTTACATTGCTGCACACTTCCAGCGGCGTCTTCCAGGTAGATGGTGTACTCAGTGATGCACCCGCCACGCTGAGCCCTGGGAAGCTCCCTCCACGTCACGGCCACTCTGTTGAAGTCCACTTCGTGTTGAACCGACGGACCAACTTTGGGGACTGCAAAAGATCCAATGAAAATTAAAGCTCTGGACTGAGACAAACAGTGATGACTTTCTGTTCAATTTAGTTCATGGGTTCTCGACATTTTTGTGGGAACCCACACAACGATTTGAACCCAGATCTTGTGACTGCGAGGCAGACATGCTGACCACCAACTAGCACAATGGGCCGCCCTCAGAGGCGCATTTATCCTTGAACGGTCACATCCTGTTACCTGATTGGCTGATGTTGAGGAGTCTAAAGCTTCTGGTGGTCATCGAGCCTTCGCCGTGGAGAACGTAAACGGCGACTTCGTAGCACTCGGATGCGTTCAAGCCTGCGCATGGAAAAAAGACATCGGGAAAAAGCTTGGGATCTGGAACTCGTAAAGAGAATGATTTGGAACACATGAAGAAAAGTAGATGAACTGGAACACATGAAGAGAATGATCTGGAACATATGAAGAGGATGATGCGGAGCACACAAAGGGAAAGAGCTCGACCGTATGAAGGGGACGATCAAGAGGACGATCGGGAACATATGAGGAGAATCATCCGAATATGTTAAGAGGATGATCAGGATCACAGGAAAAAAAAAGTGGGTGAACTCGAACACATTGAGAGAATTATCTGGAACGCGTGAAGAGGACAATATGGATGAACTGGAATACATGAAGAGAATGATCTGGAACACGTGAAGAAAAGCAGATGTTTCAGAACACAGGAAAAGGACGATCCGCAACACATGAAGAGAACGATTCGAAATTTGAAAGTGGGCCAACATTTCTGACCTTTGATGACAGCTTGACGAGCTTCTCCGTTCAGTCTGAGCCAGTGCAGCTCCTGCAGCTTGAGACCCTCGGGGTACCACTCGACTACGTGGGCCGCGGGGGCCGTCGCCCTTTCAGCTTGTCTCCACCAGAGGGCGACGCCGCGTTCGTCTGCCTTCACCTGTACATCCAACTGGGCCAACGCTAAAAGGAAAACAAATGTGGATTTCCTCACAAATGAAAGCTTGGTAAGAATTTCGACAGTCATTTGGAAATTTTGATGTGAATTCTTCTAAAAGGGGGGATGATTTTTAGAATGTTCAACGTTTTGAAGTTAGAATCGTTTCAATTGGTTGAGAAATTGGAATAAGGCTGTGGATCCTTTTCGGACGCGCTGTACATGTTCGTTTACCTTTGGTGTGATAGGCGGTAATGTTGGCCGGCGGGGACATCCCTTTGGAGTTGAGGGCGCTCACCGTCACATGGCACCTGGCACAAAACGCAACGGAAGCGCTGGTGACCTCTGCGCTGAGGTTGGCCGCGTACACCAGTCCAGACTCAGAGCTGCGTACCGCCACCGAGTAGACCACAATCTTACCCCTGGCATGGGTGACGTTCATCGGCTGGAAAAGTCCAGACAGAAATGACAGTAGCCTGTCATGCAATTCTTAAAACAACTGAAGTAAGATTCTTTCGGAATGTTGAACATTTTCAAGTTAGAATGTTCGACTCTTAACAAATGGGGAATTTGTTCACTTTCTCCATGAATTTGAATATTTCTTTCATCAAAAAAAAAAAAGAATTCTTTCAAAATGAAAAGTATATTTGTAACATTTTCTTAATTTTTTTTTTTTTTTTTTTTAGTATGATGTGAGAAAAATTAAGTTCTGAGAATTTAATATGGAATTCTTCCCAAAGTAGGTCTTTTTGGAATTTCAAACATCCTGAAGTTCGTTTGAATGTGTGAAAAAAATGAACAATCTCAGGGAATTTGCTCCATTTCTCCATTTATTTGACTGGGGGTTTTGTCTGGAAATGTGGAATTATGGGAAAAGTGGAAACTTAGAATTTGGATGTGCTGAGAAATGTTGAGTTGAAGATCAATTAGCTACATTTCTCCATTCATTTGGAAATGTTCTCGCGAAAAGAGTGATTCTTGAAAAAAAAAAAAAAAAAAAAAAAAAGGTACATTTGTCTAATGTCTCTGTAGTTGTTTTTGTCCCAAAAAAATCTTTAGACGACATCTTCAAAAAACACTCAACCTCCTTAGCCGAGGTACTCATTGCATATTTTGTCTCTTGATTTCTCTTATATATGGCAAGTCATCATGTTTTCACTTCATCGTTTCTCTTCAGCTCGTCTTTTCTCGTAAAGCGAAACCAATAGCTCTCGACCTCTATGTTTAAATATGACAATACCTCCCTACATATGCGAGTGTGTGTGTGGTTACAAGTGAAGACGGGTGACACGTAACGCCTACGCTGTGGTCAAACATTGACCTTTCAGCAGCACAGCGAGACAGAAAGTGTGGCTCTGAAGACAATATGGTGACAAACACACTCATGCTTCGATTTTACCTTCCAGTAGAGCCTGATGGACTTGACGTCGGAGGGAGGTTGCGTGTACCACACATCCAGCTGTCTGGCCGGTGCTGCCGGACAACGAACGAAGCACAACGTGTACTTTGAGAGAGGCGAGTGAAATGGACGCTTGAGAGCAAAGTAGCAGACTTCATGTTTTAGACCATGGCTTCTTGAGACTTTTGAAGCCTCCTAAAGTTTACGATGCTAAATGAAGCCGGCGTCGGGGGCTGAATTTTCAAAATTGTCGAGCGACAAGGGTTTTGTGTCAATTTGTCTTTGAGGAACGCCAGGAAATGGCCTTAAAGTGTCGGCTTCAAAACAAAAGGGCTGATTCTCTGTGTCTATTCAGACATGTTTATGCCTATAAACATGGCTAATAAATTCCATGTTGCTCAGTGAAACAAGCTTCTAGGGCTGAATTTTCAAAATGGCGGCGTTAGTTGACTGTTTAACGGCAATTCATCAAACGATACTACTTCAAACCAAAATGGCTGACTTCCTGTGTCTTTTTGGGCATGGCTCCTTGAGACTGTGGTGCCTGCGCGATCTGCGATGCCCATATGCAACAGATCGGCCATCTTTATCAGCTAGCTACGGCGACAACATTAGGGTAAAATACGTGGGTTGATCGTACATAGACGTCCACAAAATTTCACGTTGAAAAGTGAATCCGCCTTTGGGGGCTACATTTTGTGAGTACGGTAAAGCCCTCAAGAAAGGCGTAGCCCGTGTTGCGCATCAAGGAAACTGCCTGCACAAATAGATTATCTTGACGCCATCACTTTTACATATGCAGTTCCCATAACGCATCAACATCCACAACATTCATTATGTACTGTAGCTATCGCATTGTAAGTCTAAAACCTCAGAAGAACTGTCAGAAAAAGCCCGCAAATCATGTATTTCAAATTCAAATACTCGCCTTCCTCCTGCGTCCAACTGGAGGTGACGTCGCTCCAGTCGCTCCACAGACCTGTGCTGAATTTGGCCCTGGCTCTGAAATGGTACAACCGGTAAGGCTCCAGAGACCAGATGGACAGCAATTGATCCAAAGCCACTGGCACGTCCTGGTGGAGCAGTGGCTAGCATGTTAGCATTTGATTCATTTTCCATTGGAAATAATAACGGACTAGAGGGCCAAGATGGAAAATCCTCATTGATCTGCCTAGTTGCCCTTAGGACTCAGGTTGCTACCTGGCCAGATGTTAGCATTTCACTCAGCTATAGCATATTAGCATTTGAGCAGCCTTTGCAAATAGTAACTGATGATATTGTATATGCTATCCCTATAAGTGTTCCTCAAATTGTAGTCTTCTTAGATGTTCCATGCCAACTGTGACCATGTTAGCATTTCATTAAAAAAAAAATCACGAAATGTTCTGAAATTAACATATGGGTCCCCAATTCTGTTGTTACCATGCTAGATGTTAGCATTTTAAGAATTAGCATTCACGGCCAAAGTTTTACAGAGTAGGGCTGTACAATAACGATGTCAGTTCTCTGGCTCCAAAACATTTTTGTCATGGGAGTTTGTTTGGTATTCTTACCGAGTGTGGATAGGTGGTCCAGAGTCCTGGTTCCGTAGCGTACTGGACCGCCAGGTGTTGCGTCCTCAGAGGCTGTCGAACCCGGATGGCGCACCCCCTGGAGGAGCACTGGGGCCCCCCGAGGACCGGAGCGGGGGGGATCGCTGTTCACATCAACACAACGTCACTTGAAAGTGCACCACAACAGTGACACAAAGAGAAGAACACAAACCGTACCGATGTTACTGAGAGTATAGTTGGCAGGTGGCGACATGGCCGACCCCAGTGCATTGTGGGTGCGGACCCGCATCGAGATGAAGTGAACTTTGGTGGACACGGAAAATCTGGCTGATTGGGGATCAGCTCCTCTGATAGGGATGTTGAATGGAGGCCACGGCTCTTGGCGATCTCCTGATACCCTGGTAATCCTGCAACACACACACACACACACACACATTATGGTTTTTATACTCTATGGGAAAAACTACTGTGTGTGCAGATACCAAATTAAATGTCACGCACGCACATACAAGATGACAAGAGACACACCAGAGCTCTGTAGTGTCCTCCAGGTGTGTTTTGCGGCCTCTTTCCCAGGAACAAAACACCTCACCAGTCTGGTTGGTCACAACCTTGTAGCTGCACCGAATGTTCCGCGGCCTCTCTGGCGGGTCTGCGGACATAAAAACATCAAATGGACTTGACAAAATTGTTGTTGTTGTTTTTTTTAGATGACAACCAGCCCCAGGTGGTCCACACTCACATCCAGCCCAGATGTCGAGTCCACACGGGTCCGAGGTCAGGGCACGGCATCGGCACAGGCAGCTGAAGGTCCGGTGCTTGGTGATGTTATCCACGCGGACGTACGTGGTGCTCGAGTTGACCACCGTGTGGCGCTGCAGGGCAGGCGGGTCCTCGGTGTACATGGAGCGCTCGCACTCACAGTTAAAGGTGCAGTACACCTCCAAGCTGGAGCCAAGCCGCACCACTGGCCCCGCGCTGGACCAGCACACGCAATCAGGGGTCTTACCTGAGAAGTAAAACAAATTGTAGGGTGCAGCCCTAAACTAATTGGTGAGAGCCATACTTATTTAGTTAGCATGCTACTTCCTGGTTTCCAGGCTAGCGTTGGTGGATATGGAAGATTTCGAGTTTCAAAATATTGTTTAGAGTTTCAAATTAAGCCACAAAGGTTGAATCAAGGCAACTGGACTCTTCTTGTCTGAATGAAGACATTTCACATTTAATCCAAAATGCTTCTTTAATTCTAAATGTTGTCGTGTTGTAATGCACGGCACTGTAGTGAGGAGTGCAATAACCTCTAGTAGAGACCAAGCAACCCTTACACAGGGAAAATGGCTATTAATGTGCCTTTCCGCTGCCAGGGAGGTGAACGACCGGTTGGTACGCAGGATGGTCAACATCAACAACCCTATTGTGAACACACCCTCCAGAGACATAAATAAGGAAAATCCACACTTCAAATTTTACAACTATGGAGACAAATTCTGTGTTTTAACATAATTTATAGACTTCATGTTTTGTTTCATGAAGTGAATCAAATGTGTGGCTCACCTGTGCAGAGTTGCACCAGTAGCATCAGCGTCACGACACAGACCAGGGACCATTTTGGAGGAACTGCCGCCATGTGTCATCAGTGAGTACTTCGTGTGTGTCTGTCACACAAATACCACGGCTGCCCTTCACAGGCGACAAAAAGCATTTGAAATTTGAGTCAAACTGACTGTGCCAGTAGAGACGAAACAAACACACATTGACACAAAATGTACTTACCAAAAGTAAAAGTCATTGCTCCTCCATCATGAGCATTGTCTATTTTCATGGTCCTTTCTTACCATCCTCCGAATGATCGGCGTGTTGGCAACCGTGACAACGTGACAAGCGCCATCCTCTTTTCTTTTTTTTTTTTGTTAGGATGTGAGTCAAGTCACATTTGAATTGGAGGAAGTTCAGTGTGGTGACGTGCCGCACAATGGAACCACGACAATACTCGCACGACTTTCATCTCTTTTTGTGCTATCTGATAGAATGTAGTTGAATTCTTGGCTTCACAGTTTATCACGTTCCGTTGTATTATACAGTATTTTGTTTAGTTTTGTCATGTTGTGTTTTAGTGTGTTGTGCTTTGCTGTGCTGTATTGTGTTGTGTGACGTTACGCTACATTGCATTATGTAACTGATGTTTTGTGCTATGTTACATTCTGTTACACTACATTATGTAACGCTACATTTCGATACACTACATTTTCTTAAGCTACATTCTGTCACGCTATGTTCTGCATTTTGTTAGGCTACATTATGTTACGCTACATTACTTAGTGCTACAATTTGTTACGCTACATGTAGCGCTGTTTTGTTACGCTACATTCTGTTAAACTATATTGTGTTACGCTGGATTCTGTTACACTACATTATGTAACGCTACATTTCGATACACTACATTTTGTTAAGCTACATTCTGTCACGCTATGTTCTGCATTTTGTTAGGCTACATTATGTTACGCTACATTACTTAGTGCTACAATTTGTTACGCTACATGTAGCGCTGTTTTGTTACGCTACATTCTGTTAAACTATATTGTGTTACGCTGGATTCTGTTACGCTACATTGGCTTACGCTATTATGCGTTATGCTACTATGCGTTACAGTACTATGCATTATGCTACTATGTGTTACGCTACTGTGTGTTACAGTTTAGGAGGTTATGCTTCATTACGCCATGTAATGTGATGTTATGAATTAGTGTGCTTCCTGGTTTCAAATCCGTTGCCAAAGGCGAAGGGCTTGACAAAAAAAAAACTGTTACTGTACCAAAAATAGCATGTTCCAGACTCCAGAGACTTGTGTTTTGCTGCAGCCATGACACTCTCTCTCTGCACAGCACTCTCTATGCACAATAGACAATAGATAGAACCATCATGACATGGACGGTACGTCAATGCCCCACATTCAACATGGCCGCCACGTAGGCATGTCTTTTGGAATTGCATCTTGTCATATTGTACAGTATATCTGTGACGCAGAAATACGTCAGTCCCATTCTCTGCCTGCATTGCGCCACAGTGCCAGTAAACAACAGTGGCCAATTCTGGAACTAACAGATTTTGTCAACGGGTGTTCAAGTGACAAATGGAAACGATTTTCGAACACATTGTTCAGTCTCAATGGTCTGTTTTATCCGATATGTGTTATATAGGGTCTTGTTTTATCGAGGTTCCCCTGTATTGCGTTACATACAGTAAGTGATATTTTGTGAAGGTAATGGGTGTGATTTTACATTACATAATGGTACCTTCCAATATGCTACATTAGGTTGCGCTACATTACGTTATGCTACATTACGTCATGCTATATTACATTACGCTACATTAAGTTACATTAGGCTATAAAGACACTACACTATGTTATGCTGGAGCACGTTGCACTGCATAATGCTATACAATGTGACGTTATGCCATAGTATGTTGATGTTTTTTGATGGTATGTTATGCTACGCTATGTTACGCCACATTGCATTATTCAAGTGAGGTTTTGTGATTTTTATGGTATGTTACATTATGCCGTGGTAGGTCGCATTACGCGACATTACGTTACGCTACATTACGTTCTACTAAGTTATTTTTACATGTTATCGCCGCATATCATCTCAGCTACTCGGCATCATTTTTCATTTTCAGTACCTTATATTTAAACACATTTGACCCCCTCTACAGTATTTCATTTCCGCTACCAGACAGTCAAAACAATCTCCCAAACTGTATCTTTACTTATCTAGCAATTCCACTGATCTAAGCTACCAGACAATCAACACATTTCCTACATCTCTCCTCATCACAATTTCCGCGCATCTCAGAACTCATCCGAGCATCAAGACCCATGACGGGATGCATTGTGGGACTTTCCCCTTCTGCCCCACTTCATCTCCCCAGACTGACTGAACAAAAAATAAGTGTCTTGCTAGAGTTTTCATCAGTCATATTTTACATTGCGGAGGCGGGGGGTGGGGGGTGCTGGTTAGTGGGGTGAGGAAGTGAGACAACTCTCAGGAAGTTGCAAAAAAAAAAAAAAAAAGTGTCAATTTGAAATTGAGGAAACAGACAACTGAATTGTGGTGTGTTTTTACTCGCTCACATCACATGCAAAATAAAGATGCTACGCTAACCCTCCCTGCTGCTTGTACACATGACCGAATTGCTATGCTAGTTGTTTTTGCTCGTGTGCTTTAAGGCAGTCCCATAATCATTGGGCATTTTGTTATGCTGCTGGAGGTTTAAATCACGGTACAAAATGGAGTCTGTCCTCGTAAAAATCTATTACAATACTGCAGGAAAAAAATTATAAAATAATGCAAAGTATTTAGTACTTACAAGAATTGAGTGGGATTTTATACAAGAATAAAAATACAGCCTTACAGGCTTACAGGTCCATTCCCTTTAAAAGCGGTGCAAATAGTCTCGCATGGAGACGGAAGAGGACTCAGCGACCCGTGCGTGACTTGAGCGTTAAACGATCTATATTCCCTCAAATGATCATTTGTTTCCAACCCCCCGATTCCCATAGCTGCTTGCCAGCCAGTTCGTGGGATGTTTAGACCGACTTTGAGTCGCCAAATTGTCACATGCGCCGGGCCAATGTCGAAGAACACACCCTCATTGCGTCGGTACGCCCGTCTTGGCGCAGACCGGTCTGCCAAATTGGCCAACACACCAGCGAGCCTTGCGCTTGCACGGAAATACGCCACCATTTGCACAGTCGACAAAATGAGAGCCCGTTGGCTTCTCTTGTGGGGGTTGTGCTTTCTTCTTTGCAAACAGGATGAATGAACATCATTTGTGTTGTTTATTCTGCTTCCTGTCCGCTGCTGGGAATGCAGATTTGTGGGATGTAGCCCTTAGTCAGCGAGACCTCCACCACAGTTTGACCTTTTTGTAAATCCACCGCGGGGGGATGGTTTTCGGGGTCCCCCCAGTTGCTTCTGTCCGGGTCTAATTCCGGGGTGTGGCGCCAGGTGGAGGAGTCCAATTCCACGCTGGACAGCAAGTTGCCCAAGGGCGATCCAAACCTGTTCTCCTCCGTCGGGTCTGTCTGGTCCTGGTCCGGCTGTTCTACTCGCGGTACCGCGGTCAGCTGAGGTTTGTAGCCGTGGTCCGGTGTCTCCGTGACAACAGCCTCCAGGAAACGGGTCTCGGCCTTGGTAGGATGCTGCATGGAGGGGACGGGTGGTTGCGAGTCTTCTCCGGAGGCGAAACTGATGAGGGACAGCAGCGGGTCGCTGTCAGTGTCCGGGAAGGACGGGTCGCTCCAGGAGTCCAGCTGAAGATGGAGATAATTATGATTATTGTGATAATTCATTCACCCATTTCGTATTTATTTATCGTGCATCAATTCAACAGACAATTCATTAGGGGCACCTGCACAATGGATATGAAATGATTGTCTTTTATTTTTTTATTACCATTCATCATTAAAATGGTATGCATTGTAAAAATATTGTACAACGATACATCAATAGAAATGAATTAAAGCATGTTAAATCAACCATTTACTAAAAGGATAATCAAGCTCTGTCAATGAATTTAGTAATCTCTGCATTACTTCACGACCGATTTCCACGACGTTAATATATGATACATTCAATCTTAGGTATAATGCATGCGACATGATCTGCTCGCAATGGCTTGTCTTGGACGTTGCTGGTGTACCTAATGATGTGTCTTGTGAGGGCGAGTACCTTCAGCTGTTTGATGGCTTGGCTATTTCCTGGTTTCGGGAGCTTCTTCCCCCACCAGTCAGGACCCCACGACGCACATTGCTGTTTGATCCTTATCATCATATACAGAAACACATGCACATTGGTGCTGCCGTTTTGGTTAGCAACAGCCTTCTTCAAACGGGCACGTCTACTGTAATAAATCAAACAGTTTTTCCCGTACCTTCTCCTTATACAGCTCCAGCAAGCCACCAGGACCGTAAAGGCCACCACGGCAATCACGGGGAGCACCAGCGCGACCGGTCCAGCTACATCAATTACATTCTCTGATTATAATTTATCTAGCATTGTATGTATTATGTATTATGTATTATAACACACCTGCAGGCTCCTTGGGCTGAGAGGAGATCAGGTTCCCGCGCCGGCCCTCTCCCGCGGAGGTGTAGGCAGACATCTGGATGGCCACGGCGCCCTCGGGACACTCCAGCCACGCCTGCCTGCGACCCCACGCGGCGACCACCGCTAAAGGCAATTACATCGTCAGCAGTCTCGCACTAGCTAACGGAGCTGCCCACCTAACGAGAGCGCTTTACTTCTTTTTACACTTGTATGACAGTTAAGAATGCGAAACTGCGACGTGTTACAATCGAGGGTGAGGTACAAGGTAGTGACACGAAGGGACAGTTTTCAGGTTTCAAATGATCTTATTGAAGGAATGGAAGAAGGAAGGACGCAAAGAAGGAAAGGAGGGAGGAATTAAATGAGAATGGAAAGCAAGAAGGGAGGAAAGAGGGGAGGTAGGCATGAAAGGGAGGAAAAGAGGAATGAAAGACTGAAGGAGGGAGGAAGAAAGGAAGGAGTGAAAAAACAAAGCAGGGAATGAAAGGAAGCAAGTGTATACGCAGACTTTTGTATGTGAAGAACGTCAAAATGCCACATAAGTTTTCAGTTTTAACATAACAGTTACAATACAACTGTTAAGAATGACTAAATTTAATATAAAATGTAAAACGGGGAGTGGGTGAAAATCTGGGCGAAAACGTGACCGTCAAGTAGTTTACACGTGTAGTACTCAAACTGTCCACAGGAGGTCACTATTGTTTGCAATCAGAGCCTGATGTGTTCCCGGTCCCTCGAGCAGTATTTTGTAGTTTTCTAGCTTTTGTTCACTTGGCATTTCTTGGCTGTGCACGTGGAGGGTCCTCAGATAGATGGTGTAGTTGGTGATGAAGCCCCTCTGCTGCTCCACCGCGGGGTCCTCCCACTGGACCAGGAGGCGCGTGGCCCTGTGGACCAGCACCGACACGATTGGACCGGCGACCGGTTCTGAAACAGCAACGTGTGATGTCACAACCCTTATGAAAGTCATAAACAGTGTATCTGGAAAGAATTCACAGCGCTTCACTTTTTCCAGATTCTGATATGTTACAGCCTTAACCAAAATGGATTAAATTAACTTTTTCCTCAAAATTCAACACAACACCCCATAATGACATGATTATTATTATTTTTTTGCACATTTATTAAAATTTAAAATTTAAAATTTTTAAATTAATTTTTAGAATTAAAATTCACTTTTTCCATTTTTAACAGATGTCACAGTCAAAATGGATTAAAGAACATTTCCCCTCAAAATTCTACATTTACATCCAACGACATCAACTATTTTTTAATAAATAATAATAGCAACATAAAGCTTTTATCATGTTGTTATCATGTGCAAATATTAATTGAATCCATTCTGGTATAAAACTATGCAACATAACTGATTATGGGAAAAAAAATCAAGTGCTGTGAATACTTTCTGGATGCAGTCTATTCCTAACAATGACATTTTTCCCCACATTTATTTTTCATACTTTTGTGAAAATGAGTATGATGAGTATATTTGTACGTTTTGTTACTATTGGTTGTTGTGTGGACAGTACAGTAGTTCCCCCACCCATATTTATTTTTGCATTTTTACACATTTTTGTCATGATGGGACGTTGTGTGTAAGATTTAGTGGAAACAAATAATTGCATCCATTTTAGACGGCTAAGTAGCATAAGATGTGGAAAACAGAAGTGTTTGACCTTTTCTTTATATACTGTTTATATAAATATATATGTAATTTTTAAAAATGGGTTGTTGTAGGTAGAATTGAAAAAAAAAAAACTTTTGGAAAAGGGATGTAACATAAAATGTGGAAAAATGTGAAGCACTGTGAAATAGTGCATCTGAAAAGTATTCACAGTGCTTCACTTTTTTATTTTTATTTTAAATAAATGATCAAAAATGTGTGATGGCGTGTATTACTGAGCTGTCCAGAGTAGGCCAAGATGGAGGAAAGCATGCTGACTCCTCCTCCGCTCACGGAGTACACAGAGATGTTGTACCTCACTCCCACTGACATGCCTTAAAACAGGAAAAGTGGGTGTAATACCCTAGCTTTCCACTGGGTGTCAGTGCCGTGTTGAAAAAGAGCCTGTTTGTGTTTTCTTTACCTGTGATGCTTGCGTTGTTTTGATCTACGGGCACTTTTTTCCAGCCTAGCTCGCGTTTCCCCACAGGTACACTGATCCAATCCAGCACGTAGTACAACTCCTCACTTCCTGGTGCTCGAGGTTTGGTCCACTCCCAGGAGACCAGTAAAGCGCTGCCGTTAGCTGCAGGAACCGCTAGCCGGACAGCAGGCCCGGGGTCACCTGAACAACAACACGCTACATTAGCCTTTTTGCTACGACATATTTTACCTCATGAAGGCTTACTAAATGGTTTATTAAGATGTAATAAAGGGATATAAGTCGTAAGATAAGGTGAAAGTGTAGCAGCAGCTTCAACAAAACAAACAGATGACATAAGTTCCTTTTACATTTGCTTGATAGTTAAGAATTATGAGTTAAGATCGTCAAACAAATGTAAATATCAGACAAAGATATCCAAAGTACACATAAAATGTAGTTTTTAAATTACATTTTTTTTTGTATTAAGGAAAAAAACAACAACATTCAAACTGTGGCTGATCATATAATTTTATTATATTATCTGATGATGATAAACAAACTCGTGTGCTCTTACAAGGGCCGTCTTCTACATGGAGGCAACCAATCATAGGAAAGGGGGCGGTCTTAGGCAAATAATGGAAAAAGCAGGTACAAAATAGAAGTAGCTCTCAGAGGGGCCTTTTCCGGACATTAGTATGACAAAAACAATGTTTTTTCGAAATGCAATTACAACTACAAGCGACCATCCCCCCAAGCGGAGAACACAAGAGGACTAGCTGACGACTTGAACACCTTCTACTGCAGATATGAAACGCACACTTGCACACCCCACATCCACCCAGCCGTACCACCGACGTCTGCGTAGACCATCCACAAACAGGATGTGAGATGCGTTTTCAAACTACAAAAGATCAATAAAGCGGCAGGCCCAAACCTTGTGTCCCCATCCTGCCTCAAAGTCTGCACGGACCAACTCGCTCCAGTCTTCACACAGATCTTCAAAAGGTATCTGGAACTGTAAGAAGTACCATCCTGTTTCAAACGCTCCACCATCGTCCCAGTCCCTAAGAAACCTACAATCTCGGGTCTGAATGACTACAGGCTTGTCACCCTGACATCTGGGGTCATGAAATCCTTTGAACGCATCGTGCTGCACCACCTCAAGAGCCGTCACAGGACCCCTGCTGGACCCCCTGCAGTTTGCCTACCGTGCAAACAAGTCTGCGGATGACGCAGTCAACATGGGACTGCACTTCATCCTAGAACACCTCGACGGCGCGGGGACCTACGCTAGGATCCTGTTCGTGGACTTCAGTTCTGCGTTCAACACCATCATCCCCGAACTCTTTTTCTCCAAGCTTCTCCAACTCAGCATCTCGCCTGCCATCTGCCAGTGGAGTTACAGCTTCCTGACGGGCAGGACACAGCAGGTGAAGCTGGGGGACACCACCTCATCTATACGCACCACCAGCTACGGGGACCCCCAAGGATGTGTCCTCTCACCGCTGCTCTTCTCCCTCTACACGATCGACTGCACCTCAACACACCGAACTGTCAAACTCCTGAAGTTTGCAGACCACACCAGTCATCGGCCTCATCAAAGACGTGACAAGTCTGCGTATCGACAGGAAGCGGAGTGGCTGGAGCTGTGGTGCGGCCGACACAACCTGGACCTGAACACGCTCAAGACTGTAGAGATGATCCTGGACTTCAGGAAGCATCCTTCGCCACAGCCGCCCCTCATGCAGTCCAACTGCCCCGTGTCAACCGTTGAGATCTTCAAGTTCCTGGGAATTACAGTCTCTCAGAACCTGAAGTGGAAGACCAACATCAACTCCGTCCTCAAAAACGCCCTGTAGAGGATGAACCTCCTGCGTCTTCTGAGGAAGCATGGCCTCTCACAGGAGCTGTTGCGGCAGTTCTGCACAGGAGTCATTGAATCCGTCCTGGCCCTGGTGGCCAAGACGCAGAAACCAGAAGGAGCAGTGCAATGCCCACTGAATTATCATGATGCTCAAACTGTCTTTGCATTCTATTTATTTATACTATTAGTCTATGCTTTTATAATGTACATGTTTTACAAAGTACAAAGTGTTATTTTTCTTATTAAAAATATTTGTTAGTTAAAAAATGTTGGTGTTTTTTTGGTGAACTGAAACAGATTAATGGCATTGTCATTCATTTCAAATGGGGAAAATGAGTGTTTTGAGTTGCAGGTGTGATCATGGAACGAATTAAACTCGTAAGTCATGGCACCACATTATGAAATAATAAGACTGAACCGTATAGTCTGGAGTTTGTTGTGTGAGTACCTGAGAGTGCGAGGGGCACACTGGCT